>NW_008333777.1:224291-278524 GCF_000622305.1 Nannospalax galili
AATTAAAAAATAATAACCTTAAGTGTAAATAGCCTCAATTCATTAATAAAAAGACACAAAGAGACTGGAATTACAAACAAGATCCAACTATGGTGTTGTAGCTAAGAAACCTATTTAGCTTCAAAGCTGCCTAAAAACTCAGAGTCAAAGGACAGAAATCAACCTAACTAACAAATGGAAGTGGTAAAGAAGGTGGCATAGACGTTACTGTACCACATAAGAGCAGAGTTCAGAGGAAAACCAGTCAGAAGAGATAAAGAAGCCCACTACGTGTTAATGAGAATAATTCATGAAGAAGGTACAGCAAAGCCAGGCGTGGTTTGCACACCTTTCCTCCCAACCCTCAGGAGGCAGAGGCAGGCCAGTCTCTGTGAGACAGTCTCTGTGAGACTGAGGCTAGCCTAGTCTACATAGTAAGTTTCAGGTGAGTTGGGGTACAGGGAGACCCTTTCTTAAAAAAGCAGTATAACGCTCACCAGCAAAGCTTCCTCGTGCAACAGAGAGTGATTAATGCGAAAAGCCACGACTGGCAAAAGTGTAGAGAATACGAGACCACAGAGTGCATGTCCCTGGATAGGACTCCTGTAATTAAACCTCACACACCCAAGGATGACCGTGGAATGGTGGGGGTGTGTGTGTAAGAGCCAGGGGTAGTGGAGGACCATGAGGAAACAGAGTTTTATAGGCTCCTGGGAACTTGCTCATATGAACTTACAGCCATGGTGTCAGCATGCACAAGATCCATGCAAACTCAAACAAGACAAAAAACAGCATAGAACTGGGGAAATGGGCAGGAGGCCTCAACCTTAGCCAAGGATAGGCTGACCAGGTTCCAATGACGGACTCACACGGAGGGACATCTGGAGACACAAATTTGACTCAATAGGCTTTATATATGATAGAAGCAGGAAATCCAGGGGGAGGGGCTATGAGTAGAATGAAGATGGAGAGGATCTAAATATGATTAAGGTATATTGTATGAAATGCACAAAGAAACAATAAAAAATAGATATGGAAAAATATACAAAACAAGCAAAAATAAGATATAACAACTGTAAATACTTATGCACCAAATTTGGAGACCCCCAATTTCATAAACACTAAAAGGTATAAAAGATCACAAAAGCCCTGGCACAGTAATTGTGGGAGATTTTTATCTCCCAGTTTCATGTGAAGATATGTTATTTTGTTAGTTACATTGTATTTATACCATGGTTATTTCCCTAACAAAAACTCTTGAAAGTGGGCAGTACTGGAGTACGAAGCTTGCACACATGCATTTTGTATATGAAGTTGTATCCATTTATGATCTCACCATCAATGTGTGAGATTTCCATTTCCCCACATCCACACTGTCCCTAAATTTCAAAAAGTTTGAAATGCCCTTTGGGTACTAAGTTATTTGGCACTGTAATTTTTTCCTTTATGAATTGCCTGAATTAATCTTTTTGTTGAATTGTTAAAACTACTTATATATTAAGCTGGGCATGGTGGCACACGCCTTTAATCCCAGCACTCGGGAGGCAGAGGCAGGCGGATCTCTATGAGTTCAAAGCAAGCCTGGTCTACATAGTGAGTTCTAGGACACCTGGGGTTACAAGGAGACCCTGTCTCAAAAAGACCAAAAAACAAAACAAAACAAACTACTCATATACTGTGTTTACAAAGCCCATTTTGTCCTTTACTGTTAGTAATTTTTGATGCTTTGATGCAGCTATTTTATTATTCATATGATAAACTATGTTAATATCCTTTATGATGATCACCGTATATGCACATGTGTGTATATGTTTGCTTTCTCAGTCCAATAGCATACAGGTAACCACCTTCTTATTCTTAGAGAATGTTTCTCTTACACTTATATTTTTCATGTAAATGTATGTTTTCAGTTATATGACTTAGCAATCACCCTCCCTCTGCTCCTGTAAGGGAATAATCAGTTGTCACAATATCAAAATGGAATAAATATGTATATCTCTTTCTGATTTTAAAGATTTGTCGTTATATGTATATTAATGTTTGGCCTAAATGTGTCATGTGCATGCAGTGCCCACAGAGGCCACAAGAGAGAATCATAGTCCCTGGAACTGGAGTTATAGATGATTGCGAGCTGTCATGTGGGTGCTGGGAACCAAGCCCCAGTCTTCAGGAAAAGCTGTCAGTATTTTTAAATGCTGGGCCATCTCTCCAGCCCCCTATTCTGGTTTAAAATGTCTCTTTTATCATCTTTCTTCTATTTATTGGATCATTTTACTGGGCCCCTCTTTGTTTCTTTGGCTCTGCATTGGCACTATATTGCTTTTAAGTATTGTTTTAGAAAGTGTTCTAATTGGTAACATAAAAGTTTCTTCCTTATTTTCCCGAACATACTTGATTATTGTTATGGACAGTTCTTCATAACCTTTGGAATTTTTTATAAGGTAAGAAGTTATGAGAAACTGAGATTTATTTGAAGTCTAACTTGGAGACCATGTAATCATCAGTGTGATTAAGTCATCTATCCGTGGTTCTGGGGAAAGGGCAGGGTTTTCCTGTAAAATCATACTGTTGGACATTTCTTTCAATTCAGAAAATAAATATCGTTCTGATGAATACTTTAACATCAGAGAAAGTGTGAATGCGGAACTGCACTAGTTTTAGATTTCCCCTTAAAAATTTTTTTTACAGGTTTTCATGCAGCAAATCATGTGGAAACAACAGCTGGTACCACTGAAAAGATTAATGGGGGAAATGAAGTTGTATTTAGGGAAGAAAAACCTTAACTGTACAAAGCCCTGGAAGGGCTCCTGTTTTAGCTGACAGCTACCTGGACAACACTTTGTTCTTCCGCCGCGGCTGCCCGACTCCTTTTCTTCCTGTCGTGCTCCAAAGAGCAAACGTTCACGTTTAGGAATCTTTTTCCTCTTTACTTGAAACGACGCACATCAATGGCTTTAGCTTTGCTTTGAAAACCATTCTGAGGCCAGAGAAGAAATAGATTTAAAAATCAAATGAAATTGTACTTTTTCCTTTAGATGTTATTGTTTGGGTCATTACAGAAAAATGGTGATGAAATTTTAATTTGTGAGAAAAAGAGACTCGGCACCTTCTACAAACTACCAGGAGCCGTTAACCTGCCCGAATCATAGTAAGATACGCTCAAGGTTGTGTGGATGTGCGTAAAGACAGCAGAAGAGAAGGAAATGTGAATTTGTGAGCACCTGGGGACCCTGCTAAGGCCTTCACAAAGATGTGTCCCCTGTCAGTCAACTCCAGCACATAGTTAAGGTCCATTATAAAAAGTCATGCCAAGTAATACTGGGGTAAAATGTTGGAGAAAACAGCCTGTAGGCTTAGAATCCATTTTTCATAGTTATTTTACAGTACATCAAATTAAGATATAAAATTCTTCATCTAAAAGAGTTTATTTAGTGTTAAACCAAATGCTATAAGTTCTCAAAATGTATTTATTTAACCAATTTAAGAAAATTCAGAAATGAGCCTGTCATGGTGTATGGTGGTAGAGCCTGAACTCCCAGCCCACTGGGAGCTGAGGCAGGACTGTCTCCAGTCCACGGCAGTCTTGGGTGTATAGTAAAACTTCCTCAAAAAATGAAAAATATTAAAACAAAGCAAAGGCGGGCGGGGCCCTCATTCTGTGATCACAGAACTCTGGGAGGCTGGGACAGAAGGATCACCATAAGTCTGAGGCCCCCTTGGGCTGCAGAGTGAGTTCTAAGCTGAACTGGGTAAGACCTTGTTACAACAACAAAAAGCAAAACAAAATGGTCCCAGGAACTTACAGAAGCTGACGTGTCTATTTGTCATAGCCTTCCTACATATGGACATGAAAAACACCCGTTTAGGTTCTCCCCAGAATTCCCAGCCCACTATAGGTTATCCACTCGTTCCTTTTCTGTGGAAGAGAGTAGATGTCTGAAGTGAAACAGTCGTGCAAATGTCAGCGTGTACACCCAGTACTTCTTTCAGTCTACGGCTGTCTGGTGCGGCATGTACATGACCATCTTGTGTTCTAAAATCTAAAAGACCTGTGTAGAGCCCATGGAGGGACTGTGTTTGGAACACCGGGAAAACAGAGATGAACCTGCCATGCAAGGAAACTGTACCAACTACTCTTTCCCTCTAAGAGTTGTGTTAGCTTATCAGACTGCCTGGACTATGACCACATCAGGAAGAAACTATTCATTTTTTTCAAAAATATTTTATGCATAGGCTGAACAGATGATTCAGAGGTTAAGAGCACTGGCTGCTCTTGCAGAGGACCTGAGTTCGATTCCCAGCACCCACATGGCAGCTAACAACCGTCTGTAACTCCAGCTCCAGGGGATCCGAAGCCCTCTTCTGACCTCTGCAGGCATTGCACAACACGGGTGTACTTACACACATTCAGGCAATACACTCATACACATAAAATAAAAATAGTAAAATATTTTTTAAAGAATTATGTGCATGTGTATGTGTTCTGTGTGCACGTGAGCATGTGTGTTTGCACGTTGTGTAGGTGCATGTGTGCATATGTGTGTGAACATGGGAACAATAGCCTGAGGTTGATGCTGAGTGTCTTCCTCCATCTCTCTCCACATTGTTGACTGAAGCATTCTCTCCCAAACCTGGAACTTGCCAATTCTGATTAGCATAGCTAGCCAGCTGGCCCTGAGATTCCCTGTCTCTGCCTTCTGAGTGTTGGCATTACAGGCAGAGGCTCTGTCTTCCTAGCTTTTATGTGGGTTCTAGGAATTCAGACTCAGGACCTTGTATGTGTGTGACAAGTGCCCTATCCACTGAGCTATCTCCCTAGCCCCAAGAAATAGTTTCTACATGGATTAGATTTCAGGTCTTTTAGAGAACTAAATGGGGCAAAAGCATGCCTCCATAGCAGCTCTCTGGTGTCTGCAGGTATCATTGGGCTTGAAAGTGGAACAAATATGCAAATGGGAAACAATCACTGAATTTGCTGTAGGGCTTCTCTGTTTATAGAAATTCAGCATTTATTTGTTTTACCTGGTGGCTATTAAGTACTCTAATTGTGCTGTAGACTCCTTAACAAGTTTGTTGAAGTTGCACATTATAATTTTAAAAGAGTTAATTGAATACTAATCCAATGCACAGCACAAAAATTATTTGAACCATTCCAAGGAAAGCCGAAAATCCCAGCAGCTGCCTCGGTTCTGGTAAATCCCCTACCCTGTGAAACAGAGAAAATGAATATTCAATATTTTTTCCATTTGAGTCTCTTGACATTCTATTGATTCACTTTATTTTCCCAACAATTTTCTGACAGGTTTCCCAATGTGGATTCTGCGGATGCTTTGATATTCATCTTGTGA
The DNA here is from genome assembly GCF_000622305.1 of Nannospalax galili. Taxonomy (NCBI): domain Eukaryota; kingdom Metazoa; phylum Chordata; class Mammalia; order Rodentia; family Spalacidae; genus Nannospalax; species Nannospalax galili. Next base: position 229,619 of record NW_008333777.1, read on the forward strand.
TTGCCTTTGAAAATGAGAGTCCTGGCCAAGTTTGGGCAGCGGCTTAGAACTCAGGAGCCCCAAACCCCTCACATCCCAGAAACCTGCTTAGTGGTAGAATTTGACTGTTTTTGCCATGCCATCCGCATGTGTAGGCGAGATAGAGACAAACATCAGGAGAAGAGGGACGTGGGCTTGCAAGTGCACAGAGCCTAAATCGTGTTTACGAACCCAGTTACTGCTCTAGAGAGTGTGGGGACAAAGAGAGGCGGGGGTACAGCAGCTCACAGTGGGAACGAGGGAAGGAGGATCATTTAGAGGTAAGTGAGAGGGAGAAGCATATAGACCTGACAGGAAAATCATGCCCAGGAAAACAGCCACCAGCGTTTGGAGAGGGAACAGTCCACCAGATGAGCCTATCCAGGAAGCATGTGGGGGTAACGTGGGCTCTCACTGCCCTTTCGAATGTTACTCTTTCCTCTGGCCCTGCTGGAGACTGAACCCAAAGCATGTTGCATGTTTGCCAGGCTCTGACACAGCTACACTCCTAGCCCTAACACTAACCTTTTGTTCCAAAAGAAATTGGTAAATATCAAATGTTGCCAAGAGTCAGAGTGGTGAGTTAGGTGTGTAGACACTGTCTCCAAACTATTGAACAGCTACCGTGTGCACTCTGTGGTGCTTCTGTTAGTGTCCTGTAATAGGGCTTGCATTCTAGGCTTAGCTTATGCTTGTGTTTCTTCCCACACAGGATCAGGCAATGCATATTGTACATGCTCCACAGCGACTGTAACAGGAAATGAATGAGCAGATTAACTTGGCCTCTTACTCAAACCAAACATGGCTCAGTTTCTCTAAGACTAGGAGGAACTGAGTGAAGTCTAACTACTAGTATAATTGACCTCACTGACCTTAAAGATTAGTTCAGACAGACAGGCAGGCAGGCAGATAGGCAGATGGAGGGACAGATGGGTGGATAGATGGATAATCAGATACATATATGCATACATACACAGCTACACAGACAGATAAAAATGTAGATAATAGATAGATGATAGATAAATAGATGATAGATAAATAATACATAGATAGATAGATGATAGATAGATAGATGATAGATAGATGATAGATAGACGATTGATAGATGATAGATATAGATAGATAGATGATAGATAGATAGATGATAGATGATAGGATAGAGAGATAGATAAATAGGGAGATAGAGAGATATGCTTTTTAAAAATATGGGCCCACTTCTATTTATAAGAAGAACACATGGGGCTCGAAGATAGATGTTAGACAGATGAGAGATAGGTGAATGAATGATAGATAGATGATAGTAGATATAGATAGATAGATGATAGATAGAAATTGGTAAATATCAAATGTTGCCAAGAGTCAGAGTGGTGAGTTAGATGATAGATGATAGATAGATAGATAGATAGATAGATAGATAGATGATGATAGATGACACACAGATAGATGATAGATGACGGATGATAGATAGACAGATGGCTGTATAGATACATAGACAGAGAGACAGATAAATAATAGATGATCTTTGACACATCTCTCAACTCAGGTGTTTTAGACAAGTTCTCTGAGGCTACGCCTTGAAGTTTCAGACTCTCTGTCCCACTTGTAACAATGTTCACAGTTGAGCTTTCAGACGCCTCTGCCTTGAGGTCCCTGGTTGAATGAAAAAGCCATTTCAGTCAAAACATATCCAGCTGCTGTTCTGAGGCCCAAGCATTGACTTGGGGAAACCAGCAGATTGTGGACCAGCCCTCCCAGCTCCATCTCTGCTGATGGCTCTAGCCACACTAATCCCCTTCAGAGTGCAGTACCACTACGTCCACTTGTATTACTTTCTTGAAAAAAAAAAAAGTTTCTGAAGTAAATTAACTTTCAAAGTGGTAAAAAATATTTATGATTCCTTTTCATCTGGTGAAGGTTAGGTTTTACAAAATAAAAAGAATACTGCTTCAGCGTTTGTAACTATTAATTTTAATATCCTTCTTGGGTACAGTAGTCCTTTATTTAAGTATCTGACAAGATGCCTCCCATTCCCTCATAATTACAGGTTACAGAAAGATAGAGACCCTGTCTTATAATTAACCCCCAACTCTGTGTACAATAACCCATTAATATGGTATCTTAACTGTTGCTGACATTTAGCCCTTCCTTCACATTAACAAGCAAGAATCCAAAAACTACAACCCAAGAGCCAAGTTGTTGTGAATAAAGTTTTATTGGAAAATAAGTCACATAATTCATTTACATATGATTATGGCTGCTCCCAGGCTACAGGGAAGTTACACAGTTGGCACCAACAGCATACAGTCAGCAAAGCCTAAAATATTCTCTAGATTTGTCAGAAAAGCTCACTGACTGGCTTCAGGGCTTCAGACTTAAGGACAATTGCATTCAATTGTCCCGGCAATCCCCAGGGACACGTGTCACTATCTCTCATTTGATAGCAGAGGGAACCGTGGCACAGAAGGGTGGTACTGGTGGCCAAGCAAGTGGCCCAGGTACACACTTCACCACACATGGGGCCTCTGCAGGTGAGGAAAGGACTCTTGCCTTTCCTCAGTCGTCTGGAGGTGGTGGCAGGCACGGGGCCCGGGCTTGCTCCAGGATGTGCCTCCAGTTCCAGGTGGGAGGGAAGTAGATGGGGTGACTGACGGGACGCACTGGAGCAGCGGAGACTGACAGGACTGTCAGCAGGAATGGATCTCAGGAGCGAGCCTCTACCGAGACTGTCCAGATGTGAGGTCCTGGTCGGGCAGAATGTTTGCTGACCTCTGGCTCTGAAAATACAAGGCAAGGATGCTGGGACCTTGTCCTAAGATTCGTGGTGCCAGTCCCCTATAGAGGAACTATTTCCTCTGATATGGAAACTTATTTCCTCCCTCCCAAGACTGGTACCCCCAGTCTGTGGAGATTGCTGGGATGGAGGGACGGGTGTCACTTTGAGTAAAACAAGGAGAACAAGGAAGGTAGTAGCAGGGAGCTGACAAGTAGCCGTCACATGGGTGACCTTTTATTTAATTTTTTAAAAGCAAAACCCTCTCCTAATGACTAGGTGATTCTCCCAGTAGTGAATGTGCTGACTTAAAAAATTCTGCAGGAGTCAATAATTTTCTCTCTCCTGTCACTGTGCGGGGGTGATTGTGATGCGCCTTAATTACAGTACCTACAGGTGGGGCGTTACACGGAGGGAAATTCAGCTGTAGTTGCTTTAGGGAACTTGACTGGCCAGGCTGGAGCTCGGTGCCTGGCTTGGAGCTGAAATTTTAGGCTTCCCTCAGGAGCCACGGTCTAGGTGTCTTCATCCTGAACCGCCTGCTGCTGCTGCTTACCTTCCACTGAAAGTTCCAGAAATTGCATCTGCAAGAGTTTCTGATCAAAGAATTCTCTTCTCTTATTCTCTCTCTCTCTCTCTCTCTCTCTCTCTCTCTCTCTCTCTCTTCCCCCCTTCCTCCTTCTGTATTCCTGTCACCCTCACTCCTCCCTCCCCATCTGAATTTACAGAGACTAGAAGAGAGAGTGATGGGCTAGAGACGACAGAGAGAAACAGAGAAGAGAGTTGTGCCCTGTCTCAGGCTTTACTGCAAACTGATCAGAGAGAAGACCAACAACCTCCATGGACCCAGCAGGACGATACAAGGGCTGACATCCATAACTTTGTGCTTCGCAGTCTTCATGCATGGGCCTGCTAGTTGAGCTCCTCACTCTGTCCTTGAGGGGTTATTAAGATCATGTGCAGAGAATGGGGCTGAGGTATAGCTTGCTGGTAAAGCGTTTGCCTGTTACCTGCAAGACCGAACACCATCAATATTAAAGCAGAAAGCATTCTTGCATGGGAATTGTTGAGTGAATCATAGCTATTTAGAATCCACTGAGAACATCAACATTTAAGCTAATCAGATGATTTTTCAAGGTCTGTCTCTTCTCCTTAATAGCAATGTGATTATTCAAGTTTCTAAACTTCTCTCAGCCTCAGTTTACTCCTCCATGAAATGGGGATAACAGTACTTTCCAGTGAGGATTGAACACAAAAAGTGTGTTGCACATAGCAAGGCCTGGCAAGTCTTAACTAACAGCACTAAGTGAGAGAGTTAGCTGCTCTTTGAGAAAGGGACAGAGTCCTCAGTGTCGATTTGGTTGAGTTCCTCAGTCACTTCCTTCTTTTGAAGGGAGTTCTTAAATTCCCAATCATTAAATAATTAACACTCTACCCCTCTCTGCCTGCGTTTCTGGTTAAGTCCAGACTTAGCCAATAGCCTCTCAGAACTGAGCGGCTCCTACATGAGAGGGAAAGCCCCTGGGATGATCCAGGGGTCACAGGAAGACATCTCAGAGGAAATTATCCCTGAAGCACTGCAGAGCAAGGTCCCTATGCCAGTCCTTTGGAGAAACAAACCAAGAACTCGGGGGACTAATACCAAGTAGAGTCAGAGCTATGAACAAGACCAGACCCAGTAGACTCTTCAAGGTCAAGGCTCTTCAAGTTCAAGGACCCAAGCAAAGGCAACCTGTGTTCTCCAGCATCCTGGCTCCAGGTCCACCCTCACGCTTGCTAATTTGGCTTCTTATAGAAAAAATTCCAAGGCTAAAATGCACTGACAGAGGACAGATGGATGGAAGAAGGGGAGGGAGGGAGAAAGAGGTGACTTACCCTCCCATACCCCTCCTCATTAACTCTTCTTTCAGGTCCATTAGGAACCTGTGAACTTCAAGTGTGAAACCAGAATTTTCAGACATGGCAGGGTTTGGCCAACTTCTGTGAAGATACACATAAAGCTAGGCCACTTGATGTGACTGTAGATGGTCCAGCTCTGTGCCTTGTGAGTTCATGTCTCTATGGGCCATTCAGCCCCTCCAGCCAACTCAGGGACCAGGGAACACAGCCCCTGCCTCGCAAGAACCCTTTCCTTAGCCACATTGTTAGGTATTTTAAGTTCAGGACCATTTTTCTCCTTCCTCTGTCTATGCCTTTATAAATCTGATTGAGATGCCAGCTGCTCTAGAGAGCACAGCCTGGGGTAGTAGATGTGTCACCCAGGACTGGGATAAAGTTCTCTCCACTACATTCCCATTGGAACTGCAACAGCAAATGATGTCAGCAAAGTGAGTGTCTGATTTTTAGAAACCTGGTATTTTAGATCCAAATTGGATTTGAGGAAGTACAAGAATTGATCCCTCAGTTTCCAATGAAGGAAAGCAAGGCTTAGATGTAAGAAGGGGCATAGCCAAGGTTGGTTGTTGACAGCACAAACTCTACTGCTGCCCCAGGGTTTGATGGATCCACAGTCCACAGCTTTGCTGCCAATGTTGGAGAGAGTCTCAAGATGCAGGCTAACACAGGTCTGTGACATTTTACATATTAGAACACTGAAAACAAACCACTGTGTCTTTTAATTCAATAAACGGTGTTCTACCTACAAAAACACAGGACTTCTGGTTTCCTGGGAAAGAGAGGTAACAGGAATTAGTATTTGCTTGTAAATACACTGTGCTTAAGTGCTCGGAATCACTTGCAAGAATCAAGTCCTAAAACAACCAAGAACAATGCTCAGAGAAAGGGAAGTGCTGGGCTCTTGGCAAAAAGAGGCCTGTCACAAGGCAATTGCTGTCAGGGAGGCTTGTGAATGACCAAGAACCGGACTTACAAATTGTGCCATTTTCCTTTATGGTTCTTTGAGGCAATTCATGATCCTTCTTATGACTCTGTAAGGCACTGGCTCTGTGACTGGACTGTCCTGCCCAGGTGGCTGTCATAGAGAAGAGGTAATGTGAGTGACCAAGGCCCAAAATGAATTTCTAGAACTAATTTTTGCTCTCCTGCTTAGACCCACCTGTGTAGCAGGACAAATTGCTTTGTCTTGGTCAGTTTCAATACCAGAGGGTCCCTAACAGAGTGTTGAATTTAGGGATGAAAGAAGAAAGCTGGAGAGGATGGGAGGGCAAGAAAGGAAGGGAGGGAAAGGAAGGGAAGGAGGGAAGGGAAAAGGCAGAGGAAGAGGGAGGGAAGCAGGGAGGGAGAGGAGGAGGAGAACAAGAGAGCAAAGGAAGAAAGAGGAAGTAAGGAGAAGAGGAAGGAAGGCCAGGAGGGAAGGAGAAAGGAAAGGAGAGAGGGGGGCAGGGGAAGGAGGAGAGAGCACAGAGAGGGAAGGTAGGAGGAAGGGAAAGAGATGAGGAGGGCTACAGAGAATGAGGGAGGAGGGAGGGAGGGAAGAGGGAGGGAGAAATGTCCATCACCTGGACAATACCCAAGGCAGACCTGCCTACGGCAAGTTCCTTGTCAGCTGGGGCTACAGTTAAGTCAAGAAAGAAAAGGGAGGGAGGAGGGAGGGGGGGGGAAGGGAGGGAGGGAGGAAGAAGATGGGAAAGAAAACAGGAAAGGAGGAAAGGGGGTTGGAGGAAGGAAAGCAAGATGGATGTATTTATGGTAACAAAACACCGGATTCGCTTTTTATTCAAAATTCACATTTACCTGGATGACCTGTAATTCCTCTGGTAACCTTAGCTGCTAAAGTCTTTTAGTCACTGAAAAGAAAATCTAAAGTATAATAACTATATCAGGCTTGCATTGTTTCTAAATATCCTAGGGGGGTTGGGAGAGGAAAGATTAGTTAACCCCAGTTCTGTGCCGTCTTCCACCAAGGACCGGAGAACCCAGGCTCCCCACCCCACCCTACCCCACACCAGGGTTGGAACAACTGTCCTGTGGTACAAGGTGGACACACCACCACCTCATGTCTCCTAGGTGCAGTGCAGACAGCACCCACCCCAACCTGTGTGTGCATGGGGTGGAATATGCTGATTTCCTATGTGACCTTAAAAACCCGTTGCGGGTAAGGTACTGTCTAGTCACCTCGAAGTTTTCCCTTAGAAAGATGCCCTCTGATCCCTTCCAGACTTTATCAGAGAGGAGTTCTGAGTAGGGGGATCCTTGCGGGCAGGGTGGAAGCCCACCCAAGTGCCGATTGCCAGGTCCCCAGGGCCTTGGATTCTGCCTCTAGGAGGAATAGCTCCTCCGGGGATTCGAGAAAAAGATGGGAAGACACAGCTCACCTCCTTCTACCACTAAAGCCAGCCAGGAAACAAGAGACCTGAACCCCAAACTGGGTCCATGAACTCCCGAGGGGAGCGGAGCTGTGAAGACACACGTGCGGGTACCAAGACCTTTAGGAAGAAGCATCTCCGTGCTTAGAAGGCAAGAAACTCCCTTTCCTGAATGCTGAAAACCGGTACCCAGGACAAGATCTGTGCGGACTGTTCCAAACCCATCCATCATCCCCGTTTACACTTAGATGGGCCTTCGACTTCCCCAGCGCGGGTTTTCTCTTCTGCACAGCCTCCTTCGCTCGCTCTTTCTGGTTTGATGCAGGCAGGGCTGGCTCTGAGCCCTGAGGGAGGAAGATGCTCAGACCATGGGGGCGGGGGCCTGTAGGGCAGGCTGCGGTGCCGGGCGCTTTGGACGGCTCCCGCGGCCAGCAGGTGGCGCTGCGCCGCGCGTTATGGACCCTCCTGTGCCCGGCTGGCGCTGGGGAGCTGACTGCTCAAAGTTTTTTTGTGCCTGGGCTGAAACAATGTTTGTGGAATTAAGTAGTGATTTCCTTTAGTCTGCGCCACTCGCTCTGGCTGTGTTCAGGCCTACATGTTCACGTATGCCACACAGCGCTTTTCTCCCCTGGTGAAATCAGGGCTTTCCAAGCACACCGGTCCTCAACCTTACTGTCCTGGTTAACTAGCACAGGGCTGCGTTTTCTGGTCAAATAACTTTCAGTTTCCATATTAACAGCCAACATGGCTTGGAGGACAAAGAAGTGCTGAAAAAATGTAAGTAAGCAGAGCACCTAAGACTTTTATTTCTAAATAAACAAACGGGGGAGGCTGTCTTTGTTTTTTTGTTTTTTGTTTTTTTTTTTTAAATCAGGCTCAAAAAAATAAAGCCTGAGTTGTAACTCAAGCCATTTTTAGAAAAAAGACGAAACAAAAACCATTGACCGCTGAATGGGGCTGCGTTGTACGGCCGCTAGAAACACTTGGGTGCGGTGATCATAACTGTAAAATTGTGGGGGAAATTTAGGAAAAGTAAGGAACACTAGGGGTTTTAAGAACCAGGTTAAACAGGATTGGAGATGGGCTGATAGAAGCCGCCACTGCGACGGTCTCACCATGCCAAGTGGCTCCATTAGTGAAGGCTCAGTATGTATTTAATGTTGCCATAAAATCCGTCTTCTCAAAGTAAACAAGGCCAGTCTGCGTGCATCTCCAACAAGACGTATGTAGCTTTGTTAGGGATAATGGATTTGACATGAGTAAAAACAGTGGGGATTAAATGGACCCAGCACGGATAAATATAACTAATTGTCATCTCCTTCTATCAGGGTAAACATCCCTAGCACTGCAGAATCGGAGGAAATGGCAGAGCTCGGCTCGCTGTGGAGCTGATTCATAAGTGACTGATAAAGCTGGGGTGGATGGAACACTGAAGGCTTTCCCTCTGCCCCTGGTGAACGCAGCTTTTCCGATAGCCAGGCATTTAATTGCTTAAATCAGACCGGTTTGTCCCAGTCCACAGCTGTGCTGTCTGTCCTGTGCAGGGTAACTTTGAACTTCTTTTTCTTCAATGTTGATTCATCTTTTGACGCTAGCAGAACGGCCCAAGCATCTTTTACACAAAAGCACACGACTGAAATTTTGTTTTAGACTTTTTAAAAAGTTTTCAGTAAGGGGCTTAATTATTGCATCCGTATACCTAGCAATAATATTAACTGTCAGAACGGATATTTTTCTATTGCTACCTGCTTTGTGAATATACATGTCTAGTAATAAAATACACCTTTTCAAAGTAAGAAATAGTCTCAGTTTAAAAAACTTGTCATTTGCTTCAGTAACTACATTTTAGATGATTCAATAGTGTGATATGGATATCCATTTACTAAAACATAGTTTTTGACATGTAATGCTGCTTTTAACCTAAAGTTCACAGGCATTTTGCCAACCAAATGTCATTATCATATCGAGGTACACTATTCTTACAAGCATATTTTAGCATAGTGAAATGAGGCTTCAGTTCTATAACATTAGCAGTATTTAAGACTCACTCAGTATAACGAACATGGCAACTTCTGTCTCTAATAACCAGAAGCTGAATTTTGGATCAAAATCTGGAGCTGTCTTTCAAACAGAGTCATCTTAAATTTAAAATTAGCCAAGGATTACAGTTTGCAGTGAGGCATGTCTCCACCTCTGATGTGAGCAGATGTCATCAAAGCAAAAGGGGAAAAATAAAAGAAAGGAAAGAAGTGATTGTTTTGACACAAGCGAGAGGAGCTTAGTGTCGTTTCATTTTTAACCTCATTTCAAATTATCCTTTAACTACCCTGGTATTTCTACATGGAGATAATCACATCTCATCAGCCTTCTCCAGCCCCGGCAGCTCTGTACCCAGAGCTAATGCTGCTTGTTAAATCATATCACTAAACAAATTGCTACAGCCCTGCAGATGACTGATGGATCAGCCTGGCTGGACGGCTTTTCTTTCCATGATTCTATTTTATTTTCTTTCCTTGGGTAAATTTAATCTTACATAAGATGTGTGAGTGGTTTTTTTTTTTTTCTAGAAAGGAGGGATGCAAGGTTAAAAATGCATAACAAATCTGCCCTGTGGGTAAGGAAGATGGAGACCTGTTGACTTGCAGGAGGAATGTACACGTGGACTCAGACCCATGTAAATGGAAGAAAACCCTTCATGGGAAAAGTAATGTGGGTCTTTGGGTGTTCAGAAGGAAGAGTGATCCTGCTTCAGATATACACCACCAATTACTCCTAATATCATTTGGGAATTCCCTTTCATTGAACTTGAACACAAGGAAGCTGGGCTGGTTGGTTTTAGCAGTTGCCTTTCCAGATGGAAACCTCCACTGCTTAACATTTGAAAAAGTCGTATGTAAATGTCTGACTGCCTTATCTTGACACCTTTTGCCTTAACTTGGCTTCCTCTCACTTCAGTCATTTAATTTGTATGGCTCCCAAGTCCAGTGACTGTCATCTATTAGTCTCCTTGGTGACAGAGGGCAGGGCACTGTTGTATTGGAGTTAATAAAACAGAGACACAAGCCTAATTATTGGGGAGCTAAGCCATGCTGGCAGGGCTTTTGTCCTCTAGGTCTGGAGGTCTCAGCACCCAGTCCTTTTGGAGGGAGTCTGTGTGCGCATGGCAGCCAGCAGCAGGTGGGGGCACACTTGTATTCATATTAGCAATTCTGGTAAGTTTCAACAATCATCATCCTCAGAGGATGGGGCAGTAAACCACAGAGGGAAGCAAGTGCGTCATCATTAATCAATTGAGATGTGCAGGGGGCCAGGGTGCTGCGCAAAGGGAAGGGTAGCACGAATGGGAGGTGGCGTTTCTGTCACGAGTGTAAATATTCGTACTTAAGTACGGTCTGCATACACGTAAATAGCTCAACGCAGTAGTTATATGTGTATGTGTGTGTGTGTGTGTGTAGGAGAGTGAGAGGGAGAGAGAAAGAGAGAGAGAAGAAAGATAGCTCTTTCCACACACTATGGAAAAATGAAAATATGTATGCATATATATGCATATACACATAATGTATTAGCATAGATGATATAGTATCGTTATTTAAAGTATCACTATTAAAATGTTTATAGCATGGAACCTGATTGAAAATTAAAAGTATTGATTACTGAGAGATCCAGTTGTGTTTCTGTAGGTTGACACATACACGTGATTATATCCTACTTATACAAACTGCATAGGTATAAGAAGCTTCACTACCCTAGGCACTTTTTCATATGTATTCATGACAATTCCAGCACTATGATCTGTACTGTCAGCCTTACACGTTCCCCCTCCAAAGTCAACAAACAGAAAAGCTTACCTGTGCAGTTAAAGCCACTAACAGGAGAAGACAGTCCGAAGAAAGAGAAAAGGATAAGGCAGTCCCTGGCAGCTATCCCAGCTATCAATGAGTGTAGTAGAAGTGCAGTCTAGGTCTGGAGAGCCGTTCTATCAGTGCATCTTTGCCCGACAAATATTAAAATTGTAAAGTAATTTGCCCATTTGACAATGGCTAATGAACTTAAGTACGCAGAATGAACTTTAATAATTGAGGAAATTGCACAATTAAACTAAAAGCAGCTGAAAATTACAAATAAAATTAACTCTCTGGCTAAGCAGGAATGTTACTGCTTCCAACATCCAGTCCGCTGTGTGGATATCAAGAGAGCCTGGAAAGGCCGGAGTGACTGTACATTTTATCGTAATGATTGACCATAAAGATATTGACCTCTTTTTTTAAAAAAAAACAAAAAGGAGTAATAATTCTTTTCCACAATCTGCTTTAGAATGACCATGTGGTTGGAATTATACAAAAGCATCTCATTGGCAGGATATGTTTTAATTCTGATTTGAGGTTTATGATCCTATCTGTGTCTACTTTGAATGTAAATGGATTACATTCAGCAAAGATCCTTTTACCATCTTGACTGGGCTGTCTCATACCATTAGTCTGTCTACATTCAGCTTCTGCAAGTCTGTTAATACGTAAAACCATAAGACGCCTCCTCGGTTCAACCAGGTTAGCCTGTAGACACCCGATTAATATTTGACAATGTAGAAGGGCTCTTAATCAGATTTGCTTATTTTGTGACAGAATGTTTCTGCAGTTATGATAATTGTTGTGGTAAATTTGTTTGTCTTTGTAGCTGGCTTTGAGCATAATCTTCTCTCTTGAAAGCCACTCAATGTGGGGCTTGAGATTCCTGAACAAAACCCAATTAATATTAAGATGACAAGCCTTGATGAGCTCCCAAAGAGGCAACAGCTGAACAGACTCTAACATTCTTAAGTACAGATACTTGAGTGATCAAGTACATCTGAGGGAGACACACAATTCAATAATCCCTTTCTCAAGAAAGTCAAGAGAGCCCTGTGAGATGCGCGGGAAATCAAAGGATCACATCAGAAAGAAAATGACGGGCTTGGTCCTGTAGTGTCTCTATTAAAATGCAAAAGTTATGGATTTTTTTCAGGGTGATGGGAACCTTTTCTGTTTTTATTGATTTCTTTTTATAGCTTGATGATTTCTCTAAGATTATCTTAAAAGCTTAAAGAAAAAAGAGGCACCATCAAAAGGTACCTTATGGGATGAGAGTGCAGATAGTTTGGGTTAACATGATGTGGCGAAGGCGCAGTATGTCGGAGACAGGGAAATCCTACTTGCTCAGCAGAGGCTCAGAACTGGTAACCGCTCAGGCAAAATAGAAAATTTACAGTCAGTTTTGATCGACATGGCCAACACACCTTGCCAGCCACTGGGCTGGTAGGGAGAGAGGAGCTGTGTGCAGGAGGGTCCTGGATCTTCCCCAGAGATGGAGAATCAAGTGCAGTGTTAACACATGTATTCCATCCTCCTTGTACAAAGCAAGGGCCTTTACTCCCTGACCCCCAGTGTCATAGGCAACTCGGAGGATTTACAGCTGCATTCAGTGTCTGGGGGTGACATCCTAACCCATTGATTTGTAATCAGAAATTGGTTTCCTGTCACTCTAAAAGTGAGGCACTAAGGGGCAGTAAAAACAAGGCTGTTGAGCAAAATTGGAGCTATGGTTCAGCTCTGGGCAGTTGCACATTGCCTTCTGAACGTATTTATTACATTATAAAAAAAAACTCTGAGGAACACTTTACACGGCTAGTGTCACCCTCTTTGGTGACTTAATGCTGCTCTGTGAAATCAGTTTTATCAGGAAATCTTTCACCTGAGCCAAAACAAAAAACCATACATACAAAACAAACAAACAAAAAGAATCATGAACATAATACACAACAGAATGGCCGGGTGTGTGCGAAAGGAGCCACGGACAGGGCAGCGCACGGAGCTCTCGTCTAGTCGGTGCTTGGCTCCCGGTGGCAGGAAGCCCTTAGGTTGGGCAGGGGTTCCACCTGCAACTGACTGTGTCCAGGAGCAACACAAAGTGAACAACACAGCTATTACCAACCTGATACATCTGGAGGAGCCCGCCCTTTAGGCCACCCTCCCGATTTCAAGATTTGTCCCAACTGGAAAAAGACTACAGTGTTCACACCCACGCCATGCACATCCTCCTAAGCAGAGACAATCCCACCCAGAGTGGCTTGCCCCAAATTATGAAATCTTTAAAACAAAATGTGTCCCTGTTTCCTTCTGAGGCTCCTGCTAATTAATATTCAAAAGACTCAAAGAGGAAAAATGGATACCTAAATCATACATATGTATATGCCTTTTAAGCTTTATTATAAAGGCAAAATAACCCCTTACTTGGTTAAAATCCAACTTGAGTCAACATACAAAGGTGACTGCACTGTAACAGTAGACATATCTGCATTATGTAGGCATGTTACTGCGCCACCAGAATCTCTCAATAGTAATTATTATGCCAAGCGCCCTGTTGGCACAATTACACTAAAGCTCTAATTAGTAGCAGTAAGATTAGAACCCCTACATGTTAAATCTGTAGAAGCAGCGCTGAGTGAAGGATTTAAAACAGTTTCAAAACATTGTATTGTCTTTATTACAGTCTTTATACTTCAGTAAAGAAGGGTTTTCTATAAAATGCACTTAAAATAATCTGGTCCTGTCACTAAAAATAGGAAAGATAGGTAATTGCAGTCAAACCTAGTGAGTCGGCTTGCTACATAGGTGCATTAAATCGAAAACGACAAAGCTGGCGAGCTGCAGTGGGGATACACATTTCCTCCCTGCTGGACACGCTGGTGTTTTGCAGTCATCAGCTACGGGAAGGCGCAGGGGCCATGCTTGTGGGCCTTCTCCCACGCCTTTATCGTTGCATCAGAAAAGCTCTTCCTCACTCATCTGATGTCAGCTTCAGATTTTCCCGTCTCCTTAGGGACTGTGGCACACGTGCTTGCTGGGAGCACATTAAGAGGAGCCTTTGCATCTGGCATCTCCCTAGACACCCAGGAGCACAACAGAGCTACCTGCCCGGTGGGAAGCCAGAAATTTGCCTGCTAGTGCTTGGATTCCCAAGAGGGGCGTAGCCTGGGAGGAGGCTGAGGTGATCCCTGCTCATGTGTGCAGAGCACTCCGGCAAGGCTGGGATGGGCGGTGGTCCTGCGGCACTCACCTGAGCATTCGAAAAGGCAAAACCCCCGTGATGATTTGTAGTCTTAGGCAAAGAGGAAGGGGGGCACGGATTGCCAAATGCTGGGTATCTGAGCAGAGAAAGCGTTTAATTGGATTTTCTCCTTGAAGCTGAGTAGTCAGGGCTTCATAAACTGTTTTAAGGGAGAAAATCTAGAAACTCCGAAGAAGAAAGAAAAAAGCCATGCCCTCTGCCTGATACTTCTCTACTTCCCACCTACCGGTACCACCCTCCAGGAAAAGACGGCTGGGAGCACCAGGCCACGTGGGCTCTGCTTCCTGCCCAGTGGCACACTGCCCTCTGCACCCTGCCACCCCCAGAACGCCTGCCCTTCCTCTCAGAGTCCTGACTGGAAATGCAGAGTTTGAGACACTCTGGGATATTAGGAAGGCGGCAAGGGCTGGAGGTAAACTGAGTCTGTTAGCACTCTTCTGCCCTGTGGGCAGGGTTTGGCCTTCCTAGTTTGAGTGTGCAACAACACAGTTATCTGGAGTAAACTGTTTAGAAGCATCTAGAACATAGAAAACTGTTAGAAAATATTGCCTATGCCCTTCCCCAGAGATAACTTCATTATTTTGCTTCTGAATGCTAATCCAAACAACTTTGGTGATCTTTGGGGTGAAAATAGGGGACAGAACTCCCCAAATCTTACTACAGTTCTACATTCGTGTGCTGAATACAGCTATTCCCCTCCACCCACAATTTTCCCATAATTACAGCAGCACTTAGTGAGGGCCTATTTGTATAGTGCACATACATAGACTTGCGACTGCATAGCCTAAGAGCTATAAAGCTGTCTGTGAGAATGTACAGTGGGAAGAGGGCAGGAGTCACAGGGTGGCCTCTGAATCTTAATAATTGTGTGTATTCAGACATACTTTATATCCAGAAGTGCTAGTTACTGTAAAATTGAAGCCTGGGGAGCATGATAGCTTCTGGCGTCTGTGTTTTATGGTAACTCCCCTTTCATAGCCCAGGCTGGAGGAAGGAAGAGGAAACAGCCCCTGCCTTACAGGTTATCTAAGTGCTGTCATAATTCCTTGATTTATATGTGTGTATATTTTATCTACAAAAGATAGTCACAGGAGAGCTGATCTTCCTGCAACTGTTAGAGAACTATTAAATGTATATTAGTATGGTCATTTTTATTTAATGGAAACAAATAACAGTTAATCTTATTGGAAGGGTTAAGTGGGTTTACTTGGTGAAGGGCAAATCCCTTCGGATGCTTAAAAAAAAAAGAAAAAAGAAAAGAATAGACCAAGTGGCTGACAGATGGTCTTTGTCTGAGAGTAGCTGAGGACAGGTACAGTTTCTTTTTACACATTTATGAAGCTTGTGGGTATAGATGCTTGGTAATATGCAGTGGCCTAGGACAAAGAATGAGCTGGGTGGACAGAGAGTATTAGATTTCACATAAGTGACAGATGGCTGGCTTAGCAGAGTCAGATAAAATTAAAAGGGGGAGGTAGGTATAAAAGAAACCACTTTCCATGTAAAAGTTGCATCCTTAAGACAATGGAAGCATGCAGTGTCCAGCTTCTTCCCAAACCGTATTCAATTCCTGGATTTCAATTGCCCTTCAAAATATACATTTTATTTTTGCCTTTACAGTCTTCTGCAAAGGTGTTATTCCTTATTGGTCAAGTTTATCAAAGAGAGAGTAAGAATCAAAATAATTGACAATTTAGCTTTCAGCTTGGCCGGTAAAGAGTGTTCCTGTTTTCGGAACACATGGGAAATTTGTGTGTTAGGATAACACACACTACTCCTCACAGTGGGAGAAGATTTTTATAAGCCCGGTGGTAAGAAATCCACATTTTCGCTTACTCCATATGTACCATTTAAACTTCTAACATCACTATAACCTTCGTCAAATAACCATACAACATATTTAGTGTTAATTTGTCACAGTGAAATTATTCATCGGTGTCTTGAGTGAGTTCGATAATATTTATGGGTTATGCCATTCCATGTTCTGGCAATACAACTTGCTAGATTTCATAGATTTACTGTGTCTGCTTTTTTATGACTGACATAGCAATAACCAGATTGCAACGATATTTATGTTGTTTGTGGCTTAGCAAGATAATTAAAGGATATAAATTAATCAAGTGCAATTAATTAGAAACTTTATGTTCGCAGCAGTCCTTCTTTGCATGTATAATTTATATTTATTGATTTCCTGGCTTTCATTAGCCTATGAGATAACAGCAAAAATGCATTAGAGAAGAAAATGTACAATTAGCATGAGAGTGAACCTTGGCATAATGGATAGATCAGCACACGTTTGGGGCAAATATAAAGCTTTGTTAACTGTCATAAGCAGTTACAATTGATGAGTGGCATTTCACTACATATCTCTCAGCTGATTAACGGCGTTTTTAAAGAGTCCCCTTAATGGGACGCTGATAGGTCGGCTAAATTTACATTTTAATCAGAGTATTTATGATAGAGGCAGAGGGTAGGGGACATTCCCTGAGGGACCCTGGTAGGGAGGAGGCTTGGGAGGGGACCTACTCACCTATTCCTTTGCTTGTTTTTGTCCAAAAGTGCCTGTGGGGAAAGAATAAGACCTCTAGTGGTCTCAGGACTGGCCACATCCCAGATCATCTCCAGGAGAGAGGGCCAAGCATACAGGATGTGGGGAGCTGGGAACTCTGGTCACACTTCAGGTCTTCTGTCACTGGGTATCTGAGCAGCAACAGTGGCTCCAGGCCTCCTCACCAGGAGAGAGAGCGATCTTGGTCTGGGGATGGGCAATATATTATGAAGCCTGCCTCTCTTCTTTCCTGAGTTGAAGGCCAGGTTCCAGAGGTCCACCCGACAGGCTGTAATTCCATGAGACTATCTATGCACTCCATTGACAGCCACCATTTTTAATCACGAAGTAAGGTCTCCTCTTGAGCTGTAAACCATTAAAATTCCTCTTCTTTCCAGCAGGAACAGAAATTTGGATGTATAACAGAAACAAACCATTTTACTGAGTCATCCTTTGTTCTTTCCTCCACCACAGGAGATGGAGCAGGTGCCTCCACTAGACTTCCAGAGAAAACTGAACTGCAATCTCCAGTCCTCCTTCTGAGCATGTGCACATCCAGGAGTCTTCAGCAAGGCACAAGCCCACTTGCTAAGCAACTACATGTTTCAAGAGCAGGTTGAGTCTTTTTGTTCATTAAGATAGTCCCTAAGATGGTGGTACAGGCAGTGCACAACAAAACCACCTCAGAAGTAGACGATCAGTGAGGCCACAGAGTGAGATCCATGTCTGACTGGTGTCATGGCCCTTAACGTGCATCTCTGCAGGAGAGGACTCATTTCTTGTCGTTCTCACATGGAGATGGGACAATAGAGCTGGACGGCTGTGTTATGTTTTATGTTATATGATGACTCCCAACACGTCCTTTCTACTAACAATGTCAGGAGGCTCTTTGGAGAGAGAAACAAAAGGGCATTCTCCCAAGGACTCCTTCCTGATTCACAGTCTAACTGGGGAGATCTTCAGTTCTGTTTAGAAAATGATTTGGCCAGAGTAGCACGGGGGCCTGGTCTCTCTCAAGCCAGGACAAAAGCCATCATCCTGAGCCTTGCCAAAAGCTTTTCCTTCTTCCTCTGGCTTTGAGTCTTAGGTTGAGCCTCAGGGCTAAGAATACCCACCCGTAGTTCCTGGTGGAATTTCATACTGCAGACTGAATATTGACAGAATCTTCCAAGTACCTCCTTGCCCTGGGGCAATTAGAGTTGAATTTCATAAGCCAAAGCTAAGCTACAAATAAGAAATTACTTTTCATTTATCTCAGTGAAAGGAAACCCTTATTAGACCCTAAAAAGAAGAAACGAGCAAATATGAGATTAATATAAATGGAGGAGGATACAGTTTCTGCTTTATGTGTTGATAAGCCCTTTTTCCCCTTTCATACTAATTATTATTATCATTATTAGTATTATTTTACCCCTCAATTGCCTTAGGATGTTATCCAAGCTTTATCGTCTAGGGAAAGCTTCACAGTATTGTTTATTTCATGTAATAAAATGTATGTAATGATCATGATTAATGTTTGTTTATTGTTGTATCATTGTGTCTGCCTTCCAGTCTCAGTGTGATACTGGCTTAATTAAACTTGGGAGAGGGGTGGGTGTGGGCTTGGGTGACAGTCTCCTGAACTTTGTGCAATAACGGAACACACATTTGCCTGCGTTCACATGTCGGGTAGGATGAAGATGTCCCATAAATGACTGATTCTGTTTCTTCTTTGAAAGGAAAGTCCATTCCATGATTTATTGTGTAATTCACAGATAAATTTGTTGTGCCTCAGACCAAATGCTTTTATGTACACAAATTGCAATGACAGTAGAAATTATGGTAATTGAAGAGTGTTCTATTTTAGGTTTTGTTCAGATCACAACATGAAATGATCATCAGCGTCTTTCGTGGACATAATCACGCCCCAGATTCCAAATTATTTTTTATTAGTTTGTTATCCAGTTGAACCATTTGTTCAGAGCAGAGAGGGGCTGAAAAATCGAGAGCCAGGACTGCTATGAACATCTCCCCTTGGGAAAATAAAAAATAAAATAAAATAACTTTCTTCCCTAGAAACAGTTTGCCAAGATTCCTATTGTGGATTTTCCTCATTCCTTTGAGAAAAGGAAATACGGGTCTTCAGTGGGAGCCACCAAGCTTTGACACAAATTCATCTGCTTCCTCAAGTTTCAAAGCTAAGTTCAGATTTACCTTACTTTTAAAAAACATTTTATTTATTATTTTTTATTTTACGTGTATGAGTGTTTTGCCTGTATGTATGTAAGTGTATAATGTGTACAATGCCTGTGGAGGCCAGAAGAGGGCATCAGATCCCCTGGTACTGAAGTCACAGTGGATTGTTAGCTGCTATGTAGATGCTGGGAACTGAATCCGGGTCTTCTGGAAGAACAGCAAGTGCTCTTAACTGCAGAGCCATCTCTCCAAGTCCCGGATGTGCCTAACTTTTTAATAACATTGATAGCACTGTACAGCTTACAAGTACTTTCAAGCCTGAAATCTCATTTCGGCATTCTAAACTTTGAAGGAGACAATCCTGGTATTTATTTCCTATATAGTATACACATCATACTGTGACGTATGAGGCACTGTGCATATTTTGTGCAACTTGCTTTTTATCCCTTCAGTCACATATTGTGGGTTCCCTTCATGTTGGCACAAAGCATTTATTTACCTTGGAGATATTGAGCATGCCTTCAGATTCCTCTTATAAAAATGAATTAATATTCTTGTGGATGAACATATCCATGCATACACATACATATACATACACGTACATGGTGTGTATACATGTATGAATTTGGATGAGAAGACAGAGACAAAGATAAAATTACTCAAAGATTTTAGTAAAATAGAGTGTTTTTCATCAAAATACATAAACTTTAAATATTTCAGGCAGTTTGGCCCAGTGTAATAGTATATACAAGGTACACTGTCTACACTTCTTCCTGGCTCTAGAGAATGTCAATCTAAGTTTTATTCAACTTTAATCCAACAAAAAGGTCTTTCATAATTAATTACATAGCTGTGTTTTCCTGATTAGGGATGGGGTAGTGGACCATTTTGTAAGCTTATTAGTTACTCCTATCTTTTCATTGAATTGTCCACTCATGTTATGTACAAATGTTAGTATTAACTTGTTTCTTGTCTTATTAATTTCTAGAACTTACATTCATCTTAATTCCTTGTTGATGAAATACACTTCATCTTACTCTTTAGAGTTTTAATTTTGTTTAATTTTGCAGGACCCTATGACAAGACTCTTCTTTTTTTTTTAATATTTTCATTTTATGTGTGTGAGTGTATTGCTTGGATGTAAGTGCACCTTGCACCTGTGTCGTGCAATGCCCAAGGAGAACAGAAGAGGCCATTGCATCCCCTGGAACTGGAGTTACAGACAGTTGTTAGCTGCCATGTGGGTGCTGGGATTCGAACCCGGGTCTTCTGCAAGAACAGCCACTGTTCTTAACCCTTGAGCCATCTCTCCAGGCCAACAAGACTCTTCTTTAAAAACATTTGACATAGACAAATGAGAGCAGGGATTTTATGAAGAAAGGAAATCAGGATGGGAATTTCCCTAAATTATCCTGCCTTTCATTGGAAAACAACGTTTGAAATCAGATGTGTTTAACTACTGTACTGTTCCTCTGTAGAGGTGTGTAAAATGCAGATTTCCTGTTCCATTCACTGGCCTCAGACCTCCCATCAGTCACCTGCAAAACCCCTTCTAACTCACGCTGAAAGAAGCTCTTTGCCAGCCCTTCAGCACGTGCTTCCTCACACTCCCGTGAGGCCTTCCCAGACACTCTCAAGTCAACCTTGCCCTGTTCTGCCATTAGATGCTGGTGGTCTAGGCCTCTAGGGCAGCATCTATCAAAGTCTTTGTGAAACAGGTATTTATGTCCTGGTTCCCCCCGCCCCAGAGAAGACTTTCACGTGTTAAGGATCTGCAGCAAATTATTTGCATTAAGCCCAGATCTCCTCTTACACACACCCTGACAATGTCCTCTTTACATTAAGCCGTGAGGTCTGTTCCCCTACCTCAAATCCCGAATGGCCCTGTCTCTTGTGTTCGGCCTGCAGGAATCTCGTCACCCAGAGATCTTGCGGGCTTCCACACTTGGTGCCCTCTTGGTGCTCCACCACTAACACCACGTGATCAAGGCCAAGTTGACTCATTGGAAGACAATGAGAGACCACACAGAGAATGGTCCCAGGGGAGACCGTCTTATACACACCAGTCCTCAACTGATCTTCTAGGCAGCTGCTGTCCCAGCCCTCACATTGGATTTGAAAATAGGAAGTCTGTATTCGACACTTAGGGGTCCACATTCACAGTATAAAGCCACGGTAGCATTCAAGAGCCACTGTAGCTGAAATGTGCTGAGTCATTAGCTTAGAACAGATGACACTCCCCAAAAACCCAGATATTTATGAGTTAAATGAACATTTTTCTGCATGAGCTACATTAGGGTGCTTTGCTACTGTCCTAGTTTGTTTCTCCATCGCTGTGACAAAATACTCTGACCAATACCAACTTGGGGAGGAAAGGTTTTATTTGTCTTACATCTCCTAGGTCACAGTTCATCAGGGAGCCCAAGGTAGGAACTCAGGGCAGGAACCTGGAGGCCGTGGAGGAACACTGCTTACTAGCTTGCTACCCTGGCCCCTGCTCAGCCTGCTTTCTATGCAACACAGGCCCACTTGCCCAGGGGTGGCACCACCCACAGTGGGCTGGGCTCTCCTACATCACTCAATAATCAAGAAGATGCCCCACAGACATGGTCACAGGCCAGTCCAATGGAGGACATTCCCCAATTGAGCCCCCTCAACTCAAGTGTGTCAAGTTGACACTAAAGCTACCCAGCACAGCTACGTAACAATAAATGACTTCTAGCAAGTATTCCTGAAGTAGATTAAGCAAACATAGTCTTGCTAAGTTCAACTGTTAGGATAACTATTACCAAAAGGATGAAAGGTAGCACTTACCAGGAAGATGTAGAGAAAAGAAAACCCTGAACACTACTGGCCACCATGGAAAGCAGTACAGAGAGTCTTCAAAAATGTGAAATCGGTATGTCAAAAAGAATTCTGTATTCCTATATTCATTACAGCACTATCTCAAATAGCTATCCCATAATAGCAGGTGAAATTAACCTAAGTGCTCATCAATAGCTGAATGGGTAAAGGAAAGAAAAGTGTGTGTGTGTGTGTGTGTGTGTGTGTGTATGTGTGTGTGTGTTCATAAAAATCAAAGGAATCCTGTCATTTTCAGCATGGACAAAACTAGAAAAGTTTGTGCTAAGTGGAGAAAAGGAAGAACAGAAAGACAAACACCATATGGCATCATGGGTCTTACTTAGCTCAGTCTGGCCCAAGAACTCACTATGTAGCTGAGTCTGACCTTGAACTCCTGGTCCTCCAAGATTGGGGATTGCAGGATTGTGTCAATTTAATCTTGTGGGGCTGGAGAAATGGCTCAGCAGTTAAGAACACTGTTCTTGCAGAAGATCCAGCTTCAAATCCCAGCACCCACATAGCAGCTAACAACTGTCCGTAACTCCAGTTCCACGAAGTCTGACAGCCTCTTCTGTCCTCCACCGGCACTGCACAACCCGGGTGCACTTACCTACATGCAGGCAATACATGCATCCACATAAAATAAAAATAAATATTTTTTAAAATTAATCTTGTAAAAATAGAAAGTGGTTGGGGGAGACAAGGATGGAGAGGTGCTAGTCAAATAAATTACAGGAGAGGAATATTTTAAAAAATATATCCAGGACAGGCACACGTACAGAGAAGAGATGAGTGATCACCTGAGCCCTGTAAGGGAGAAGATAGGAGGATGGGGTAGGGAGAAGCTGGGTAAAGAGAAATGCTGAGTGTCTTCTTTTGATTCTAGAGGCTTCTCTGCATGTGATAAACCATGAGCACACTGAAACCCACCAGACTGTGCTTCTTAACTGGGAGAAATGTATGTAATGTGAATTGTATCTTAATGAAAAGAACGGCTTAAAAAGAGCATTGACTATAGAATTTTGTCGGCATGGTTTGACTTTCCTTTTTATGCACTGCAGATGTGCCCTGTGTTTGGGGCAGGTTCATGAGTGAGTTTGCTTTTCCCACTTAGGGAAGTTGTATAAGAAATGTCAGTGACTATTAAATGTCAATACTTGGGAGTTTTTAAATTATCCACTTTCTGAGTTCTCAACAAAATGAAAGTTACTTTAATTACAGCTTTAGTTAATATAAATATGAATGTAATGAGAGTCATAACAACAGAGAAACGCAGCCATGTGCATGTGCTATGGTATGGATATGGTGTGTGTCATCTGGAGGATGATGTGCCGGAAGCCTGGTCCCTAATGCAGTGGTGTTAGAAGCGAAACTTTTAAGAGTTGAAGCCAGGGATGAGGCAATGGCTTAGTGGTTAAAGTGCTTGCCACACAAGCATGAGGTCCAGAGTTCAGATCCCCAGAATCCGTTTATAAAATCAGATGGATGTGGCAGCTTTCCTGTAGTCTCAGTGCTCAGGAGGCAGAGACAGTGATGGCCAGGGCAAGCTGGCTAGCCACACTAGCCAAAACAGCAGGCTTCAGTTTCGACGATAGACTATGCTTCTGCATGCAAACACACACAAGTGCTTGCACACATGTACATCCACATGTGAACACTCACATATACACCATATACACAAGCAAAAAACAACTTATTTAGGATTCAAAGTGTTCCAAGTGTTTGTAGATTATAAGTACTGACATTTAAAATATTATATACAGAAGTATAAAATGTGAAAAAGGGGGGGCTGGAGAGATGGATCAGCGGTTAAGATCACTGACTGCTCTTGCAGAGGACCTGGGTTCGATTCTCGTCACCCACATGGCAGCCACAAACCATCCTTAACTCCAGTTCCAGGGGAATCCGAAGCCCTCTTCTGACCTCCACGGCATTGCATGACACGGATGCACTCACATACATGTAGGCAACACACTCATATACATAAAATAAAAATAATAAAATAGTTTTAAAAAATGTGAAGACAATTAAACTACTTATTAGGGTGAGGCAATAATGAACATTGGGATTTCTTGGCAACAGTAAGATCTTAAACACCCTAGAGGACAGTATCACCAAAGAGTAAAGTGATCAGTGTATTTCTTTAAAGCATTCAAGGGATTGCACTTCCCAGACATCAGGCTTAAGTTCATATAAAATGTTATTTAGACAATCATGTCTCATTGATGACTTTGTTCCTAATCAGAAAGTGCTCCTCAGATGCAAGACTTCAAATCTTGGTCTCAATACTGTAGTGCCCACCTGTAGCTAAGGGAGACAACCAGCTATTGTTCTAAAATGATGGATAAACTTGTTTTCTCCTCTATCTAGAAGCCTTTGAGAGGGAACTGACACTGATTCTAACCACTTCAATGGCCATAAAAGTGCCTGAAAACAAATCCTGAGTCCATCGCTCTCAAGTTCAGCCTTGGCAAACAAAAGAAAAATCAGGAGGAACCCAATAGAGGGATGCTTGTGGAAGCTCTCGTCAAGAAATCCCAGTGGACTCTGATAGGAACATTTGAAATTTGCCCTGTTCTGACTTTTTTCTGGTTCTCTGTCTAGAACTTGTAATGCGAACTACTCTTGCCTTTACTTCTCCTTCACATCCACTATTCACCAGTTAAGGGCCTTCTTTTCTCCTTTCAGGTAAGAGTTATGCAACTTAGGAGTCTTAAATAGACTCACTGAAAGGGGACCCGAACCGCCTCACAGTTTTCAGTCTGTGCTAGGGATCCAAGCTCTGATTCTCACTTGGGCTTGCAGGACAGGTACTCTACCAGTGGAGCCATCTCTCTGGTCCCCTGGGACTTCTTTTTAGTACAGAAGCAGCTATCTTCATGGGATTGCTAACCCAAGGTCCAGTGGGACAAGAATGGACTTCTGAATTGATGAAACACATCAATGCTATCTGTTCAGAGCACTGCTACTGTTGGACTGTTTCATATTTGGGATATAAGGAAGGTGGTTCTCTTTCTTGTCCAGTTACCTGTGGCCTAAAAATACTTCATGGACTCTGCTTTTGAAAGCATAACCAAATCATTTAATATTATCTCATCTTCACTGATTCTCCCTCTCCTCAAATAAGAAGCATTTACTGTATATCCTTACTGCTGTGTATGCGTGGTGGTACATGACTTTAATCCCAGGAGGCAGAGGCAGGAGGATCTCTGCGAGATCGAGGCCAGCCCGGTCTACATTGCAAGTGCTAGGCCAGACGCAGCTACAGGGAGACCTTGTCTAAAACAACAACAACAACAAACCAAAAAGAATTTGTCATATCCGTCATTATCTACCAAGATCTAACTGAAAAAACAAAAGGTTATGTAATCAAGACCTTGCTTAGAGTATCATTATTTTGGAATCATGTCCATTTAATCAAAACTGGTGCTGATATGGTGACTCCTGTCTATAATCCCAGAGGCAAGTAGGACTGATAAAAGTTCAAGATCAGCCTGGGCTATAGAACGGAACACTGTCTCAAAAACAAAGAATCAAACAAGCAAACAAAAACCAGAAAACAAAATGGACACTTCTAAGAAAACACTAAGAAACTGTTTCCAGGAAAAGTGGGCCTGTGTTTGGTGTGCATGGCTCCAGTATTCAGGAAGGTCTCTTTTTAGTATGCTGACCTTTGGGATATTTTAGGGAAAGCAATTCAACATATATTGCAGGTGAAATCTGGTGGAGACCATTTGGGGGGTAGGCTTGGCTTCCTAGCCTCGGGATATCAAATAATAGACGCTTTTAAAAGCCTAATCTAATATTTCATATGGAAACTTCTAGAAAAGCAAACTTAAGAAAGTCTATGTAGGAAATTAATGGTCTCGATGCCCTTATGTAAATAATCAAGTCAGAGTTAATGAGACCAGCCTGATTTTCTGACCCAGACCCACCTTTCTTTGAGGAGGGAATGTCAGGAAATTTGAAATGAGCAGAGGAGATCACAGAAGACCTTGAGTATATTACATGGGGTATGGGAATAGCCTTCCCAGTTTTCTGATTCCCCTGTCCTCACTGTGAGGTACAAGGTCCAAAGACCTGAGGGCAACCCACTGATCTTTCAGCAGGCTGTGCAATTATACTGGGGGCCTCATATGCCCTGTGGAGATGGCTTTACATTGGCAAGCTCATTCCAACATCCCCCAGCCCAGACTGGAGCTATTCTTTGACTATTCCTTTGAACTGGTTGTGACTGGTTGTGACATCTGCATTGTTCCCTCATTTTGTTTAACTACTTAAATAAAAATTTTGACATGTGTTCACTGTGTAGCTGTACGAAAGCCATAGCTTTATCTCCTCTCTCTCTCTTTTTTCTTTTTGAAAATTCCTTTTAACAACAGTGAGCTATAATCACACTGCTTGATGGCAGTGGGTGGGTAAGCATTTTTCTCAGGAGGGTGACACAGATGCAAATGTCTTCACTGTTGATCTTGCCCAGGACCCATTTTATCTTCTGATAACAGCAAATACTCCTTTCCAAGTTTGGCTTCCTGTATTTCTAGCAGGGTTTAAAGATACTTTCACAGCAGGGACATGCCCAGCCAGGCAGAGTGTCACCTAGCCCATGCCCAGCTAGGTAAGACAGTCAGTGAGACTCAACTCTGGTATTTTGGTTGAACAGAGAAATTTCTTTCTTCTGAATTTAGCAAAAGAGTAGTCTATGAGCCTATAAATGCTGGTGACCTTGAGTGAAAACCTGTTGTAAAATGAGATCTCTTAGAGAAAACTGGAGATAAATATAATAATAAAATAAAAACAAAAGACCAAGCCCCAAAAGTGTATTTAAGGCAACGAACTGGTTTTTGTTTTGTCATATATAAAAGAAAGAGTCTTACTTAATCCATTTCCAGACAAGTAGCTCATTATGTATAAGACTTTTAGTCAAAGGGGAAGGTTTTCAAGTTGACAACATATCAACAAGACCATTGCAATACTATTATCACTATTATTCTTTCACTCAATATGGCACAAAATCCATGTAGTTAAAAAATATTTGCTTTTAACTGTGAGTATACATGTGTGTTTGTGTATAGATATGTGCAAGTCTGTGTGTAAGTATCCTCGGAGTCCAGAAGAAGGTGGCAGATAACCTGGAGCTGGAGTTACAAGTGGTTATAAGTGGTCTGACATGAGTTCTGGGAGCCAAACTTGGGTTCTCTACAGGATCTGCACAACATGCACTCTTAACCACCGAGTCGTCTCTCGAGTCCAGAATTCATGTGGTTTTGAAAGTAAGATTCCCGAAGGATCTTCTTATCAGGCCTGCCTGACTTGCATCACTGGCCCTCCCCCCTGTACCCAGCAGAATGCTGTGTAGGATGCAGCCGTGGCAAGAGGCTTTAAACACCAGCACAAGCTTTCCTGGCCAGTGTCGTTCCCATAGTCCAACCTTCCTGCTCCATCAAAGTCCCAGTCTGGAGCACTGGTATCAAACCGGAAGATTTCAGTGCTCTCACTGTAGCTGTCGGCAGACAGGACACACACAGACATACCTGGTCAACTCCTGAGAGAATGGACCAAAATCCTGTAAAATGATGAACATAGGCAGTTTTATCCTGTGTTTCCCTCCAGAGCTAAATTCAAAATCAGTTATAAACATTTGATGTTAATGCAAGCCTTCCTTAATTACACTGTAAAAAATGTTTGGAAATTGTAAACAGATACAGACCAAAGCGAACATAAAGTGGAAGGTAGATTTCATAACTACACCATGACCAATAAACACAACTGTTAAGCACTGAAAGATGACTCTCACTTTAGGGTTTTTAGCTTTGCTGAAAGATGATAAAGAAAGTAATATTGGACAATGTCCCACATAATTTTTCATGAATTATATAAGATACGGCAATTTTGATATTTTTTTCATAATGTTTATATTAAGGAATAATTGGCCATCTCAACAATAACTGTTTTGAGTCCTTTGACAAAAGCATTCTGAGGGTCTGTGCTTAGTGACCGCATAGCCTCTGCATGTGTTTGTGTGTGTATGTGCATGTGTGAATGTGTGTGTGTGTGTCTGTGTGTATGTGTGTGTGTATGTATGCATGTGTATGTTTCCACAAGAGGCTGTTGGAAAAGCTCTACTGTCAGCTGATTGTATTAGGGCTTTGCCTATATGAAACTGTTGAAGGAGTCCTTTTAACAATGTGGTGTGTAGGATTCCGAATAATACTGAATTAAGAAAAGGAGTCTATTATGTTTCTTAAAAATTGTAGCCTAAAAATAACTAGCACATGTAATGAGAAGAGAGAGGAAACCTGTTACAGAAACATTCTCCCTTTCCAATCTTGTTAAAACTCAAAGCTTAGGGTACTTGATAAGACACTGTATATTCTGGGATTTTAAAGAAGATTTTATAGTCAGGAAATTTTAGGAAACATTACAAATATGCTTACTTATACAGTATTATACATGTAAATATATGTGCAGATGTTTATATATGCATAGTAACTGCATTCTTATCTCTCTTTGTAAAGGTTAAGCCTACCCTGAGATACAGCATAACTAAGATCAGTTACCTGCCTGCCCTGACTTTTGGAAAAACCACATAAAATAATATAGGTAGAATTCGGGATCTTCTCTTTGCATTACGCTTCAGCTCTGAGTCTACAGATTTCGTATGTGATAACTTGAATTATGTGCCATCTACAATTCTTTAATGGTGGAAACATATTCAGCCACCTTTATGATGCCAGAGCTAGCACAAAGTCTGACAAAAAGTATTTGTAGACATTTGATTCTACCAAAATGCCACACAGGAATGTGCAGAGAGACGTGCACTGTCCTGTTACAGAATGGTAACGGTCACCCATTCAGACAAAGCTGGCTGGGATTCCCACTACCACACTCTCTTCAGTGACTGAGGGCAAGTCCCAAACCTCCCGAGCTCCCTGTCCTCGCCTGCATCAGGTGGCACTCACAGTGCACCTCACAGGTTTGCCGAGACTGAATGAGGTGTGTAAATCATTAAGCGAGTGCCCCTCTGCAGGCTTTCACTGCCTCAGCACCATCCACACCATCAGCTCTTTCCGTTCACCCTTTTTCTTACAAATGGAACTTAGCATGTAATCATATGTTAAGTCTGTGTGTTGAGTACTCCAACTCATGGAGTCTTCAGTAAAACATAAGGCATGGTCTCTTCCTCAGGGACAGCCAGAGTGAGCTCTCCGTTGAGTGGACTCAATAGGGTCAGTCTAGCCAAGGGACCACCTTAAACAGCAGAGACCTGAGCGGGGATGCTCATTACCGACAGCACCCAAGCTGCCTTTCTCGGGTGTGGCCAGAGGTGACCGAGGTCATCATTTATTGAAGCGTTCTTTGTGTCAAACAGCTTGATGGATGGGAGAGAATGGAATGCCATTCCTTTTCCCTCACTTTGGTGGACTCCGGGAAGCCAGCTGAGGAATCAGCTAAGCCCTCTCTCCTACCAGTTGTTCCATTCATGGTCACTGCCAGCTCTAGCTTCCAGGGGCCTCCCTTCATGAACAGAAAATAAAGCTCTCAGGACAAGCATTAGCATGTGATGTGGCAGAATTCTCAGTGGACAGACCGATAAGCTAAGGAACTTTACATGAACATTCAGATCAGACCCCAGATCTTTATGGTGAAGAGAGTATATAAATTCCCATTATACACCCCCAAATGGCACCAGGAAATGTTCGCTAATGGTAGTGGGAATTTCATAACTCAGGAGGCCCAGACCCTGAGTATGCATTAGAATTATCTAAGAACTTGAAAGGGAACTGGAGAGATGACTCAGAGTGAAGAGCACTTGATGTTCTTCCAGAGGACCCTAGTTTAGCTCCCAGCACCCACCTTGGGATGCTCACAACCACCTGTAATTCCAGCTCCAAGAGATGTAATGCCCTCTTCTGGCTCCAAGAGGATGGCCTCCACCTACACATATGACACCCCCCCATACACACATAAATATAAATTTTTAAAAAGAAAAATAAGTTTAAAAGAACATGGTTCCATCCCAAACCATGGAAATGCAAATATGAAGAGGCTAGAGGGTATCCGGCTGCTATCACATGCTCTGCAAGTGACTTTGACGCACCCTAAAGTTGGAACCCAAGACTTTTGATGCCATAGAACTTCTGTACCTACCACGGGAGCCATGATCATTGGCTCACTTTTAGAGCACAGCTAGTCGGAGACACATGGCCAATAGGATGTGTGAATCTGCAGGCTTTCCATTCTTCCCCAATGTGTCACATAAAACCCCAACTCTGAGACCAGGGAGGCTCTCTCATCATGACGAAATTAAACTATCACTAGATCTCCATGACTTCAGAGAACCCACACCTCAGTTCTTACCTTATAGTGCAAGGGTTTCCCAACCTTCACCCACATCGGAATCAGCTGGAGAAGTGGCTGGTCCCTAACTGCTGGTCCACAGACCCAATTTCTGAGTCAGCTGACAGTTATGCTGGTGGGCTTGAAGGTCATATTCTGTAACCACTTGTCTGGGTCTTAAAAAGGATGAATATTCCTTATGGAAAATGGATTTTGGATTTGTTTTTAGATTTTGCAATATTTGCATTTACCTAATAGATATCTTGGGGATGGGATGCAAATGTAAATGTGAAATTCATTCACGTTTCACTTAAACATATCTTATGCACATAGTCTGCTGGTAATTTTATACAGTATTTTTGTGTGCCTGCGTCTTGACTGAAATCTCTCTAACGAGATCAGGTGTGAAATTCCCACTTTGGGATCATGTTGACATTCAACAGTTTTTGGATTTGGGAGTGTTGTTGGTTTAGACCATTGATCTGGGATGCTTAGCGATAATGACTTGGAAGGAGATGCTGATTATGTACAAAATGAAAGAAGTTTGAAAAAATAGATCTTAAAGAAGAAATTTTTAGACCTTAAGTAATTAGCAGTGACATTATAAAGCTGCTCCATTGCAGAGGGATTTTTGACAATGAAACCGGCATCATGCCTTCTGGAC
Source organism: Nannospalax galili (assembly GCF_000622305.1). Lineage (NCBI taxonomy): Eukaryota > Metazoa > Chordata > Mammalia > Rodentia > Spalacidae > Nannospalax > Nannospalax galili. Next base: position 260,347 of record NW_008333777.1, read on the forward strand.
CCCTTCTCTGGACCTGCTCTCTTCCGATGCAGTCATACCATGCTTGCCTCTGCCCTGTTTGAGTCTCCTGTAAACTCAGTCCTCAGAGCATTCTCTCCACCTCCAGCCCCCACTCTTGCCATCATGGACTTGCCAAGCTCTTGCCCAGACTTCTAGACAAAATACTGAATATAATGAAAAAGGGTTATGTGATTTTTCTATAGTTCGTATCGACAGCCCACTTCCAAGTGAAATGGAAAATTCTCAGTGGATGTTGGACTTCAAAGAAGAAAATTAATGAAATCTGTCTGCAGATGTTAGCATGATCAGAGCAGTGGGTTGCAGGATTTCTGTCTGTAAAACTGTCTTGAACACTGTGAAATAAAATATTGCTGTTTGTCTAACTTATGGGTAAAGATTTTTTAAATAAATAAATGTTTCCTCGGATCTCAGCTTGGAACACAAGTGCATGTAATGTTGGACGGGACTGCGGCTCATGGAATGCAGAATGTTACCCTCCTGTTTGATATGGTGTTATGGGGAAATGCGCAGCCGCGCCCCCCCCCGCCCCCACCCCCGGAATAAAAAACTAAACGTTTTGGAAGGGATAGAGAGATTTTGTGCCAAAGTATGTAGCCATCTCCTGTGGAAGTATTTTAGGTAGTGGATAGTTTTTCAACTAGATATGTATCAGTTTTAATTATAATGTTAAGTAGGTCTTCTATTTTGACTAGACATACTTATTATAAATAAACCTGACTCACATATGCAATTTCACTCAATGGTGTTTCATAATCCAAGATAAGGGATTATGATTTGTTTTGAGTAACCATCCTAAATAGTTCCCAGGCAGGCTTATTTCTGAGAGAACCCTTGGGATATTGTCCATAGTTATTTACCCTTCTTGGAAGGCTGAGGGGCTCAGAAGCTCAAGGTTACAGACAGACTACAGTCTCTGGGGGATCCTATATGCCTGGCTTGAATATGACTTTCAACTCCGTTGGTCCCACTTCTAAAGCAGATGACTCAGGTGGCTTTATGGCTATGTGACCTGGGCAGCCCTGTTACTGCAGCTGTCTTGAAAGTCTTAACTACTTTTAATACCGAGTCCTACAATTTCATTTTACACAAATTAGATCCCGACATGGCGTGGATAGAGTCACATGGAACACAGTATCTTGAACTTGGGGCACTCTATGGACAGCACCCCCACCCGTATCCCTGGCTGTGGAATGACCCTTTGAGCTGCCCCACGGTGCAGCATCAGCACTCTGAAGAACCCAGGGCGAGGTCACATTACAAACAAGCACAGTGAGGGAAACCCCTCCCAGGTTGCAGAAGGGTCTTCCGGCACCCAAGCAAGCCTGAATTCTTTCCTTTCTCCTCTTGCTCGTTAATCACATTTCTCACACACACTTGGTCACTGTCACCTGAACTTTCTGAGAGACTTGGAAGGGACCAATCTAAGTTGCGAGCAATCGTTGTGATGACTTATTTTGTCCTCACTGTCATACTAGATGGCATTTCCACCTACACAAAGTTCCTAGTTAAGAAGAAATTTTTAGACCTTAAGTAACCAGCAGTGACATAATAAAGCTGCTCTGTTGTAGATTTTGACAATGAGACCACCACCATCATGCTTTCTGGACCCCTTCGAAGGGATGACCTACTCTCTCCCTATGCAATCATGGTGGGGGTTAGGGAGTTGGATCACGTTCCCCAGGTGTGTACCCAAAGGTCATGGAATCTCACACAAAGCAAAAGCCATGCCTATCTATACTTGCCTCATACGCCATTAATGTTGAGTCAAAGCATTTCGTAAGCACCTGCGTCCCCACTTCCTGAAGTCCTGAGACGGTGCTAAGGGGAGCTTTTCTTTCAGGCTCACCACTGTGTTTCTTGTATTCCTTACTTGCAAATTCTCAGGAATTCACGCTCTTAGTTTTCCCAATGCTTACATTGGCTTGGGCCCTATCTGCAAGGTGTCTCAGGGACCAGTGAAGTCTTACATTTATCCCCAGCCTTGCTCCATCTCATACCTAATTCGCATAAGGGCTTCGTGGTGGTTGTTTTTTAAATCAATTCATGCACAGATTTTTTTTTCCCCACCCATGGCCATAGGCGCCTGAGGCTGCACCTGCTGGGGAGCCTTTATCTCGTCTGTCTGAGAGGTTTACACTTTCCTTAGTAAAGCTCTTCAAGTTTACCCAGAACCGTGTTTTATGGTGTAAGAGGTACTTTGCTTCTGAGTGTTAAGGCTACTTTGCACCTGGCATACAGAAGCACCTTTTGGAAAGAAGGAAGAGCTGATGAGTTTTGAAGGCCTTTCATGTGAAATTTCCACCTAGTAAACCTCAAATTCTCCCACTCCCTCCTAGCTTGAGCAATCATCTCTTAAAACACCACATAGAGGGGTTCTGAACAGGAAGACACTGATTTAATTGCGGGCTGACAACGAAGGGGGCTTCTTACAAAGGTGCCGTCAGACACCGCAGAGCGAGGCATTGAGCCACACCAGGATTCTTCTGTTGATGTAAAATCCCATCATAATATTTGATAAGTTTGGTTTTGATACATATTTCAGGGAACTAGAGAAAAGAGTGCATTTGTTAAAACCCTGGCTTGACAGTGAGGGTAAGGCTGCTGTTGAATCTCTGCATAGGCACCATCATAAGTAATGCCATGGGCGCCGTGTTCATAAACAATGCCAGGAGCTAGGGAGAGGGGAAGGACACCGTCTGATAGTCATTGAAATTCTCTGCCCCGGAAACGCTTCCATATTTGGGTTGTCATTACTCATGACAATGGAGGAGGAAAAAAGCCGCGATCGAGGAAAAATAGACTGAGGTCATAGTTCTCAAACTCGGCTGTGAAGAGAATCTTCTAAGAAGCTTTTGGAAACCCTAATGCCCAGGGATGCCAGCCTGTTTATCTCCATTTCAAGGGTGAGGACTGGACAGTGATATCTTCTACAACCTCCCAGGTAAGTCTGGCATGCCACTCAGACTGAGAACCTCAGCCCAATGGGGTTTGGGTAGAAGCTTCCTCAAGCTACTCTTAGTTGTACACTGAGCAGGTCTTACAGAAGGCGGTTTTCCTCAATCTGGGCCAAGTGAAGTAATGATTGTGTTTTATGGTGGTACTGATTGCTCTGTGACCTGGTGACCCTAGAAACTGTGACCCAAGCAGAAGTAGGTGAAGGATGCATTGTTAGGAGAGGGGATGTCTTTTGGAGAATAGCTAAAATATCGATGCTTGTAAATGACTGGGATCTGGAAGGCAGGGATGTAAAGGTTATCAAGAGGCATCCATTGCGATATGTTTGTTTCCACTTAATCTGACCAAAAACTAAAGAGAAAAGCAAAAGGAAACCAAAGAAAGAGGGAAAGCTGTCTGTGTGCCTCAAACACAGGATGGTCCTTACCTAGAACTCTGCGTTTATGACAAAGGAAGGAAGTGGGGAGTTTGGGAAGAAGAGGTTACTATGTGCTATCCATGAACTGTTTGTTGAGTGCTTCATAGATCAAATCAATGCAAATGTTTAAATGAGTCTCCTGAGAATAATGGGTAGGATTCCCTTGCTGAATGAGGGCCAGAAGAAGGAGCAGGTGTTTAAACATGGTATTACAAAACACAATTTGGAAAGTTGTCTGTGAATCTTATCAAAGATGCACTCTTCCCTGCAGATTCTCCCAATCAGGGGATGGGCAAGGCCTCCATGCTGTGGAGGCTGGGATCCATTCGGGGTCAGGATTGGAGTTGTCCCTCCTGTCACACCACAGTAAGAGACACTCCATCACGTAACTGGAATTGTGTTTCCCTCTTCTTATCCTCTGGACTTCCAATCATTTGCCTCCCTCTAGAATTTCTTTAACTCTGTTTCCGGTCTCTGCAAAGCACAAAGGAAAACTGTGATCGTGACATCAGCATTCAGTTCAAGATCTTAAAAACCAAAGTCGTGTTTTAAGAAAACGAATGGCTTTGGATGTCAAGTGTTCTTTTCGCTCTTCACTTCAGTGCTCCCAGGACCCAGCTTTCCTTGAGGTTCTACACTGCTTGACTTTTTAAGAGCTTTGGCATTGCTAAGCCCTGCACATTGTACTTCATGTTTCCTTCATGTATGACCCAGGGAGCCACAGAGGTCATTGGGCCACAGTTAAGGCTCTGAGGAATTCCTGGTTGTCAAAAAGTCCAAGTGCTTATCCATTCCAGAAATCCAACCCCTGATACATATCCATAACACAGCACTGTAGTGTCCTTCAAGCACATGCCCTACCAAAAAATTCCTCTTACTTCTTTAATTTGGCAGAAAGGGAAAAATGAAATCCACAGCATTTACTTCTAACACTAGGTAAATTCCCTTAAAAAAAAAAATCCACTTGAGAGGCAGTAATTAATCTACCTCCCCAAACTGAATTCTTTTTACAAACCCCGGAGTTCTAAACCTCTGGGTGGCTGGAATCTGGACCAATTACACCTAAGGGCCAGACCTGCAGTAATGCCCCAAATTACTTTCTGGAAGGGGTAGCCGGGGGCTCACATGATTTTAAAGGCAAGACTTCAAACCAAATGTTTCTCTCTTTATTGATCTGCTTTCATCCCCCTTCATTGCATTTCCTGTTAGCCTTTTTCTACTTCTTTTCGTCCCCACCCGGGTGGTGAACACTCTCAAATTGGTGATTGAAGGTCTTGAAGGTGCTGTTTACAAAGGCTATTAATGCTCCTGTCCTCATTTCCTGTTTCACCGCCAACAAGCCTGACACAAAGCCCTCCTTGGTAGACACTAAAAAGCTGGCGTGGCCCCACTGAGCGGCTCAGTTTGCAGATAGTGCAGCGCTGCATCCAGAAGCGCCCGCCAGCCACGAAGGCTCGCCTCTGTATCTGCCTGAAGAAACGTTTTGGATCAGAGACTCGACTAGAAGGAAACCCTATGGGGTCCGGGTTATTGACCGAACTTAGAGAAGCCGCGGATCATCTTGTAATAGCCGTATGTGAATGTGTCCCTTTTGGGGTGGTATTCTATGACCTCCGAAGCCTGAGGGCCCCTGGTGGTCACAGATATGGAAGCAGTTGGAAATCCCCTGCAATGGTGTTCCTTTAACTGCATAATTACCTCTGTTTGAGGATTTCAAGGCCCACACCTCTAATAATCAGGTTGTCTTTGGTCAATATTTGCATCTTGAAGAAGAGGGTGAGGTCCAGGCAAGAGTGTTACATGTGAGTTTACACTCAGAGCAGGCACCTGCTAGAAGTGAGAGTTTTTGTGAAGGTTCGTAACAGTGAAGCTTGCACGTTTTCACCTATAGAGTACAGGTTATCACCAGAATTAAATGAGCTGATATGGGTCGACATCATTTCCTATTCACTCAGGAAATGCTGATCATGGTCTAAATGCCAACTCTCAAGTCAATATGGGTAGAGTGAGTCGTATACATTCAGGCAATGCCTTCCAGGGACAGTTTAGATGCTGTACAAATAAAAAAAAAATGTGTCCAAGGTGCAATCTAACTACGTATACAAGCAAACACCTCCATTCTTCAAGTTTCGCCAGGACTGTGGAAAGTGAGCTACAGCCAAGTTGACTCTGGGTGAGCCATTTGGTCCTGCTGCAGCTGTGCCTTGTGACTCCTTCCTGGTGGGACAGAGCCACCGATGAGTCGATGTCTTGTGAAGGTGTCACAGCATAAGGAACCCGAATTGGGTTCTAATGGATAGCTAATGGCAACTTTGGTATCATCAGGAGTAAATTTCTTCGCAGGCTGTGCTAGGGTAAGCTGGATTGCCATCATTATGGCTGTCCTCCTATCCGCTGACAATGTACCCTTTGAGAATCACTGTAAAGATTATCTTTAAAGTTTTTTCTTATTTTTAACTATATATTTTAAAAACAGTTTCAGTTTGTTTATATTCAATAATTCAAAATAGTTATGTAGAATTTTTAAGACTAGGGAAAATAGTATAATAAAATAAGGAAAACTAACAAAATAAAAAGTTATAAAGAAATACTAAAATACCCACATACTTAACCAGCCTTTTAAAAAATAGATCAGCAATACATTTAATGCTCCCAAATCCTATATGCCTGTCCAGTCCTTTGTTCCCTCTTCTGCTTTTTTTAAATCTCTAGTCTGCTCGGTACTGTATATTTTGAGCTAAAGGATTCCCACATAAGGTACTCAGCTGTGACTTCCGCAGCATTCCCTCCTCAACTCCAACAATGTCCATGTGTAGCTATTCAAACAGCAGTTACCGCTTTCTGTGGTACGCATCCCCATTCTCCCGCTTGTCTATAGACATTTGTTTGTTCGCATGTTCTTGTTTGCTTTTGATAAAGTAAATTTTGTTGCTTAATTGCTTTGCTGGTTGTGCACCTAGGATTGAAATGTCCTTCCTTGGGTATTTACTTTTTTTCCCTCAAATATTTTATTTATTATTTTTATTTTATGTGTATGAGTGTATTGCCTGCATGTATGTGAGTGCACCCATGTTGTGCAATGCTGCAAAGGTCAGAAGCGGGCTTCGGATTTCCCTGGAACTGGAGTTAAGTTCATAGCCACCATGTGGGTGCTGGGACTCGAACTCGGGTCCTTTGCAAGAGCACTCAGTGCTTTTAATCACTAAGCTGCCTCTCCAGCCTAGTATTTGCTTTTATTTTAACTTTACCAACTCACACATGCAATCTCGTTTTCCAAAATGACTACATTAATTTGCACTCTCTCCAGAAGTGTGTGTAGCATTTCACAAGAGCATTGAAATTTGGTATAGCCAAGAATTTTATATGTTTGCCATTTTGTTAGATGCAAAATAACATTCCATTAAACTTAAATTTGCTGTGTTCTGATCTCTAATGGTCATCAGCTTTTTCCGTATGTTTATTGGCAATTCAGGACTTCAGTCTGGCCAAGAATTGTATTTTTCTGTAAGATGCTTTTCTTTTCCTTATTGGTAAGAATTGCTTATATGTTTAACATAACAAACTACCTTTTTACCTATTTATCATCTATAGCTATATATTTATGGACATATCACTTCTCTTATTTAAGAATTATCTTTATTGAGTCTTTTGGTGAAGAAAAGAACCATCAATATTTACCCTTAGGCTTTGTACTTTAGAATCTTTTAAAATGTTTTCCTTAGTCTCCAAAGCTTCAAGAAATCTTTATCCAAATTTTTTATGGTACTGTCTTTTGCATTTAAGTTGTGAATCTGTCTGGGATTGGCATTCGTGTGAGGAGAGCCAAATTTCATGTTTTTGCGGAGGGATAATGTCACTGATCTGGGACAGTTGCCATGGGTTCTGCGTAGCTGTGGATCCATTCCTGAGATTTGCTTCTGGCCTGTTGACTTGTGTGCCTTTCTTGCTCTCAGTATTTCGGTGTCTTAACTTCTGGTGCTCTCTCAGAATTCGGCATCCAGCAGAGCAAGCTGTCTTCACGTTCTTAAGGCGTCTTGACGATTCTGCAGTATTCAATATGTGTCTCACTTGAGTATCAAACTCAACTCCATTGGACTTTTGAGTGAACTACAATCAGTCTGGAGAAAATTCTGGAGGTAAATTATGCTGTTTATTGCATTAGTCTTTTCTATCCCATATCTGAAAACGTCTTTCAATGCAAGTTCATGATTTAGCTATATAGCCCTTAAACATCTTCTGTCTGATTTAGTCCTATGTATTTTATATTGTTACTGTAAATAGTATTTTTAAAAATTTAAGTGCTAGTGAGCTCCATGTTTCTGCTATTTTTAAACAGAAAATAGCAAAACTCCTTGTTAAACTCTTTAATTTTTATAACTTTTTGGCAGATCATTTTGGTGTTTCTATACACAAACTAGATCAACCAAAAATGAGCCATATTTCTGTTTCCTTTTTAATCTTCAAATTTTAATTTTAAATTTAATTCTAATTAAAAAATTTTGTTATCTTACTTTCCATTCTAGATTTTCCAACATAATATTGAGTATAAATATATATTGCTAAGGGCTGGACTACCTTCTTTGTAACCTTAAATAGAATTTTTCATGCCAATATTCAGTAAAAAGCTTGTGTTAATTTTGATACAGCCTTTATCCAGTTAAGAAGTTCCCTACCATGAATGAATCCACTGAGTTCCAAATATTAATTCAAAGTTGAATTCTGAAACTAAATCTACATTGCCCTAACTGCCTCCTTAGCCAACTGAGGAGCTGTTAGGCTGGCTTACGAGAGCTGGACCATTGTATATTGCCCTGAGCAGGGTGTGAGGGTTCCAGGTTTTCAAGATCCTTGTCAGCACTTACTATTAGCTATCTTTTGATTACAGCTGTCATGGTATGTGGGATGATATCTCAGGTGGTTTACACCTGTATTTCCCTGATGGCCAGTGATGTGAATCTCCTCATGTCCTTCCTGACAATTTATATATCTTCTTTGGAGAAATGTCTGTTTGTGTCCTTTGTCCATTTCTTTATTGATTTATTTTGCTTTGAACTGTTAGGTTTCTTTGTATCTAGATACAAGTTGCTTATCAGATACATGATTTTCAAATGATATTCCATGTTCTGTGCTTTGCCTTTCCCTTGCTTCTTGTTGCATATATTTATGGGGTGCAACTTGACATTTTATGTATGTAAATATTATGGAATGATTAAATCATGTTAAGTAGTATATCTTCCACCTCGCCTACTTATCACTTTTGGAGTAAGAATCTTTAAAATTTACTCTAACAATTTTTTAATATGGTGTATTATTATAACTATAGTTACTAGAGTGCATAATAGTTCTCCAGAGCTAATTCTTTCTAACTGAAATTTGAACCTTCCACCAACATCTCCCCATCGCCCCACCCCCTAGTAATGTCCATTTCACTCTCGGCTTCTGTGAGTTCAACATCTTTAGAATCTACATGTAAGCAACATTATGTTGAATCTTTCTGTATCTGGCTCATTTACTAAATTCAGCCTAATGCCGCTAGAATCCATCCATGCTCTTGCAAATGACAGGATTTGCTTTAAGGCTGAATAGTATTCCACCTTATGTGTGACCTATTTTCAGTTTTTCTTGGGGGGGACGGGATATGTACGGAGTATGTAATGTGCTCTGCCATATCTCTAAAAGAAGAAAACTTTTCAGACTGATGTTCTCCTTTAGAAGCTTTGAGTTTTTCAAATGTGTGTTTTGTATAACGATGCGATGCATTTTTAATGTGTGAAAACACGTTATTTTCTTATACATCATAGACGCATGTTCAAATATTCCTATTTGTCCCATGAGATAGGAAAACAAACTCTCAGGCATGTTGGACAATATTTCCATTCTCATTTTAAGGATCTATGCAAGCTATGTTTGCTACATCTGTATAATGCCAAAGGGGAGGCCAAATAGTCTTGGTTAGAAACAAAGCTGAAACAGCCTGTTATTAATATCAAATAAATGAAAACAGGAGGAAGGGTTGGCAAGATGGCTCAGCAGGTGACGGCGCTTGCCTCCAAGCCTGAGGATCTGAGTCAGATCCCGAGAAGCCCCACTCAGAAGGGCAGACTGGAAAGTTCTCCCAGAAGTTGTCTGCTGATCTCCACACATGCATTGCAGCATGTAGACATGTGTACACACATGTGTGCATGTACACACATGTGCACCAAATGAATACATATATATATATACATATATACATATATATATATTACATTGTTTTCAAGAAGGGAACTAGAAGAACAGGATTTCAAACCTGGGTCATAAGCCCTTGTGCCACTTTCGGGTAGAGGGGTAAGGTGGATAATTTAGTAAATGGAGCATATCAACAGAGAATTCAGAACACTGGCTTCACAATAACTTTGATTATTTGGAAATTTGGGTTTGGAACAATGCTGAGCCCTTCTTAGAGATATGATACAATCCCGGTCAAGATCATGAGTACTGGAATCAGATGGGCCAGGGTATAAATCCTTTACTGTTTAGTTTGAATCCCCATACCCTGAGAGCCTCAGTTTTTTATTCTGAAAATGCAGGTAGTTTTAGCACCTCTTCCTAAGGTTCTTGGGAGACTTGGCAAGCACTTGCAGTGTATGACATACCCCTAAATCAAGATTTGTCATTGCTGCAATCCAGTTTGCTTGTCCAGGACAAAGCAATACACTACACCTTCTGGCATGAGCCAGCTCTGCTAATCCTTCCATAGTGACTAACAGAGCCTGCCTCCAAAGACGCTGAAACAGTCCCTGAACATCCTTGGAACTAAAGGGTTTCCAATCTACAATATAAAACATATTACATTATTATATATTATGAGACACCGTTCCTGGAATGAAGGCCAAAACCTGAAGGGAATTACAAAAACAAACAGCCAGACTGAATCCTGATGGCAGTGGAAAGGCTCAAGATGAACTGGTTATTTAATGGGTTATGTGTTATTGGATGATATTGTTGGCTAGTTTGAAGAGCATATGCTTTAAGATACAAAGGAGCCTAAAATGTGCTTAATTGTCAGGATGCTGAAAATAGATGATTCCTGTGCACCGATAGCACAGCCCGATCCAAACTGCATTTGAACTGAGTCTGTAATAAACTGCCTTCACCAGCCTTTGCATTCACTTAAGCTAATACAGAGCATCTTGTTCCTACAAAGTAAATCACACTGCCTTTGGTATTTTATTTTCTACCTTGTGTATAAAGAAACTGCAGGATCAGTTGGGAGGGGGATCAATCTTCTGTTTATTACCCTGAAATGGGACACCCTATTTTAAGTGTCCTGTTACCTTATGACTTCACTTGAAAACAGTGTTCTGTCCAAACAACATAGAAACCAGCTTTAAGGCTCCTGTGTTTTGTTTTTAAACTTCAGCCTGGATGGATTTACATTGTATACAATGTTCAGAACCCAAATAAGTAACTTAGTGGATTCTAAAAGAGGCACATAAAGACGGAAGAGTCGCTTGTGTGATTTGGGGTCTTAAATCTTAGCAGAAAGTATTTGTGGCTAGAACTTTTTTTTTTCATTTAAAAAATAAAAAAGTGCAGGACTCCTGTTGACCCCCCACAATCATGGCTTAATGTTCCAAGGAAAATAAATAAAAATCTCATGTCTAGGGAAAAGCATTCGGCTTCCTAGGGCTCCGCTGTCTTTTCTTGCTTTGCAAAGAAACCTTGGTCTCTAATTTATGGGTTTCAGAAAGAATGCCTTCTCCTGCTGCTGGAGGGGTGAAAGGGTGAGGGATCCAGTGTATATCAGGAGGGTTCAACCTAATCTCTGTGACCTGCTACCCGCCTTTCCTGATTAAAACATGAGGGGCCAGTCCCACCAAAGACCTTCACTTTAGAGCCGGGCCCAGATTGCAGTCACTGGGCTGAGTCTCAGGTCTTGGTTTATGTCAAAACAGTCATGATTTGGTTTGCTGGTGAGTATGGAGAAAGCCCCTACCAAAGTGTGATAAAACATTTTCAAATGCCCCAAACTGAATTAGATGAAATCGAAGAGAAGCTGACAGTAATGAAAGGCTGGTGACAGGCTTGATCCCCATAAATTCAGGTTTTATTAGGGCTTAAACCTAAGGTTAGCCAGGAAATGAAGAGAAGAAAGAGGCCCAAATCTGAAAGGTGGTCCAAGGACTGTAGTAATCTCCCGCATCTCCTTAGCCATGAAGCGAGGAGGACCTCATCTCCTTCCTGCCTTTTGTCCTTCCTCTCTCCCTCTTTCCTTGATTTCTTCTTCCTCTTCCTCTGTCTCTCCTCCCCCCACCCTTATATTCAAGTTCTTCAACACTTCATGCTAAACCATGTCTCTCTCAGAACCTATGCGGAGCCTCTCAGAGGACCATCTTTGGAAGGATGTTTCTTTCATTACAAAATAAATTCATCAGTTTCCACAGTGTAGTGGTTATCACGTTCACCTAACACAAAATAAATTCATCCGAATGAATCCTCTGATACTACGAAGTACACTTCATCTCAGCCTTTCTTCATCTTTTGGTGAGTCTGAGCTGTACATTCAAATCTTTTGGCCCCATCTCCAATGGATAGATGTCTACAAGCAAATCATTAATAAAAAGACCATTAACACATACACTCTGGTGGGGCTTACACCAGAGTACAGTTGTATGTGTGAATGTGTGTGCATGAAAATTTTCCTCTACTTCCCTCTATCTCTTCAGACACTCAAAAACTTGTTTCAAACAGCTAATTTGTTCTGAGATTTATAGGAAATTTTATTATCTGAAAGATAAAATAAAATTTCACATTGTATACAACCCAGGACAGACTTTGAGAATAAATGCTATTCTCTTAAATTATCAGGAACCATAACTTCTGGGTAAGTTTGTATCAAATCCCTAAAACCTTCAGTCACTTGGAAACCCCAAAGGACTTTTGATTCTAAACAATAATGTTAGAGAAATAAGACATTTATCCAGAGGGACCAAATCCGTGGGGTTACTTAAAGACCAGAAGGGGCTATTGTGGGTTGTAGAGATGGACAGAAAAAAAAAATAGAGACAGACAAATGATTCATACTTTATCACAATCAGCCAATGCTAATTAAAACATCATTGTGAATGTAACCGCAGCAAGGAAAGTCAGCTAGTTCAGGAGGCAAACGCCTATGCAACCATAAAGATAGCCCAGTTATTTATCTGCTGTTTGGATCTTATCCTTTGCATTCTGCCCCAGCCCTACCCCCCATTCATTTTATTGCAGGCCCTGTGTATATTCCATCATAAAGAGGAAAGGAACATATGGGCCCTTGTTTGAACTTCTGTAATGAATCCTTCACATATATTATTTCCTTCAAAAGTTATTTTTAATTTTATTACAGTCTGTTTGTGTATTCGCCCCAGCAATCACTTGGACAAAATTCCAATTGGTAAAACAACTCTGAAGGGTCGGTCCCACTGAGAAAACCACTGGTTCAGAGAAGTGCTAAGGAGGCGGGCTGAAGGAGGCTGGGCTGCCCTGCCATGCTGCGGAGTCCGCTGAAGGAGGCCCCAGAAGGAGAGCGGAGAAGGAGGGCCGAGAAGGAGGGCCCCAGAAGGAGGGCCAAGAAGGAGGGCCGGCTGCTTCCTTTCACAGAGCCTGGTCGGTCCCTATGGTTGTTTATATTTGTTTTCCTTCCAGCAAAGGTGAAGACTGGTCTGCACTCTCCACCTACCCACATCATCGTTGCTCCTCTCAAGAAAACAAACCAGAGGCTTCCAGACAACCCACCTGTCAGAGCTGGCTCACAGATGGAGTCTGGTACACAGGCACAGTTGAGAAACATTTTTTTAAGGAATTTGTTTAAAAGTTGGAAATTTTCATATAAAAATCTTGGTTTATAGAATAGCTGATAGATTTCCCCCTGAGCATGGAAACTGCTGGGTGAGGATTTTCGCTTGACAAATTAGGAGAGCTGGCAAGCTGGGGCCTCCTCCCCACAGGGCAGCCAGCTCTGCTTTCCCACATGGAAGGGGCATAGGCAGGACCAGCTGGTTGTCCAGGTTGCTCTGTTGCAAATGCTTTAGCACAGACCCTTCTGGGCACTGGCACTCTGAAGTAAGGAGTTCTAGACACAGTTATCAGAAGGCTTGTTTATGTAGCATAGGATATCTGAAATTGAGAATGTTCCATGTATCCTTAGATGTCTTTAGAAATTCTGACTCTTGTAGGAAAAAAAGTTTATAGCCATCATCATTAAGAAGGAGCCAATGAGAGACCAGCTAAGTCCAGAGAAGAGGGTTTAGGGGTCAAGCCCAAGGCATCTGCTATCAGGTCCCACTGCAGTTCCTTTACTATAATTTATTTGATTAGCCCTAACTTCAAGAAGACGGAGGAATCAGGAGGGTCCTGGAAGAACTAGGAGCAAGGGTTTGGGTGGGTAACCAGTCATGTCTCACCTCTTCTGGAGCTAAGGAACTTCATGTTATGGATTTGTTCAGCTTACACATTTCAGAAATATCAACATAGACACCAGTTCTCAAACTTTCCCAAGTGTGTGGTGTACTGCATATTGCAATTTGCAAACTGAGACAAAAGGTATCTGAAGACATGCGAGTTTCAGCAGTGTCTACTGGAAAGGCGACACACACACTCACACATACAACTGGAATTCTAGAATTTTAAAAAGAGAATTCTTTTCAAACATTATAAAAAGTGGATCATGATGTTTTCAGTCTTTTCTCTGTGTCCTAAATTAAGAGATGCTCTAGACATAAGTCATTAAGGAGTTAATCATGATGCTTTCCTGGGTGAAGAAAGCACGTTGTGCCACTTGGCCAACTGGAAAATAGAACTAATGGGCATTTCCTTCTAACTTCAACTCAGCAGAAATTTAGCCCAAGAAGAATTCTTCTTGACAGTTCTTCAGCATGGAATTTACACACCACTATTTATCCTAGGAAAAAGCAAGGCTGTACACATCTCTAGCACCTGCAGTATAGTTTATAAGTGCCATTTCTCTCTGGACAGAGGTCTCATTCCCACCTGTGGGGAAAATATACGAGAGTAGAGTATCTTATTATGATTTATTATGATCTTATCATGTCAAAAGACTTAGGACTGGATTTAGTCTCCAGCACCACATAATTCACAGGTGGTGGTACATGCCTGTGATCCCAGCACAAAGGAGTTAGAGGCAGGAGGATCAGAAGTTCAAGGTTATCTTCAGCTACATAGTATGTTGAAGATCAGCCAAAAAGAAGCAGGAAGGGAAATCAGCAATAAAAATAACTGGCAGTCAAAACTGAGACCATTGTAGCATGCAGCATACAAATAGTGCAATTAATTAAAATATGGCGCATATGTTCATACCACCATCAAAACAACAGACAGGAAGAACACGAACCTCCATACCTCCCTTTGGAAACTGGTAGGAAACACATTCTTTTGGAAAATGGTATTGAAGAGAAAGAAACTCTTCTCCCGCACTATAAACTCTTCATCGAAATAACCAGCTGATCACAAAGGAAGTGTCTCTGAGGAAATATTTCAGTTTTCTGTAATAAACAAATGACACACTAAAACATCACCATTTTGTAGTCCCTGAGGAGATAATGGGTACAGGTCACAGTTGTCATGGTTTCTAAGATGACAAAAAAAGTAAGACATCCATCCAATTTTAGATGCTTCCTATCGGAAGAATCTATTATTTCCTAGGACGTGATCTTGACCCAAAAGCCCCCTAATCTTAATCTGTTCAAGCTGTGGGAAGTAACAGCTAATTAACCAGAAATGTCGCAGGCAGAGAAATGTGTTACAAGACACCATAGGAACATAAATGCCGAAATCCAAATTATGAAAGACATCGCAGGACAGGCCATATGGTTTTCTCCACAAATAGGCTGCATACTAAAAATAAGGGGCCTTTAAAGAATCATAAAGAACAGTCACACACAGCATAGCACTGTTTCATAGATTCTAATTTGAAGCTGTTTATTTTTATGCTACATTTTTAAGAATATTGGTAAAATAGGGGGCATTCACTAGATAGTGGATGATAGCAAAACTGTTAACTTCTAATGCAATTATGGCCATTTATATGTGTTTAAGGGGCCCTTCCATGAAAGAGACATTTGTCACTGTGGATGCAATTACAGATGTTTGGAATTGGCTTCAGTCCCCAGCAAATTCCAAGCAAATTGGGATGGAGAACATTATGAGTACAGGTTAGCATAAACTCATGATGGTAAAGTCGAATAATGGAAACAAGAACTCAACACTTTTTAAAATTTATTTTTTTAATGTGTATGAGTGTATTGTCTGCATGTGTGCAAGTGTACCCACGTCTGTAATGCCTGAGGAGGTCAGAAGGTGTCAGATCCTCTGCAGCTAGAGTTATAGACAGTTGTCAGCCACCACGCGGGTGCTGGACTCTGAACCTAGGTCCTCTGCAAGAGCAGTCAGTGTTCCTAACCACTGAGCTATCTCTCCAGACTAAGAACTCACTGTTTTATATGCTCAAAAGTTTAGAAGGGGCTGTTGAGATGGCTCAGTATTTGAACACTTGATGCTTTTACAGAGGACCTACATGGCAGCCCACAACAGTCTGTAACTACAGCTCTAGGGAATCTTAGGACCTCTTCTGGCTTCTGTGGGTGCTGCGTGCACATGGTGCATGTACAGGCACGCAAGCAAATACTCATAAAATAAAGATAAATAAATCTTTTTAAAATTTCTAGAAGTTTAGAAATAACAAAAGCGAGGAGAGGAGATCTGCAGTTGGTCTCACCCTCTAAAACTCAAGTTGATTTGATCCTCACTGTGAAGGCCTGGAGGGTGGAAATTGATCTCACTATGTTGCTCAGAGGCGGGGCTTTGGAGAGTGTTTAAGGTTCCATAAGGTTGGGGCTGGAGAGATGGCTCAGCAGTTAAGAGCACTGGCTTCTCTTGCAGAGCACCCAGATTTGATTCCCAGCACTAACATGGTGACTAACAACCATCTGGCCTCCACGGGCATTGCATGAATTGGTGAACTTACATCCATGCAGGCAAAACATTCATGCTCATAAAATAAATGCAAATCAATCAAAAATGTTTTTAAAGATTATATAAGGTCATCAGGGCACAGTCCAACAGTTGAGTTCTGGTGGCTTTATAATCCAGAAGATATCCCCCCTACATGTACCCCATGCCCACATGTACTTCCACTACCCACACACTGACAACCCTCCACACGTATCCCATGTCCCCACCTGTACCCCCACCTCCTGAATACTGACATTCCGTTACACATCTCCAGCCCTACATACACTCTTACCCCCATGCACCCCACATGGACCCCCTTGAACACAAGCACTCAATCTCTTGCCACCTAGTGGCCAGCTGTGCCTCCAGGGAAAACTAATCGAGAAGGCCACCACTAAGTTTAAACTCAACACTGAGCCCAAATAAACTTTTCTTCTTATAAAACCCCTGCCCTGAGGTATTTTGATGTTGTAATAGAAAATGAACTAATATAAAAAGGCAAAAGATATAACAGCAGGATTTAGGGACACATTCAGAACCACCTTGCCTAGAGTCACTCTTACTTACTATGATCCAAGACAAGGAAGTGCACAGATTACTATGGTGCTTTGGTTTCTGTATCTGTAAAATGGGCTTATCCATAGCAACCAACTCCTTAGATTATAGGTTGGTTATGAGCTAGTAGTGATGGATAAGCTTCTGGCAAGGAGCAGTTAGCTGTTGAGAAGGCTTTGCTATTATAATTATTATTCCCTGGACCTCTCAATGACTCTGGAGTTGACTGTGTATAGCCTCCCATGTACCAAACCTAGTCCAGCCGAGATGGACACAGAAAACTTTCAAAACTCCCAGAAATGTCTCTGTAGTACTCTGGCTCCCAGTTCAATCTGCTTCAAGAGAAAGGCCTCCTACCATGCTTGCCTTCATGTCTTCAGTGATGTCTTCAGCTGCCCTTCTATGCAATCTTTGGTCCTCCAGGATGCCTGGTGCTCCCTCTGGCTCAGGGAGACCTTCCTACAGTGAGACGGGATGCTCCGGCTTCCTGCTCTGACCATCAAAGCACTATCGGCAGGTGCCCCACAGTTTAGGTTTTGCTGTCATCAGCAGTGAGCAGCCAGCTCACACCAGCTAGCCGAGGTTCTGTTGTGGAAACTGTCCCCAACACCAGCCCAGTGACACCACCTTGGTATCTTGAGGTCAGCAGTGTGCAGACTGCTAATGCTGCAGCTGGTCCAGCATGGAAGGAGGCTTTGCCATTCTCCGTGTGTCAATGGCTAAACACTTAGTGCATCACCAACTATCGGTGACCATCTGTCTACCTGCATGTATATCCACCTATCCTGTGCCCAAGTATGGCACATAGCAGGTCTTCAACAGCTGAATAAGTGCTGAATGTTATCATACTTTTTTTTAAATTATTTAATAACCACATGATTAGAAGCATTTCATTACAGCATTAACATATTCAATAACAATTTCCAGAGCAAAGATGCTTCTCTTTCAAAATTAGCTGTAAAATTTGAGGTTCACAGTTAAATTAATACAGTTATACAATATTGAACTCAGTATAACCCTTATAAGACATAAAATTGAATGAGGTTTTAACTTTGACCCTCAAAATTTACAGCCAATTTTGAAAGAGAAGCATCTTTCAAAAGTGGCTATAAAATTTTAGGTTCACAGTTGAATTAATACAGTTATACAATATTGAACTCAGTATAACCCTTATAAGACATAAAATTGAATGAGGTTTTAACTGTGACCCTCAAAATTTACAGCCAATTTTGAAAGAGA
>NW_008333777.1:279537-326448 GCF_000622305.1 Nannospalax galili
CTTACTGCGTGTCCTGCAGATAAATCTTGGGTAATGACCAGTTGGTCTCAAATAAACCTTATCTAGGGATATATTTCTTGATCTGTTAAGTATAATTTGTCAGTAGATTGTAGGAATAATATGGTTCCCTCTGGTTTTCGTGACTAGCTAGGCATTGTTTCTCTCTTGTATCGTCTCACCCCTCTATCATGGTTTTCCCACTTAAGGTGACCCCACTTCCCCCCTTTCTTCCTTACTAATACCCTTGCTCCTATGATCCTGCCTCTGTTGAGCTTATTCTTTCTCCTTAGCCCCTAGGTTCCTCATATACCCTTCCCGCCCCCTTCCCCTAATCTAACCCAATTTTTATCCAAATCTCCCTTAGTAGGCAACAGACCTTAAGAAGGGAGATTTGGTTATCATACTTTTTAAAACATCTTCTTTCAGGTTTAAAAGATTTTAAAAGCAGAAATCATGTCCTACTTTGTAGCGCTGGGTGACCGGTAAAGACTCACTGCAATTCAGGAGGGTTTAAGCAGAAAAATTACTTTAAAATTTCTTTCTTTTTTAATTTTTTTTAATTTTTTGGTCTTTTTGAGACAGGGTCTCCCTGTAGCCCCAACTGTCCTGGAACTCATTATGTCAACCAGGCTGGCCTTGAACTCACAGAGCTCCACCTGTCTCTGCCTCCTGAGTGCTGGGATTAAAGGCGTGCGCCACCGCGCCCAGCTTAAAATTTCCTTTTTTAATGTATTTTATTTATTATTTTTATTTTATGTGTATGAGTATATTGCCTGAATGTATGTGAGGGCACCCGTGTCGTGCATTGCCACAGAGGTCAGAAGAGGGCTTTGGATTTCCCTGGAACTGGAGTTAAGGACAGTTCATAGCTGCCATGTGGGTGCTGGGAATTGAACCCGGGTCCTCTGAAAGAGCAGTCAGTGCTCTTAACAACTGAGCCATCTCTCCAACCCCTAAAATTTCTTTTTCTTTAGAAGTTTGTATGTGTGTGTGTGCCCATCCACAAACATCATGCACATGTGGAGATCCAGACAGTTTTCTCTTTTATTATGTGGATCTCTGGAATCAAACTAAGGCCATCATGATCCATTTTGCTGGCCCATGAAAAGTCCACTTTTCTTTGTCTTTTCCGTGTACTGGAAATGACATGAGGACAGTTTTACATCTTTAAAGTAGGCAAAACTCTTCTTCCAGCAACGTCTTTAATGTCTTTGTGCTTCTCAGAGTTTCCTGTTTGACCACCTTGGGGACTGGATGTCCAGGTTCCTTTCTTGACCAGCAAGACTAGGCTTGATGCACACAGGTCCCTGCAGAGCCCTGTCTGCTTGTGCAGTGAGGATGAGCCCACCATCCAGTGCCCCTGCAGACATCCAGGCATCTTCTCCTTGTCCATTTAAACTCGGGCACAGTCTGGGCTAGCTTCAGAGAACAGGAGAGAGGTGGCTCTCTTACATAAAGTCCTTGTCCTTTCAAACCTGGTTACAGACCTAGTTACACAGGGCAGGGCTGAGCAGCTGTCATTTGAAGAGGCCATTGGTTTATAATATTTCACATGAGGGATCTGTTTAATGATTTTCCAATATGTACAGACCATGCAAAGTTGTAAAGGGGGTAACTGAGTGGGTGAGAACTGTAAATCAGGCTGGTATCGAAAATTGTGTTCATTTACTATAAGCTGTACCATACCAATTACTTCCCTCACCTACACATACAACCTCTCCTCTCAGTCCTGGGGCTCCTCAAAAATCACCATGGCAGCCTGAGAGGCTGTCCCCGCCCTCTGTGCACATGCACTGTAGGCACAGCTGAACTCCGGGCTTCTCCAGAGAATAAATGCCCCTCCTGGTCATCTCCTCATCACTGTCCAGATCAGACTCTATTTCCATCTTGGCACTTACGTCTGTTCACCCCCAAGAGTTCAGCAAACCTTCAAAACCTCCCAAAGCTCTCGATACTAGACAGCTAGAAGCAACATAAAGACAAAGGGCTTTTGTGAGACTGTAACTCCTTCACACTCCAAAAATAAACCATAATAAAGTTATCTAACTTCCCTGCTCTGTCATCTGTGAGATCACAGAATGGTAGAGAATTGGACATTCCTACAGGGCCATGAAGGCATTTAAATAAAATCATGTTTGTAGTTGTGTTAAATGTGGTAGGTGATGGTGGCTGCCTTAGCAAATACCCAGTGCCCAGGGCATTTCCAAGTGGGAACTGAATTATCCTTTGAGTGGACTCCTATGGACAACCCCACCGATGTCCCACAGTGGCTAGGATCCTGACCATCTCTACCAAGTTATCCTTCCACACCCTGAAACTCCAGAGTCCTCTGGGGGAGGCCTCTGCAGAGATAAGGCAGTTGGTAGACCTTGGAAGACCATGGAGGTCAGGATCAAGCAGGAGGCTATGCATACCCCTTTGGTCTACATCCCACTGGCCAAGTCATGGGGCCTCAGCTCACCACCCCATGAAGGTGAAGGTTCCTTTGCTACACAGTCAGGAAGAGAAGAAAATGATGCATTACATAAGCACATGACTGCAGAGAAATGCAAGTCCCTCCCTTTTCATCTAGATATGGCCCAACAAATGCTCAGAGGGGACTAATGGCCCAATGACAGAGCCAAAGGAACAGGTGTGACTGAAACCCAAGTCATCTGATGGACGGCTGGAGTCCTCCAGTCAGGTGCTCTGTACTGTCAAAGGAAGGGACATCTGATGCATTTAACTCTTCACTTCTGAGTTCTAACGTGGTGTCAGTGGGCAGGAAAACACTAGATTAAAGGACTCTGAGGAAATACTGATGTCCATGTCTGCCGTACATTAAGAAAGAGAGAAACAATATCATGTATGATACACAACTGTTATTTCCGATCTGTTCTCTTCCACCTACATTGAAAATGCCTCTCAAGTTATGCTCCACCAAAGGTCCTTAATGAAGCAGCCAAAGGTACACAAGTCCAAACATGGTATCCCATATCCATGCAAGCGTAGTAATGTAGACAGACTCCTCATATCAAACCCAGAACACTAGGAGGGCTGGCAAACTCCGCAGACAGGGCCAGCCCATGTGGGAGGTGAAATCCATAACCCACAGCATTCCCTGCCATGGAATGATTCCCCCACCTCATGGCTTTCCCTGTGCTGTGCCTTCTAGTCCTGAGGCTATTTTTCAACCTGCACTTTCCACCTCCCAAAATCTGATTTGTGCTCTAAAATGCCAGCCTCCTTCAGGGATTCTCCTTTTAGCTCTTGAGGGTGGGATAGGACTGCGACTCAGTTGGTAGAGTGTTTGATCACCTTGTATGAAGTCCTAGGTCAAGTCCCCAGTACCATAAATTAAGTTTAGCAGTCCCTGTCTGTGATCCTAGCATGTGTGCGGTGAAAGCACACATGAAATTAGAAGTTCTCTGCTACATGGGCATAGGAAGTATGAGGGCAGCTTGGGCCAGAGACAGCTGGGCGAATGGGCGTTGAGACATGGGAAGATTGCTCCCCCAGGCCCTGCTGGCTACACCCATCAGAATTCCCCGTCTAAGAGAGAAGCTATCTGCTCAAATGAGCACTTTTCTTTTTCTTTTCTTATTTTCTTATTTTATTTGTGTATGAGTATATTGCCTGCATATATGTAAGTGCACCCGTGTTGTACAATGCCTGCAGAGTTCAAAAGAGGGTGTTGGATCCCCTGGAACTGGAGTCATGGATGGCTGTTAGCCACCATGTGGGTGCTGGGAATCAAACCCGAGTCCTCTGCAAAAGCATCCAGTGCTCTTAACCACTGAGCCATCTCTCTGGCCCCCTCAAATGAACACCTTTCAATGGCAATCTGTATTGTACAGTGACCAGAAACTCAACAGTGACCACCCTTTAACAAGATGGCCCCATGCAAAAGAAAGAAAAGAGCTTAGTGTCAGCAGACCAGGTCCGGACTAACAAACCTCCTCTTTACTTCCTCTGTGGCCTTCACTAGTCACCTCAAGATGTGGGCAGCATCGATGGCACGTGGAAGCACACAGGGCATGTACATATTTCAGGGCAGAGCCTTGTGCTTAGTCGAGAGCAGCCAGTGCTAGTAATTCAAATATCAGTGCTAACACTATTGTCTGCGGATGTGAGCTGTGGGACAACTCACAGATGTCTGCCCAGAGTGCCCATCACTGGACATGGACAGATGTGGCAGCTCAATTGAGCACTTCTTCACTGTGGTGTCTTCTAAGGGTGGCATCAGGGCTTTCTCCTTGGTGATAGAATCTAGTTGGAGAATTTGTCCAACGTTTCTTTCATAATACATAATAATATCCTTTTGCATTTCCAACATTGTGATGGATGATGGAGACCCTATCCGTGGAAGAAAATAGAATCCCTGACCACATGGAGCTTCTCAAGCCTGGGCCCAGCAGAAGCCCCACTTTGAAGAGTGACCTCTGTCCTGTTTCTTCACCTTTTCTAGCCTGCTCTTGTGTGTATTCCCAGAAGGCCTCAGCAGCCTTTTCTCTGATGGTTTTCAGAGCTGCAGGAGGTTGTCCACTTATGGGACAAGCTTAGGAAAGAAAGACACTGTCAAGAAGGGGCTCAGGTAGAACTGGTGGTCCCTCTGAATTCAACCTCCTTCCCGTTTTAGAGACAGTCTGGCTAGGTAGCCTAGGCTGGTCTCAACTTACCTGTAAGAGTTTTCTAAAGCAGAGTTTTCAGCCAGGCATCACTCCAGAGAGCAGGCAGGTTTGGGGTCACTGGCATTCCGTTGTTGCAGGGGCAGAGGCTCTTTCTCTTAGCAGCAGCTTTGCCCACCTGATGGCTGGCAGTCCGAGCAATGCAATCTCTACGGAAGCCTCAGGGAATAGCTTTCCAGGGTGCATAGTGGACTCTTACTCCTTGCTCTTGGCATCTCATCCTTTCTCATGAGGGTCATTTTCTTATCCTATCAGGATGATAAAGGTTCAGTGTGTGTGTGTGTGTGTGTGTGTGTGTGTGTGTGTGTGTGTGTACAGTGTATGTGTGGTGTGTGCATGCATGTAGTGTGTGTGTGCAGCATGTGTATGAATGCCCTGATTCCTTGAGCCTGAAGGAGAAAATGTGTGTGTGTGTGTGGAAAGTATAGCTGGTCTCTATGCAGTGGCTCCTCTGTGGATTTTGCCTGCTCAGCCTCAGGGAGGGAGAATTAGGAATGCTCAAGGGAGACCTGAATGCAGATTTGTGGACATGGTCTTCAACTGATCACAACAACAGCAGCAGCCATATCACAGCCCTGGTGACCAGTTCTCAAGTCCTCACTCCTCCCAGCCAGCAAACAGAGCCCTTTGCAAACCTCAGTTGCTCATCTCTTCCGCTGAAAGCGACTCATTGAGCTCCTGAAGACCCATTGTCTTGCCAATTCCTGAGACACTCATATCACCAGACAGTAATAGTGGTGGCCATTTCCACCACTTGATCTGGACTAAGCATCATTCTCAGATCATTACGCTTTACGCTTACCTACCTTAGGATAGCCTCATCCTGCAAAGGAAGGAGCTAAGACCCAGAGAGAAGATGCAGTTTTCTAAGACTGCAAAGCAACCAGTGGCCTGCTGGTAAGTCCCAGTCCTGTAGCACTGCCCCAGTTGTCTCTAAGACGAATCTATCCACCTTCACCACTTGGAGGATAGGGGGCTGTCTCCATTTGAAGCTACTCCAGAGACAGTTTGTCTTCTTTCTTGAACATTTACCCTGCCTACCATTTATACACATGTTGAGCTTCTCACTTTCCTTCCTCAACATTTCCTCCCGAGAGCCGGGCAGCCAAGGGATGAATGCCGGCCCATTCTACAGGTTCCTAAAGGAGAGTTGGTCTTCCTGGAAAGCGTATGGAGCCAGGCCCAGGTGCTGGTTGCAGTATGTAATGCTTTAGGGACCCTCTGACTTACCACGGGCTTATTGCCAGTGCGTCTATGTCTGAGTGTGCTCATGGACCACCTGGCGATGATGATATGATTCTGCTGCAGTGCTGTCGGGAGGACACCGAGAGGTTGCTCAGCAACACGTGGATGAGAGTGTGGCAGATGAGGCTGCCGCTCCAGCACAGCACACCGAACAAAGGTCATTTCTGCTCATGTGTCCTCGCCTTGTCTCCTGGAACAGCATTCTTCCTGTCTTCCTGTTCAGGGCTCAGGAGTCTTAAAGCCACTTTTTGGATCTAGCTGAGGGGTTCTGGCCAGCAGCAGGAAATTACTGCTCTCATCACGGTGTCACTCAGAAACTCCACCCTGTCTGTCCTGGGAAGGCAAAAACAGAGACCCCAAGTGCTGCAAGTGCTCATGCTCAGGACCTACCATCTCCACCCTCATCCCCTGGGCAAGACTTTCCTGCTTGGTACTTTACATTAAAGCACAAGTGGTCAGCTCCAGGTCAGTTCCTAATTCCTCCCAAGGTAATTGGCCTAAATGAGGTGAGGGCTGGACAGTTACCCGGCCTCGGGGGCTGGCTGGCCCTCCCCTTGCTTCGTGCCTCAGACAGAGCTTATTTTATTTCTCCTTTTACAGGGTGCATTTATTATTGGCCTTTGGGTTGCTGGTGGCTCCTATGCCCAGTGTGGGGGTTTTATGTGGATACTAGGTCTGATTGCCCTTTAGAAAGGTTCTGCTTTTAATTAAGCCCCTTTCCTCCAGTGGAGCATAGGCTTTTGCATTTTAGTGCTTTAAAAATAAACATTTATTATCAGTTCTTAAATGATCTTTATTATTATATATCCATAATTGTCTCCATGCCTAAGGCTTCCTGTCTCTGTATAGTCCCACAAGAAGGCAGACAATTCCCCTGTCCTAGAGGGCAGGCATTCTTGCACACCCGGAACCTGATGCTGTCCTCATAGTCTGTCCTTGGGAATTTCTAAGGAGAAAGGCAGACACACAGACCTCTCAAAGGCATCTTATGTTCCCCATAACCCACCACATTCCCTCACCCCCGGATCTGCTTAACCACACAGAAGCTGGCCAACCTTTGCTGCCCTATGCCTTACTAAGCACCTAGCTTGTTTTACCTGCTCATCTGCTGTTGCTAGCAAGACTGATTCAAGCCTTTACTCATGCATTCAACTCAACAAATGTTTACTGAGTACTGACCATATGGTAGACACCAAGGACAGAGGGACAATCTGACAAACACACTCAACACTGTTGGAGGCTATAGTCTCAACTAATTATTTAGTGACAAGGGGTGGGGACTGCTGTGGCAGAAAAGCTTATAACAGGGTTCTGACCCATCAAGAATTGCCCATTTTTGGATACTATATACCCTGTTTTATCACTGTGAGCCAAGGAATAATCTTAGCATTATGACAGAATAAGAAAGCCCAGTACTGCTGGCAAACCCTTCCCCAGCACCATCAGAATCCATGGGCTCATCCTGACTTTCCCAAACTCCCTGTGTCACATATGTGCTGTGAGCTCTGTATTCTCTGTCCCAGCGAGACTGAAACACTAGGGATACACTCTCTACTTTAAAAACCAATCTTTCCCCTGTTCCCACTCTCATATCTATGCATTTGGTTTTCAAAGTATTTTCTGGACTATTGCTATCGCAGCTCAAATAGCATTCCCTAAGCAATAATTCTCTATTATTCACAGGCCAATATACCAACGAGCAGTGTACTACACAGAGAAAGAACACTAGTAATCCTATAGGGGCTGTCCTTGAGAACTCAACATAGAACTCAGCATAGATCAGTACTTACTTATAAGAGGAAAAAAGAAACTTGTCTAGAGTCAAAGAAAGAAATAGCTGAGTGACTGGAGGAAATAGTAGCTGGAAGTCGGGGCTGGAGAGACGGCTCAGCAGTTAAGAACACTGGTTGTTCTTGCAGAAGACCCGGGTTCAAATCCCAGCACTCACATGGCAGCTAACAACTGTCCATAACTCCAGTCCCAGGGGAACCGACAGCCTCTTCTGTCCTCCACGGGGTATTGCACAGCACGGGTGCATTTACCTACATGCAGGCAATACACACATACACATATAATAATAGTTGGAAGTCAGACAGTGTTAGAAATGAAATTTATTTTCAACATCAAGAAGGAAAAACTAATAAATTATGAGACACTAGACAGAGCTCTCAAAGGGTTTTAGACTGAATCAGTCCTAGACAAAACTCATACTTCTTAATACAAGACTAACTTCATGGCAAAGTCAAAGAATATTTACACAAATATGAAAATATCCAACTCCAGTGAGAGCCGCAATACAGGCATCAAAAAACTGTCAGTTGAAAAATAGTAGCTAAAATGAGAAAAAGATCAGTTCATCAAAAGTGACCTAAAAGTAGGGGCTAGAGAAATGGCTCAGCACTTAGGAGTACTGGCTGCTCTTGCAGAGGACCTGGGTTGTTCTCTCTCTATGTAGTGCACCAGGCTGAGTTCTTAGCACCCACGTGGCAGCAGTACCTGCCTTGTAATTCTAGTTCCAGGGGATCTGACACCCTCTTCTGCCTCTATGGGCATTGCACAACACAAGTGCCCTTACATACAAGCAGACAAAACACTCATGTACATAGAATAAAAATAAAATAAATTTAAAGTGACATAAACATCACATGTTAGAATTATCATATGATGTAATTAAAACACATAACAGAATAGCATGAGTCAAGGCATAGATGACACACCTCTAGAAAAGAAAACTGCAATAGAGGTCATGGAAAATTTGTTGGATTAGACATTATGGAGAGAGAGGGTAGCCAATACGAAGACCTAATAATAGAACAGAAAATAGATAACATAAGGATGGGTGGAACGTTTTTGCTTTGTTCCTTTGTTTGTTTGTTTGTTTGGTTGGTTGGTTGGTTGGTTGGGTGGGTGGGTGGTTCTTTGGTTGTTTGGTTGGCTGGTTGTTTGTTTGTTTGGTTGGTTGGTTGGTGGGTTGTTTTGAGCAAGGGCTCCCTGTAGCCCTAGCTGACCTGGAATTCACTTTGTAGATCAGGCTGGCCTCAGTCTAACAGAAATTCACCTGCCTCTGTCACCAAGCCTGGCTATCAGAGAATGTTTTTAAGCTACACATAATATTCAAATGATCTGACATGTTATTAATATGAGTCTCTGCAGGAGACAAGACAGAGGAAGTAGCATAGAAAAAATTTGAAGACCTAACGTTGGGAAACTTTTCCAGTTTCAATTGCCATGAAACTATTAATGCAAAAATCTGAATGAATTCCAACAAAAGACGTGGGATGAGAGCTACATCATGGTCCGTCACAAATAAACTGTCCCCCAAATATGAAGGACATCTTGAAGTAGCCAGACACAAAAAGATAGGTGTCAGGGAGACAATTGCTACAGGTTCCTCAGCAGAAGCAACGAAGACAACAGAGGAGCACCTTAAAGACGCTGAATGAGTGAAACCTGTCAGCCTAGAGTACTTAGGCAAAAACATTATTTTTAAGTGAAGGTTAATTCCAGCATAAGATATAAAGAGTAGGAAACAAAAATTGAGGTGTATCGAAATTCTCTGCACTATTTTTACAACTTCTTAAAAATCTAAAATATTAAGTATAATTCACAAAGTGAAACAGTATTTTTCAGACTTATAAGCATCAGGAGAATAGCCAGGCATGGTGGAGCGGAAAATAGCTACTCTATGAGAAGTGTTTTTAAAAAGTCCCATGGGGAAAAGTAACATTATATTATTTGGAAATATGGACTTACAAATAGCAACTACATGAATAAGATTTTTCTTGATGTTTAAATGTCTTTAAAAGCTAGTAATTTTAAAATTAATCGCAATGTGGTCTGATATTTATAATACATAGAAGTAAAATGTGTGACAGCTGCAGTATAGTGGCTGAGAGGAGGAAATGGAATCGCATACTCAAAGTTTCTCATAGATGAAAGAGATAGAGCAATTAAAGCTGTACACTATGAATCCTAAATGAACCACTAAGATTAGTAAAGCAATTAATTACACTTAAAAAACAAACAAAGGGAGCAAAAAAAAGAATAAAACTATTCTAGGGGCGGGAGTGATGGCTCAGTAGTTAAGAGCACTGGCTGCTCTTGCAGAGGACCCAGGTTCAGTACCCAGCACCCACATGGCAGCTAACAGCTGTCTGTAACTCCAGTTCCAGGGGATCTAATGACTTCTTCTGACTTCCGCAGGCATTGCATGATGTGGGCACACTTACATACATGCAGGCAATACACTCAAACACATAAAACAAAAATAATAAAATATTTTTTAAAACTCTACTGTACAAACCAGGTAGAAAGAGAAGACAAAGAGAATGATGAATAAACGGAACGCACAGAAAGCAAACAGCAATATAGTAGGTTTGTATTTATTTATATAAATCATTGTATTAAATATAAATAGTCTAAATACTGCAATTAAAAGGAAGAGATCGTCTTGCTCTAAAGCAAGAACTCAACTACACACTGCCTACAGTGGATACACTTTAAATGGAAGGGCATACTGAGCTAAAGCCAAGAGAATAGAGAAATGCTAGGCTGACTGTGGCAAAAAGAAAGCTCTATAGAGAGCCCATACGAATGATGGTAAAACATCAATACAGCAAGAAATATAGCTAAACACACACAAAAGATGCTTTTATGACGAAAGAGTAATCAATCAAGAAAATGTAGCAATCACAAATGGTTATACACTTTATAATGCAAGTTCCCAATAAACGAAGCAAACAATGATAAAACTACAGGAAGAAAGAGAGAAACAATTAATATACTTGGAGAATTTAATAACTCTTTGAGCTATTGACAGAACAGACAGAAACCTAGAAAGGACATGGAGGATTTTAACAGAACTATTCGTTATCCTGATCAAGCTGATTTTAGAGGACACTCTCACAGACAGAAATGGTTCTCCTTTTGAGTATGTGGAATATTTACGAGCACGCACATATTTCTCACAAACTGAATTACTTATAAGCCATAACACGCTTTGAGCGTGAGTGCTTGTCCACCTTTTCTCACGGTGTCCTCTTGGCAAGAATGCCCTTCTCCGTTCGCTAACATCCTCATGTCTTTCTAACTCCTGCTCATCTTTCAAAGCCCTACTCAGCTGCTCACATCTTTAGGAGGCCTTTACTACCTCTAATCAGCTCCTTTTTCCTCTGGGTACCATATTATCTATACACATTCATTTTGGCTTATATCTCAGCATGCTGAATTATACATATAGATTGTTTTAAAATCTCTCATACTAAATTACAAAGACAAGATTGGCTGAAAAATCAAATGGCAAGTCTGTAAGATACTCAGTGGGTCTCCTTGGCGAGAACATTTTCTCCCTCTAAAATGAAAGGTTACATGAGAGACGTGATTTGAAACATTGGGTGGATGTAAGAATCAATGAATCAAAAATATTCTTTCCCACTGAAGGGGTAATTTATTCTTACTGAGGAGACAAGAGGCCGGGCATGGTTCCTGCCTCATTAGCTTATTACTATAAATTAATTGCATGTACTATAACTTGTTAACATAGCTGTCACTTGTGAATCTCTAGTATGTGTCAAACATTAACACATAGAGAAGTTTTTAATGTGGAGGAAAAGAAACAGTAACTCCTCTGTGCTGGACATTAGGACAGTGGAACAGGATCTTGTGGACAAGGTGATGGGACTGTGCTGAATGAACAATATTTAACAAGCTTACAAATTACTGTAATTTTCCAAGTCAAAAAAAGGCAGTGTAATGATGATTTGTATCCCCAAACCATAAAGAAATCATCTGCTGCTGAAAAACTTTTAGCAAATTACCATCTTTCCTTGGGCTTCAGATCATAGGACAAGGAAATTGAGTGTGGGTACTTTAGATTGGGCCCAATCACAGCTAGCTCCCAGTGAGAACACGGGCCTCTTGTGTCCTCAGTGAGAATAAATTACCCCTTCAGTGGGAAAGAATATTTTTGATTCATTGATTCTTACATCCACCCAATGTTTCAAATCATCTCTCTCATGTAACCTTTCATTTTAGAGGGAGAAAATGTTCTTACCAAGGAGATGATTCATTGTCTTACATCCACCCAATGTTTCAAATCATCTCTCTCATGTAACCTTTCATTTTAGAGGGAGAAAATGTTCTTACCAAGGAGACCCACTGAGTATCTTACAGACTTGCCATTTGATTTTTCAGCCAAGGGAAAAATCCAGATTTTTCATCAAACACACCCTTAAGTTGTCTGAATCCTCCCCCATCAACAGCATCTCTCACAGAAGAGAAAAGCAGTCATTTGATATCAGATTTAGCTCTGGCTGCCTAGTAACACCATCCTAATGTCTGTGTGGGCTTCACTGGATGGATCAGAAAGTTTGATTCACTTTCCTGCCGTAGAAGTCCTAGATTATTAGACTAGAAATGAAAACCATTTTTCTTCCTCAGTCAGGGGAAAAAAGTTTGCCAAAAACCATTATGTATAACAGATTGCAGTGTGCTTAGGAAAATGCCCCAGGCTGGCAGTTACCACCCAACACCAAGAAGGCAAAACCTAATTGCCAAGGAAATGCACCATGTCTTCTCCAAGCATGGAACTTGTCCCTCAGGGTGATACGGACGACCTGCCAGTTAGTTAGGCACTCAGCAAAATGACATGGAAGCTGGCATCACAGACGTGTTAGTACTTGATGATGAGGCTGAGCAATGACTTCAGTCATCTGTGTGGCTAGACCTCATGGAAAACACTCTCCCTTGTAAACACATGGTGCTTGAGGCAGCTAGACCTGGTGGCTCCGTGAGCAAGGATCGCTGAAGTTTCACCCCAAGCACCAGAAGAGATGGAGCGTGATGGAAACACACCCAAATTATACAAGTCAGGGTCTTGAATGTCAGAGGCCAGGCTAGTGACTTCCTCCTTTCTTTTCTTTCTATGGTCAGACTGATTAGAACTCCTTTCTGCCAATCAGCTTGTATTCATGAGGTGCTAATTAAGTTCCTTTATAATTCCATCTCCATTTCCTACTTCGTGTTATAGTCAACCATCGCCAGTTTATCACATCTGATCCCCCTCCTCCCTTCCCCTCTTCCCGTCTTTCCTTCCCTCTCCTTTCCTTCCTCCCTGCTCTCCTCTCTCATTCCCTCATGAAGCAAAGACTTCTGTAGACTGAGCACCACAGCAAATATTCTCATGAAGCGAAGTCATAGAAACCCCCGGGTTCTGGTGCTCAGTGCAATTTACATCACTTTCATGTGCTTTATTTTATACAGATCTAATCATTTCCATGTGACTGAGGTTTCTAAGGGCAGAGACCTCAGCTAGTACCTGACACAGTGCCTAGAACAGGGGAGGCACTTAACACGCTTCTTAAATGATTGCATTTGCTTTATGTGAGGAAGTTTTGTGGGAGACAAAAGAAATAATGTATATGAAATCACTGAAAATTTAAGACTGCAAATAAAGACCTACAGCTAAATGTCTGAATCATAGTAAAGGGGAAAGGAACCAATGGTCTTAATCAGAAAATACTGCAAGTAGAGGAATGCCCCAAAAAGGAATTTCTGAGTCTCGATTATATCTACAGATGAAGAAATAAAGGAGCTCCATGGTGTTGCTGTTATTAGTAATTTATAATATTTACGTTCCAGGTGAATATATGCATCTCCCATTTAAACTTTATAGCAATCCTGTAAAGTGAACCCTATTATTACCCTCATTTATTAGAAAAGGCACAGAAAGGTTAAAAAATTGACCAAAGCCACCTAGCTAGCAAGAATTGAGCTAGAAAGCATTCCAGGAAGGGGTGGAAACATGCCCCAGGACCAGTCATGTTTACATCTATTTCCATTAAATTTAATTACTGGAACCAAATTTTCTGTCCCAACATAATTCAGATCCATCTGTAAACACCGTATTCTTCATTTCCAATAAATGCATTAGAATTTGAGACCTGTGAGCAAAATTCAGCTGTATCACTGGTTGGAATCAATTCCATTGTTTTCCTAAGAAACAAATTCTGTTCCACAGCACACTCCTTCTGCGGGCTTTGTAGCACAGCTCCATCCCTCCACCAAAGGACACCTCAGAGCTGATTGAGTGTGTTGCTTTTCTCCCCAATTTTATAGTCAGATCCTAATGGAACTTGCTGGGCAGTTAATTTAATTACTTGAAATTCAGTTTCCTCATCTGTAATGTGGGGGAAAACACGCAGTTCACAGTATCGTGAAGATTTGGGAGGTGAAGCAAATAACCTGTACCTCAGGCAGTTCGGATGCTCCCAGATTCCGCTTTCACAGAGTTCCAGTGACTTAGATGTGAGCTGGGCTTGGCCTTATTCAGACAGAGAGCTGCTTGGCTTCAGTATTTCAAAGAAATACTTTTGCTAATCACTCTGAAACTTTGAAGTGTTGTAAAATTAGAAGCTAGTGCATAATTTTGTTCCTTTCTTATAAGCATCTTCAATGACAGCTCTCTGGATGTTCCCTCTTAACCTGATCCTGGGTAGACCTCAAGCAACTCACCCCCTGTGTCTATTTTAAACAATACTATCATGTAGACTTTCCCTAATTAGATCTGTACACCCCCACAGTCAGTTGAGATCACTGAGGTTTTGAAACAAATCAAACAATCCTGAAGATCACGTCACCGTCACCACCCACCCAGCAGGGACTGAGCTGAGCTGATGTATTCTTGACATGAGCCTAGGAGTGTGTGGACACCAAAACAGCCACCAAGATGCACCACCCTGGCTTCTAAGGGCCTCACATCCTGAGACAGCCATGCTGACATACAAGAAGAAGCTTACAGACAGATCAGAGCAGACTCCCAGTGGGACTGTGTGGGAGACAGCTCCAGTTCCCATCTTTAAAACAATCGTTTCCCAATACACAGAAAGAGTTTTCAAGATTCAAAATACAGTAGACATAGGTGAGCACAGCTTTTATATAGCCACCACTGCAGGACTGCAGAATGTTCCACATGGTGTGTGTCTGTGGGCAGGTGTGTTTTATGGACTCAGTATGTGTTCATATACACCTATATTGATGTGCATTTAGTCAGTATGTATGCAACCATATAACTGTAAGAAGATTCCTGTTTTGTAAACAGAAACTGAACCCTGCGCTGCCTTCTGCGTGTGGCAAATACTTTTTGTTTGTTACTCAGATATTTGGACAGAGGAAAGAACTGATTCAGTAAAAAATGCTTCTCCTACTAATTCCTTAGGAAAAATTTAAGGGGAAAAATCTTGACTTAGATTTAATATGGTAAGAAAGATGAATAAATAATGGTTTTCAAAAAGAAAATGGGCATTTTTTAAAATCAGGTAGCGAGAGGGGCTAGATGGTAAGATAAATAGCCTAAAAAGACACAGTCAGTTCCTGGGATCCAAACCTGAGCTAACTAGTTTGGAGCAATAGTAAGGTTTTAACCTATGAGCTTTGACCTTGCCAGGGTAATGCCAGATGGCCATGGGTAGGGGTAGGTGCCATCTTTGTAGAAACCTCCACTCTGGTGGAAAAGAAGTCAGAACAGAGGAAATGGATGGAGGAGGGAGAAGAAACTTGCTATTTCTTGTCAGTGAATGCAGTGCAAATGGGTTAAGTTAGCTCAAAAAAGACTGAAGTCCCGTCCCCCTGTACTAATTGTGTTTCGGTGTCTGGAAAGAGATGGGATTCTGCAGCTCACTCATGGCTTTCACTATTAGCTGAAAAGGAGCCAGGGAATTTTTTTAATAGTGGCTGTTCTGTAAAGAAGGCAGGGGAAACAATAGCCAGCTGTCACAGCCAGCTGATATGTACCTTTGATCAGCCAAATGAATGTTGCAGGCATTTCTTATAGAGAGGAGATTGCTTATCGATCTATATCAAAATATGCATGCTAATCCCAGACAGCAGAGAGTATTTTCAAGTGAAGTTAATAATCTGATTGCTGCCCTGTCTGGAGCAATTCTCTGAACTCGGAGCTATAATCAGTCCAGGGTCTTGCAGTCAAATGTACTTTGCTGTTTAAATTTGGATTTGTGACATTGATTGAGGAGCCCTTGGAAAGGTGTTGACAAATCAAATTGTTTGTTCCAGTAGTGTTTTGCCAGAGATCAAGTCCAAAGTAATACGCAGTGAATTTGTTCATTACTAGCAGAGTGAAAGGAATGATAAAACTCACCTGCATCATCATCACAGACACGAGCCCAATAAAAGATGTGTTCTGTCTGCAGAAAATGTAGTTTTGTGGGTGCTCCTGTGAGTGATACAGGGGGTGCCCTGCTAGACCCATAGGATATTAGAGATGTTGTAAGAAAGATAGACAAATAAAAGTATTCCGTGTTTAGGATCAGAGCATTTTGTTTATTTGGTTGGAAAAACAAAGCGAGAAAGATGGGCAGACAAGTGACTTGAATTTCTTGAAGCCATAGGCACAGCGACCTGTGACTGGTAGGAGCTTCCACAACAAGAGGAAGTGGAGAGGGGAAAAGTCTGCGAGGTCCTTACAGCTGCCCCATTAGGCAAGGGTGGGTGGATCAATTTTACCTGTTTCCAACTGATTTAGGAGTCGATGTAAATGAAGAACTTTGCTAAGTCTATAGGGCTTAAAACCACTGTCTGCTGTGACCCTGGCTTGGCAGGTTCTGGAAACATATAGCTAGATCACAGGGGACAGACTCGAGCTGGGTTCTCCCAAGACTAGCATGTGAATGCAAGTGTGCGTCCTGGGCATGGTTCCAGGAAATGCTGAGAAGACAGAGGAAATGATCCCGGGAAAGAAAGGAATCCAATATGGTGCTTGTTAATGAGCAGATTCCTGATCTGAGCATCACATAGCCAGAGACTCAGTAACAGCAGGAAAATAAATAAATAAAACAGAGAGATGCTGACCTTGCCAGAGGTGGAAGAGTTGGGGGAGGGAAGCAAGTGGGTTTCCGTAAGAAAGGAAAGTACTTTGGCCTGGGTATGGGCAAGGCTGAACTTTGTTAGCAGGTAGATGCTTTTGTTAGGGAAGAACTAGCCCATTGGATTCTGGGAAACGGGGGAGAAAGATTGATGTTCAATTCTCTAACTTCTCACACACTTTGCCACAGTTAATAACATCTGAGACAATGATGTCAGCTAGATTTACTGCAGAGCTCATGTGCCAATCATATTTCTATGTTTAAACGAACATAGAAATATGTTGGAAGTCTTTAATAGGAGTAAAATTAATTAACTGGATTGTTTGTGAAATTAAAAAAACACATTAGACTAAACCAGATTTATTAGAGTGGAAAACACCAAAGTGTATGTTTAATGAACACTTTCGATTATGTGAGTGAATGTGTGTATGCAAATGTGTATACTAGGACACAGGAAATATATTCTTTTCATCAGTCAAGAAAGGAAGAAGACTATGTTTTCTCATCTGAATCTCATAACAATTATTCCCATTTTCCAGGTGACAACACGGAGTTCCAACACATTACTTGTGTTAGTAATGTACATAAGTTCATACAGCGAGACTGACTGCCAGGGTTCTACCTCGTCCATGGAATTTTTGCTCTAACTACAGCCTAACAGAGCTGACTAGAGCAAAGAAGGCGTGAGCTCAGTAACTTTCAGAGAGTCTGCGCCGCCCTGAGCCCCGGAAACCATCTGCTCCTCCAGAAGGCCAGCAACTGTTCTTTTCATGTTTGTAAGAAGAGTTTGGTAACAAAACCCATTTACTATCAAACTGGAAGACAGCAGAGCTCCTCCACGTTACGGCATTGTTGATGTCACCTTAATTTATAACATGGCAAATGGTTGGGCAGATGGCATTTAATATATTCCCAGACATAAACATGAGGATTAAGTTGTATATGGTGTGGGTTCCTGGGCTCCCATAAACTCTGTAGGAGGTAAGCCCATCTTGTCGCCTCCCCCTCCCTCTGCACATTAGCTGTGTTAACCATTGGGAGGCACAGAAGGGCACACAGAATTGGTCCAAGTCATAAGGAAAGCTACTGACTGCTTTATGTGATAGCTTGACAATTCATTGCAAAGTAGTACTGGCCACGCAATAGTTCACATCAGCCACTGATAAAAAAAGGCAGGGCAGGCAGCCTCCTCTGTAACGGAAGGATGCTGGTCTTAGAGTTTGGAACCTGGGTGGCCAGGCCTCACCTCTGGACCTCACGTCACAGAACTTAGAACTTTGTTTTTCAATTACTGGACTATTTTAGATTTACATAAAAATTGAGTGACTAATACAGAAAGAATTCCTCTATCACCACACACACACACACACACACACACACGCACACACACACACACGCACACACGCGCACACACACGCACACACACACGCTCGCACGCACACACACATGTACACACACATACACACACGCGTGCACACACACACGCACACACGCTCGCACGCACACACACACAAATGCACACACATGCGCGCGCGCACACACACGCACGCACGCGCACACACACGCGCACACACACGCACACACACACACACACACGCTCGCACGCACGCATGCATATATGCACACATTCACGTGTATACACTATGCACACTGTCCCCCTGTTGTTAAAGTCTTATGTCCATGTGGCATTAAATAATTAATGAACTAACATTACTGGATTATTACTAAAATCAGATTTGTTTAGCTGTGGCATAAAATTTCCGATCCAATCCAAGATACCCTAGTACATTTAGCTATTATGTCCCATGTTGTAGTTTGAATATGAGAGGTCCCTCTTTAGGAGGATGGCAGAAACTTTGGGATATGGGACCTAGCTACAGGAAGTAGGTCACCGGGGTGTGCCTTTGAAGATTATACTTCGTCTCTCTTTCCTCGTTCTCCCTGCCCCCATCTACCATGAAGTAAGCAGCCTCTGCCACATGCTCCTACCTCTCTGATGTGCTGCCTCACCACAGGACCAGAGTCACAAATCAAGAACTAGAAGTTGGGCATGGAAGCTCACCAGCCCCTGCGAGGCAGAGGCATGTTATTATGACATCGAGGCTAACCTGGTCTACATATTGAGTTCCAGACCAGTTTTGGCTAGAGAAGACCATGTCTCAAAAACACACCCCCCCACACACACATACA
The DNA here is from genome assembly GCF_000622305.1 of Nannospalax galili. Taxonomy (NCBI): domain Eukaryota; kingdom Metazoa; phylum Chordata; class Mammalia; order Rodentia; family Spalacidae; genus Nannospalax; species Nannospalax galili. The sequence continues at coordinate 298,517 of NW_008333777.1, forward strand.
CACAAGAATCAACAACTAGGACTGGAAAGATGACTCAGGGGTTAAGAGCACTAACTGCTCTTGCAGAGGACCCAGGTTTGAATCCCAACAACCATATAGCAGCTAACAACCATATATAACTCCAGTTCCAGGGGATCCAACTCCCTCTTGTGTCCTCTGTGGGTACTGCACAACACAAGTGCACTTACATACATGCAGGCAATACATTCACACACATAAAGTAAAAATAAAAAAGAAATTTAAAAAGAAATCAAGAACTATGGACTGAAACCTCAGAAACTGTGAACTAAACTGTCTCATTCTTTCTGAGTTGTTTGTACCAGGCCTTCTGTCACAACAGCCATGAAGCAGATGAAAGCTCTTATACTTTGTGTGTTTCAATAACCTTGGTGGTTGTTATGGGTACTGGTCAGATGTAGGGTCTGTTCTGCTTCTACTGGCATGCATCTGCTTTTGTCCTGATGAGACTGAATCTATGGAGTCTGGAGAAGAGAATCCCAGAGCCACATGCCGTTTGAATCACGCCGTATAAGGGTGCTTATGTCAGCATGGCCTGTCACTCGATGTAGACGGTGGACACATGACTCGGGCAGCCTTTGTCAGTTCTCCACTGTGAAGATGCCACCTTCCCTTCTGTCCTCTTTGGAAGGGAGTCACGGTGTGCAGCCCACCCTTAAGGAATGACGAATCATTTTCTTCTTGAGGATAGAGTGTCTGGAAGTGAAATACGTGGGAATTCTTCTGCGTGGGGGATTGCACTCCTTCTGTATTTATTAATTTATTCAATGACTTCCCTCTCTTTTTTTGGTCTTTTTGAAACAGGGTCTCCCTGTAGCCACAGCTGGCCTGAAATTCACTGTGTAGACCAGGCTGACCTAGATATCACGAGATCAGGCTCTGCCTCCTGAGTGCTACAATTAAAGGCAGGCACCACTCGCCCGACTGATTTCTTAATAATAGTATGCACTTGTGGATATTTATTCACTGCTCAGATTGATTTAGCTCTGGCCACTAGACTCTCTCAGATGATTCCTGCCCCTCTGAGCCACATCCCCAGTAATGCGCTGCCATTGTCTTTAAGCAGTTCCTGACCTTCTCGCACCATAAGATGTTCCTGGATCAACTTGTTTATTTCTTGCCTTCATCTTAAACTAAAATATCACTTGTGATAACCCTGGTTATTTTTATTGGAGAATGATACTGGTAAGCGAGATCTGGGGACTGTGCATATTTGTTGCTTCAGGGCAGGCACTGAATCTAAACCTTCTCAGCTGACAGAGCAAAGAAAAACATAAGTTAAGGCCAGGTAAGGTGGCACACACCTGTAGTCCCAGCACTTTGGAGGCAGAAGCAAGTCAGATCTCTGTGAGTGTGAGGCCAGCCTGGTCTACATAGTGAGTTCCAGGCCTGCTGGGGCTACATGGAGACCAAAAAAAATGAAAAAAAAAAGAAGAAAAGTATAAATGTGTGTTAAACTACGCATGTGCACAAACCCATAAATGTTTCCATAGGTAGTCATCTCTGTTTTAAGATAAACTTGAGCTCTTATTTGTGTCTCTAACGCCAATCAATTACCACATGGTTCACTGTAGTATCTTTCCCTTGCGTGAATCCCTACAAAGCTGCAGTATGTGTGATAACGCATCAACCCCTAGCACCACGGGAACAGCTTTAGCAAGGAGAGCATGGGCTCATCTGAAGCAGTTCTTCTGCCTGTGGTCTCACAGGGCTCGCTCACTTACAATGTCTTCCCGGTCCCTTCAGCAATGTCGTGTCTTCAGTCTTTCCGTCACAGCTTGCATTCTGTTCTGTGGTCCCTGGCCTCCTAAGTTATGAGTTTTTCTCTTTTATTTAATTACATTAAGGTTTGCTCCTCATTCTATAAAGCTCTTGGGGTTTGACAAATGTGCAGCATCCCACATCTAGCATCTCAGTACTGTATAAGAGTTTGGCATGCTTTTTAGCCCTTGTGGATGGTGTATTCCTTCTGCCTCTTCTCCTACAACTCTCGGCAAACTCTGGGAAAGCTTTCTAACTGTATGTGATTTGATGTCTCACTTTTAACTGCCAAGTAATATTTCATTATGTTGATATGCTACTATTTATCACACACTTGAAGCACCTCTGGGTTTCTCGCAGTTTTCGGTAATTGGAAACCAAATTGCTAAAAACATCTACATATATATTTTTGTGTAAACACAAGATTTCAATTCAATTGATTAAGTGTCTAGAAGTACAATTATTAGGCCATATAATAATATTATGCTTTTATTTGTAAGAAGCAGTTAAACTGTCCTCAGAAGTGACTGTGTCATTCTGTATCTGGCCAGTAGTGAGGGGATTTTTATCTCATCCTTGCCAGAATTTTGTCCGTTCAGTACTTTTTATTAATTTCTTTCAGTGTTGAATTTTAAGAGTTCTTTGTACATTTGGATCAGGTGTGTGTTATGAGAGGGTTCTCTCCAGATTAATGACCTGTATCTCTATCTCCTTACTGGTCATTTTTGTAAAGCAGATGTTTTTAACTGTACAGTCATGATATTGTTTTTGATCGACGGTTCTTCTAGGGTTACATCTAAAAACTGAGTAGCGAACCTAAAGTCACATAGATTTTCTGTGTTTTCTTCTCCAAGTCTTACAGTTCTGTGTTTTCAGTTTTGACCTGCAATCCATTTTGAGTTAACTTTTGTGAAGGCTGGAAGGTCTGTTTTGCTTGTGGAAGACAAAGTGGTCAGAGTTCTGTTTCTTAAGTGACTGTCTTTTCCCATGACATTGCCTCTGACATGTCTCTGCCAACGGTCAAGTGAGCATATTTTGGGGTTGTGGATCATTTGGGGGATTCCCTATTTGGTTCCATAGGTTTCTACGTCTCTTTTTTGCTAACACCATGTTGTCTTGATTACTGTAGGTTTACAGTCAGTCATGAACCTGGGTAAGGTCAGCCCTCCAGCTTTGGCTTTCATTTTCAGTGTTGTCCTGGTTATTCTAAGTGTTTTGCTTCCCCCTGTAAGCCTCAGAATCATTTTGTCCACATCTACAAGGGAGTGCTGGGATTTTGCTAGGCATTTTTGAAAAGTTGGGAAAGAATGGGCAGATTAGGAATACTGAATTTTTTAACATGGTTCCTCTGTTCTTATTAGGAAGTTTTACTAGGGCATAGTTGATGTATGATAAACTAAGCATAAACTGCACATATAAAAGGTTACAATTTAATAATTGTTGGAACATGCAGGTACCCCCACAGTCCTACCACAATCAGTTACTGAATAAATTCCCCACCCATAACAGCTTGTTTCTCTTTGCACCTGGACCCATCCTCCCTCAGTCCTAAACAACCATTACTCAAATTACTACAACTGTACGTTAGTTTACATTTCCTATAATTTGATATAAATGGAGTCACATAGCATGTATCCATTCTGGTCAGATGCACGTTCATCCAACACAGTTGAGATTTCTAAGTGTAGCAGCATGTGTCTGTCCTCGATGCCTTTCCATGGCTCAGTGATGTACTGTACAGATAGTATAGTAGTGTCCTAGTTTGAGTTCTGTTACTGTGATAAAGCACCGAGGAAAGCCAACTTAAGGACAGGGTTCGTTTCAGCTTATAGGTTCCTGTCCATCGTCAAGGGACGCCAAGGAAGGAGCTCAAGGCAGGAGCCGAAGCACAGACTGTGGAGGAGCGTTGTGTCCCAGGCAGCATCGTTTTCAGTCTAGGTGATGTTGTGTCCATTTTCTCAGCCCAATTAAAGAATTAAAAGGCAGGAAAAATCTTAGATAGACAGAGAGCAACAATGAAACAAACTTTTAATGCAAGATAAAGAATTACATCCATACATTTAAAGAATATCACACACACACACATACACACACACACACACACACACACACACACACATTCATATGAAGAGATGAAGCTCTCCAGGGAAGAGGGGACACAGAAACCAAAATTCAGTATCTTCTAGGAAAGGCTTGGGTTTTAGAGGTCTTAATAGTTTCCCCTTCCCTAATTTAGGATTGGTCCACTTAAAGACAAAGCTGTTAGGTCACGTCTCCAAGCTGAGCGATCCAGGGCTACATAACTCCAAGCAGATCAGTTGATGATGCCCTTTTCAAGCTCAAAACTAAGGCCTTCCTCTCAGACCAAGAAGAAGCAGGAAGGCGGGAAGTGTGCCATCTTTGCTCCTTCTCAGTAACCCTGTCACTTCTTACAGACTTAGTCCGTTACAGCTGCTTACTGGCTAGTTTCCCTTGGCTTGCTCAGCTACTCCTCTTCTACAGCCCAGGCCCACAGATGTGGCATCATCCAGTGGGGTGAGTCTTCCTACATCAATTAGCAATTAAAATATGCCCTAGGGACGTGGCCTCAGGCTGATTTGATCTGGGAAATACTTCAGTTGCCATTCCCTCGTCCCAGTCTGTGTCACATTAACAAAAACTGGCCAACACTCATAGACATCTCACAGTCTGTCATTCACCAGCTGACGGCATTGGGCTCCTCTCAGCTTTGGGTCATTCCCACTGAAACTGCTGTAAACACTTGCGGACAAGTCTTTAAGGAACTACGTGCTTTCGTTTTTCAAGGTAAATGCCTTGGAATAGAAGTGTGAGGCACATGCATCTCGTAAGTTTATCTTCTTAAGAAACTGCCACACTGTCTTCCAAAGGGGCTACCTTCCCAGCAACCCTTGAGTTCCAGTTCTTCCACAGCCTCACCAACATACAGCCTTGTGGTCACAGCAATGTCGCCACTCAGCAGGAATATGGAGGAAGCACAGAGTGTTATATCTGCATGCCCAGACAGACCTGTATTTCTCCCCATGCTACTGAAACTTGTTCTGAGGTATACATTTGAGTTATTTGAAAATACGTGTTGAGTGAGTCCTGCTTTTATCCATATATGGCTTTTTAGAGGAGCACAAGAAATACTTAGTTTTGAACTAATAATTCCCCATTTTTAAGTCCAAATGTTCCTAAGTCCTCTTTCCAACATCCCAAGCATGGCAAGATTTATTTTGGGACGGTGGGGATACACTCTGTTTCTAGCCCGGATGAACACTTGGAATCCTTCCCTCTCCCTCCTTTGAATGGTTCTTTCTCCAGCCTTGTGTGATTTTTCTCACCCACACCCACCAAACCCATTCCACGGAGGACGCTGAATCTCCGGTCTGCCCCCCCCACTCCCCTCTCTTCTCTTCTACCTGATGAGCCTCTGTAGGTCTCAGTATCCAGCTCCCTTTCAGTTTCCCCTGAGGACCCTCTCTCTGTTTCCTTGGGTCCACAACCTGGAAACCCTTCAAGGAAGTAAGGTGGGGCAGTCGCAAGGATCACCCGGGTTATCTTCCATCTCTTAGGGAGCATCACACTTCCTGTCTCATGTGATATATTTTATCTGTTTCTTTGTTGCTGAAGCAGGAGGTCAGCCCTGGATATCATCTGCCCAGAAGAGTACCATGCCTGTCAGTGATGGGACTGTGAGCTGTCATTCAAAGGGCTGTCACCCTGCCCAAATATGTGATGCTTCCTTTAAGGTCTATAACCTTCTATTCTGACAATGGAAATCTTAGCTCCTTATCTGTCCTCACATATATCATAAGGTTTAACTGTAGTAGGTAGGAATGTGCTGTGTAGGATGCAAGGTGATGAGCCTTAATGTCATGATGACAAAGCAATGGTGAACGCTAAAGTTCTCCCAAATATGCTTCTTAGCTTCGAACCCCAAGGTTCTCAAACCTGTGGTATAAATAACAAACCTGGGAGCTGTATTGGAAATTTGCAGAGGGACTGGAGAGATGCTCAGAGTTACACCACCCCCTTGCATGGTGGGCGGCTCATAGGGAGGGCATGTTCCCCGAGATGACTCAGACTGAACCTTGGAGCTTTGTTAGATGTTCTGCCCTGCATGGTGGAGCATCTCTTTCCAGTTCTTGCTGACAGATTTTTGCAACCACAAGGCCAGTGAGGTTGAGATCTTTCTGGACATGCAGAGCGGAAAGAATCTGAGAAGCGACAAGGAAATAAAGGCAGCTCTCTGTCAAACCATGCCCCGGGGTTGGTATCAGTGTGCTTTTCTCTAGGTAAACCAATAAATTTACTTTATTATTGCTTTAATTCAGGTTTCCACTAGTAAACAGAGCAAAGCTTCCTAATGCTTACATAGCCAATAGCCACATAAGGAAGACTAGGGCAATGAGATTCACAGCATGCCCATTAACACATTCATTGGTTTCAACCCAATTCTAAGGAGCATTGTGGAATGCTACAAATGACTGTCACTGAGCTCCTCACTGGCAGAGAGGGAGTGCTGGGGAGCTACCTAGAAAGGCTGACCTCAGAGGGCAGGAAAGCCAAATGCTTCTTCCATCTCTGTCTTCCCCACCCTCAGTCAAGCACATCTAGGACTATTGCATCAAGAGATAGAGAGGAGGGGGTTGGAGTGGTGACTCAGCAGTTAAGAACACTAGCTGCTCTTATAGAGGACCTGGGTTCGATTCCCAGCACCCACATGGCAGCTAACAACTGTCTGTAACTGCAGTTCCAGAGAATTCAACTGATGAGCTCTTCTGACCTCTGCAGACATTGCAGGACACAGATGTACTTACATACATGCAGACAACACACTCATACACAGAAAATTAAAAATTAAATAATTTTTTAAAAAGAAATAGAGAGGTCCCCTCTGTCTTGTGCTGCTCTGGCCTCCCACGCCAATGGAACTATAATTCTGCTGTAGGTTCTGCCTCTAGCACTTGAAAATTAATTCTATTCCATTTTCTTTATATTTTCCTGCTCTTTTCCTCATTGTGTGTGTGACATGCTTGTGTGCACGTGTGTTCCAGTGTGTGTGGGTGCACACGTGGGCTCCTGTGAGACAGTCCAACGTTGATGTTGAAAATCTTTATGCTCTTCCACCTTACTCTTTGGAGGCAAGGTTTCTTAATCAAACACAGAGCTCCCCAACAGAGCTAATCTTGCAAGCCAACTTCTCTGGGGATCCCTATCTCCATATAAAGTACAGATATGCTGCTGTACCCACCAACATTTATGTGGGTTCTGGGGACCAAACTCTGGTCTGCGTGCTTTCACGGGAAGCATTTTAACTACTCAGCCATCTCCCTAGCCCTCGATTTCATTTTCAATGGCAAAGCATCTAAATGTTGCCTCAAATTTGGTGCTGTAGTGAACCCTTCCAATCTCATTCATTCTTCCTGAAGATGTTTGGAGCTGGGCATGGTAGACTACAGCTGTAATCCTAGCACTTGGGAGGTGAAAGCTGGAGGAGGTGAACTCAGGACCATCCTTGGCTACCTACAAATTCAAGTAAGACCAGCCTGCAATACAGAGGCACTGTCTCAAGGAAACAAAAACAAAATGGTGTTGAGAGGCATGTGCTGTTCTCTTTTTGAGGGAAAAAGAGACTGCACTTTCTTTGTGCTTGTTATTTCTGTGAAGTTCTTGGCCCCTGGAGTTTTTCCTTAGAATTGTTCCTTTCAGATCTTCACCTCCATTGGAAATTTTTCGGTTTCTTCTTCGATCACCTCCAATATCACTCCCTGATAATGAGACAGAGTTTGAAGCAGCTTTGTTTCTGTTTTCCTGTTTGGATAATTTAAAAAATATTTTTATTGTTTAATTCAGGGAACTTCTGTTTTTTTCTCATTTAGGGAGTTTTTGTGATTTGAAAGGCAGTGAAATCTTGAAGTAGTGTTTCCAGGCACCAGTATTGTGATGGGTGAAGTCAGGACCATCCTGGAGCTACCCTGGCTATTGTGTTCCTCCCTCCCTCCTTTTTTCCTTCCTCCCTCCCTCCCTCCCTTCCTCCTTCCTTCCTCCTTCCCTCCTTCCTCCATCCCTCCTTCCTCCCTCCCTCCCTCCTTCCTTCCTTCCTCCATCCCTCCTCCTTCCTTTCCTCCCTCCTTCCTTTGTTTTATGTGTGAGTATATTACCTGCATGTAAGTGCATCTGTGTCATGCAATGCCCACAGAGGACAGAAGAGAGCATCAGATCCCCTGGAACTGGAGTTACAGACAGTTAGCTGCCATGTGGGTGCTGGGATTTGAACCTGGGTCTTCTTTAAGAATAGTCAGTGCTCTTAACTGCTGAGCCATTTCTCCAGCCCCCTTTTCTGTCTTTCTAAAACAGCTTAGTTTACTTCTTTTAGTTCACTTCTTTGTGCTGGGCATAAAAATTTGGGAAACTAAGAAAGTAGGATTATAATTAAGTTGATTATAATAAAGAGATTATTAAAATATTCAAGACAACATGCAATGCCCTGAGGTGAAATTAATGCTTTAGTATCACTTACAAAAAGCTTTTCTTAAATGTTAAATTGCTTAGAAAAACAAGGGTTTTTACATGGTTACTGAAAATTCAGAATCAGGTGCAGAATCTTCCTGAAGGATAAAGAAAACCAGAGGATTTCAACAGCTAAATAAAGAAAGATCACATCAAGCACTCCATTAAACTGGAGAGTAAAGACTGTGTCCAGATACTTCACAAAATTCAAGGAGATGAACTTTAAGTGTCTCATGTTCCAGTTTCATCTAAGGGCTCATCCGTGTGGATTTCAGAAATGCTGAATGGACTTGTCTTCAATTGAAAATCAAATACCCCCAGTGACTGAGTATTTTTCTCATTTTTTTTGTATCTTAAACTGTTTTATACTAAGCTATTAATGGTTTCTGATATCTAATGCTTCACTTAGTATATTCCTAAATGATAAAATAATGCTAATTTTAATTTAAATTAGGTTATAAAGTTTTACTCAGAAAAAAAAAATATTGGGAAACTCTAAAGCAGGGGTTGGCCAAGTTTTAATTAAAGGGGAATATAATAAACATAGGCTCTGTTAGTCATGAGGAAGAATCAAAGACACCGTGTAGGTCCGGGCCTAACCATCTCAAAATGCAGCATCCATTCTCAGCTCCTGGGTGAGAGCAGCTCACTGGATTTCGGTCACAGTTCCTCACTCTTGTTCTAGAGAACTAGATAAGATCTTGGTTCTCAGGAACTGGGGGACTTTCCAATGTAAAAGGAACAGAAAGGACAATTTGAAAATCTACATCCAAGATTGGCAATTTGATAACAAAACACCTTTATCAACCGCTGCCTGTTGAAATCCAGTTTTTTCCCTCTCTGTAATAGAAAGACCCATCACCTATCTTCCCACAGAAGTGGAACTGAAGGAACAATGGGAAGTTAAATGGTTGTGGAGTTTGCTTTAGCTTCTTCTGCCTTTAGGGTGGCCCTTGCACTCCCGGGACTGTGTATGAGCAGTGTCACCCACCCTCTCTGTGGAACATGCTCCTCTTTAATCAAGTGCCCTGCTGTGGCTGACTTGCACCTCTGCCTCCACCCCAACCCCCACTCCCAGCTGCATTTGTGCCTCGGTATGCTCACTGCAAGCTCCCTGGGAACCAAGAAGCTGATTCCACATCTTGTCTCCTGGTTGTAAAAGATGGTCTCCAATGTCATCACCTTTATATTCACAGCTATGGATGGTCCCCTCCCCTTAAATGGACTGGAGCCATGTGACTCGTCTCTAAGAGGATGAAATGTCACTTTCAAGGTGTAGTTGGTTTCAAGGGACTGCGAAGTCCATCTTGTGTTTCCTGATTTATTCCTTAAAAGAATTTTTTCAAGGCTGGAGAATGGCTCATCAGTTAAGAGCACTGGCAGGCCCTTGCAGAGGACCCGGGTTCTATTCCAAACACCCATAAGGTGACTAACAACCATTCCAGTTTCAGGGGATCTGACACCCTCTTCTGACCTCCATGGGCACTGCACAACACAGAACATGAATGCACTTACACAGATGAAGGCAGTATACTCATACGCATAAAATAAAAATAATTTTTTAAAAGAATTTTTCTTTATTCTTGAGAATTCCATGCAGGTATACAATGAAATATATTAATATCTACTCCATACTCCCCCTTCCAACTCAACCCATGTCCCCCAGTACACACCTCTTTCAACTTCACGTCTTTTTTTCTTTTTTTGTTAGTTCAGTGTGTGCCCGCGTGTGTGCGTGAGCGTGTGTGTGTGCGTGTGTGTGTGTGTGTGTGAAAATCACTAAAATTCATTATACAAATGTATGAAGCTCACACGCACTCACATGTGCACACCACACACGTGCACACATGCAGACACACACGTGCACAACACATGCACACGCACACACACGCGCATGTACACACACGCACACACACACACACACACACACACACCCCTCCCCACTCTCATTCTCCTCCTGTGTGTGTGTGTGAAAATCACTAAAATTCATTATACAAATGTATGAAGCTCACACGCACTCACATGTGCACACCACACACGTGCACACATGCAGACACACACGTGCACAACACATGCACACGCACACACACGCGCATGTACACACACGCACACACACACACACACACACACACACCCCTCCCCACTCTCATTCTCCTCCTTCTCCCACAGCGCACACACGCAGACACACACGTGCACAACACATGCACACGCACACACACGGGCATGTACACACACGCACACACACACGCGCGCATGTACACACACGCACACACACACACACACACACACACACACACACACACCCCTCCCCACTCTCATTCTCCTCCTTCTCCCACTGGAACTTTTCTTCTTAACAAACCTCTCTCCTATCTTTTGTGTGTGTGTGGCCCACTAAGTTTAATCAGAGTTTCCTGTCCAGGACAAATATAGTGGGACACGCCTCTAATCCCAGCACTCGGGAGGCAGAGGCAGGTGGATCTCTGTGAGTTTGGGGCCAGCCTGGTCTAAGTAGTGAGACCCTGTCTCAAAAATAAATAATCCACTTGAGCAGTTTCTTGCCCAAGCATGGGTGGGAGGTTGTTCAAAGGACCTAGGACAACTTATCAATGTTCATGCCACGGGGAAAATGGCATCGCCTCTTCCGATAACTGTTCGTAGCCAGCAGTACCTGAGGAGGGGTGAGGCCTCATGAGTCCAGTGTCATTTGGGTCTTTTGTAGATAACCACAGGCACAGCGAGGTTATGAGTGCAACGACTCAGGTCGTTTTGCTGCACATCTCCCATCCTCTGGCTCTTACATTCTCACCGCCCCCTCTCCTACAATGTTCCTTGAGTCTTGCAGGGATGACAGAGCTTTCCCGTTTAGGAGTTTGCACTCCGGCATCACTTACTCTCCACATTTTGGGCAGTTGCAAGTTTCTGCATTAACTACTCCCTACTGCAGTAAGAGGCCTCTCTGATGAAGGCTGGGTGCAGCACATCTATGGGCATATACATGAGCGTTTAGAAGACAACATGATCTTTTAGCAATGTAATAGTAGTACCTCCCTAGGAAAAGGGTCTAGACCAGGTTTGCAGAACCAGAGATGAGTTTCTACCTGTGGGAGCAGGGCTCAAATCCAACCAGAGAGCAGCTATTAGCCCCCATAGCTATGAAGTCTCTATTCCACAAGAAGTTCCCAGGATTCACAGATAGATAAGACTATTGATGACTTTTCTCCCCTGGTATCTGAGCCTTCTATATCTGGATGGACATTTTTTTCCTTAGATTTAGTAAATTTCTTCTATGATTAAAAATATAGATTTCTATTCCTTTGGAATGAAACCCTACTCCTTCTTCTATGACCATCATTAGTAAGTGTCGCCTTTTCATGGTGTCTCAAAGATCTTGCATGTTCCATTCACATACTTTTTAGAATTTGTCACTGACCTTGACTGAGCAATTCAGTTTCTGCACCTTTTCTTCAGGATCTGAGATTCTACCCTTCCCATGATCTGTGCTGTTGGCGAGGCTTCCCCTGAAGGTTCTTTTTGTCCTTACCACTGTACTTCTCATTTCCATCGTCGTTTTAGTTTGGTCTATCGTCGGCATTTCTAGCTCATTGTTGAATTCTTTTCATATTTTGAATTAATCTTCATTTCATTCAGCTGTTTGTCCTCTCTTGGAATATATTCATGTCCTTTTTAAGTTGCTTTAACATATTTATAAATGTTCTTTTGAATTGTGTGTCTGGAATGTTATCTAGGTCATTTTCATTGGGGCGCATTGCTATAGAGTTAGTGATTTTTAGAGGGAACATGTGCTGTCTTGGTTTCTCACGGTCCTGGAGTTTTTCCACTGGACCCTGCCCATCTGAGGTGAAATCGTTGGTTAAGATTTTTGTTGCTGTTGTTTTTGATTCAGATTGCCTTTTTACTTTTAGTGGAAGAGTTTGCAGCATTCGGGAGAGACTGGGTTATAGTAGGATTTGGGTGATGTTTCCCTCTTTTCGACTTTTGTTTAAGACACCAGGCTCTATCTCCAGACCTCTTCTACAGGTTGAATACTGTTTGCAACTTCCGTTGATGTCCAGCAATAAACCCATCATGAAAACAGAGTATCAGTTAAGAACAACAGTACTTCTTAAATAACATTTAAAGAGTAAAGGGACTCCAACAGTACTGTGTGTGCTAATATATCAGTTATTGTGGCTATGAATGGAAAAGATAGAAGGAAATGATGATGGTATTAGTGATTAGCATGGGCTTGCTAGATAGGAAGTAGAGGAGGGAGACATACATGACCTGAAGAATGCTGGAAATAAGGAAAGACCTGAGGGGGGTGTTGAAAGGAGACTCTTGGTTAAAGGTAGACTGAGAAGAAAAGGGTAAAGATATGCACCCAGATAATGTAAAACAGTCTCATCTCTCAGGAGTTTTAGTTACACTGGAGAGATGAAAGAGATGATAGAATACAGAGAAAAGGAGGAAAATAAAAGAGAGCAGAGGTGCTACATTGTCCTTGGCTGTGATATAAATAAGGAAGACTCCCTGAACGGGGGCAGCCTGTTCCCTGGAGAGATGAAAGAGATGATAGAATACAGAGAAAAGGAGGAAAGTAAAAGAGAGCAGAGGTGCTACATTGTCCTTGGCTGTGATATAAATAAGGAAGTGCTGTAGGGGGAACAGAAGCTGGGTGGGGTCTGGGTGCGGGGCTGTATCTCTGTTGACCCAGACTTGGCTTACCCCAGAGCCATCCTGCTTATTGCCTTACTGGACTCTTGGGGCCATTTTGGAACCTGTCTTACCCTCCACATCTCCCTTTGTAAAGTGGGCTTGTGATAATGATAATCATACTTTCATTTACAAAGCTGAATGAGAGTCAAAGCTTATACTTACTGCCTGTCAGAGATGAGACCTTATACAATATAAGGGGGTGGGTTTTTTTCCTCTCTAGACCATGCAAGTACAGGGAGTGTGGCACTTAACCGACAGAGCTTACTGTGGTACTGGAGCTATAACTGTTCATGGTTTCCCCCATGACTAGACCAGGCTATGAAGTCTCAACCACTGACACTTGCTCAGAAAACCACAGAGCGAGTTCCCCACATGCCTGATCAAGGAGGCCCAGAGCAGACTTTGGTTGGCCTTGTAGAGCAACGGCTCCACTACCACCCCCGGCTTTACCACCACCCACATGCACCCTCAGCCATGCCTGGCACTGGAGGGCAGCTCTCCCCACATCAGGCACACTCTTAAACATCTGTCTGTGGCTTGATTTATTCTATTTTAAAATGAGGTTTTCAAACAACTCCCTATCTTAATTTTAGCAGTTCAGCTCCTTTGTATGCTAACAATACCGAACATGCAAATGAGCTACCACTTTGCTTTCTAGCAAAAATGTTTCTGTGCAAACACTTGATTTTATAACGCACTTTGCAGCTTTCTCCTATAATTAGTTGTTAAATCTATATTTGACTTTGTCTAAGTGGTTACATTGCAAGGCTGTTTTTCTTCCTTCTCACTTTGGCTGGTCCGTTTTATCCCTAACCATGTGTCTGAGCAGCGATGTGGTTTCTAGGCTAGGTTTTAGGTTCAGTGCAAAACCCAGGAAACATGCCTGAAGTCAGACTTCAGCTGTTCTCAGAGGCCCACAGTTCAGAATCACCCACTTGCCTTTCATCCTTTGAGGGTCAGCCACAGGCAGCCAGGGCATTCCCTCATTGTCAGACTGAAGCTGTATGACATGACCAAGTTCACTACCAGAGGCTGGGAAAGTGTGCTCCTCATATGGTAGCGAAGTGGGTTATGCTGTGGATACTTTCACTCAATAATACAAACTGTCATATGGACCCAAAGAACTCTAGGGGTGAATGGTAAAGCTAGAAAAAGGGTCATTCCCTCAGACAGTGGGTTTATTGAACTCCTACTTTACATTGACCATTTAAGGTGTGTTAGTGACACAAAGAGTTTAAACATAAACATAACCTGCCCTTGCGGTGCTTACAGTTGAGACTAAACAGGTCCTTGAAGCTGACCCCAAACCTCTGGCCTCTTACAGACTGTGAAGCCTTAGCACATTTCATTTCACAGCTTCGTCAAGCAAAACAATGCCAAGATGTGAACTTAGGCATAGAATGTTTGTGTAGAAGAAATTATGCCAAAATGCCAATTTTAAAAAGCTGAAAAATTAAGAAAATATAACTACAACATCCAGAAAAGTAAAATAACACTGCATTAAATTAATCTTGGTATATCTCCATATACCAGCGATTTTTCCCCTACAATTTGACTCTACACTACATCATCTGATAGTAAAACAAAAAGAGAAAGATAATCCACTCTTCACCCTTGTACACTTGACCAAAACAATAAAAATATAGTAGTTGGAATTCATACAACATTCAATTTCACAGACAGATGTACTTACGGAAGAATACAGGTTTGTAGGCTTCAAACATAATATTTCTGATAACTTGTATTTCATAGGATTCTTATAAAAATTATAGTAGGTTTATAATTATATAGTCAATAAAATGCTACTTTTCAGAGTATATTCTGACAGGAAAGAACTTCTATTTTGACTAGGAATCAATTGAACAGAAATTTCTGCTCATAATTGCACATGTCTAAGGAACATAGAAGATTCTGGCACTCCATCTTTCAAGCCCCCATCCCTCTTCCATACTTCTAATTCTGGAACCATGTACCAAGGGACAGATTCCTTTGTCAGCAGAGTCTCTGTGCCCCATCCTCATGTCTCCACGCAGATGAGTTAGCCTGTGGGCAGAGGAAGGGCCCTGGATCTACTTACTGCCCATGGGTGGTCTCCCACACATAACAGATTTCACTAAAAAGAAGATAAATCTATCTACAACTCCAGGTCCCTGTGTCCAGGTTCATGGACAGCATCCCATGGACAGGAAGATAGAGGTATGGTTGGAATGGAAAAGGACAACAGCCTTAACTTATGGAAAATTGAAGATCTGATTATTCCAGACATTACATAAATATTGCCTATGTGGCCACACTGCAGGGCCCCTCCTCCAACCCTGAAAATCAAGGGCCAATAGTAATATGGCATGAACCTGATGCTAACTCCAGTCTTCAGATAACTCCTGCTTTGAGTGGCATGATCCTTTGGGGAATTGCTCCCTCAATACGTACTGAACCGCAGAAAGAGTTCCCCGGGCTTTCTTTGTCTCTGCCTTTAGTAATTAGCTGACAGAATGCCTGGCACATCCCAGGTCTCATTCCTCTCTCCCTCTGTCCTCTATCTTTGTAGTTTCTTCTCTGTGTTCAGCTTCCACTTGCCCTGTAGTTTTGCTGCAGAGACCACCAGCTCCCTCAGCAAAAGGGTCCTGCAGCAAAAGGTTACTGCAGCTTCCTGCAGTCCTGGAATCCATCCCATAGACCCAAGGAAATCCTTCGCAAGCATATAAGAAAACATCCAAGCTGTGTCAAGGAGGAAAACACAGACTGAACCCACAAAGAGATATCATCATGGCCTTAGAAGACTGCCCAAACTGAAACTATCAATAGTTTTGAGAACAGGCACACTTGCTGGCCAGTAAGTGGGATTCTACACTATTACTGGGGAGGGTTGTGTTGCATTACCTATCAAAATTTGTAATTTGCATACCCTGTGATCTATGTGCTTTTTTTTAGTTCTGAAGCCATAAACTTAATGTCTGTCTTTTAATTACTTATTTTAATTTCTACAGTGCTAAGAAATCAGACCTGGAGCCTTGCATGTACTAGGTAAGCATGCTACCACTGAGCCACATCCCCGGCTTCCATGTCCATTTCCAAGAGCTTATTTTACAAAAATTAGAATGGTTTACTCAAAAATGTACCATGGAGAATTTTTATTAAAGAATTAGAATACTGAAAAAGTTGAGTCAGCATAAATTTTCATCCACCAGAGACAGATTGAATCCTAATAGTTTATCCACACTCAGAATAACTGGGAAAACAACAAAGCAGTCTGACTGGCGTGTGCTAACGTGAGAAAACCAACTTCAAGGATGAAGAGACTTTGAGCCAGTCAAATCACCTCTTAAGTGGAAAGACGTCTTCCCACTTCCCAGAGGCTGGAGAAGTAAATGTGGTAATGGGTGTAACTATAAGTTGTATAGAACTCTACCATTTAGAAAGCTGGGTTCATAGGTGGTTACGATGGAATTCGGCCTTCTAAGGATTCTAGAAGTCCAAACTCGAGCCCTTATGCTTTTGCAGACAGGGCTTCACCCACTAGACCATGTCTCCATTGCTGAGTTTTGCTACAGTTTCTTTTTTAACATTTGTGGGAAGATATTTTACTTCTTTGAGTCTTAGCTTATCATGTGCACTATTTTTTTTTTTTTTTTGCTACTCCAAAGTAAAATATCATAATGAAAAGCTACGTTTCAAGGTCACTGAATTCTAGCTTGGTTGAGTAAGAACTCTCCCATCATGCAGGCAAACGTGAGCTCTAAGTTTATCATTGAATAAAATAAAGATATCTTTAGTAGGTGCACCACACGTGTGATTTTTAGAATCAAAAATAAGCAAACTGAGTAGAGGAACTTGACCTGTGGTCAGAGAAGTCCTTCCAGAAGAAGTACCATTTGACCTGAGGTTTGAGGATGAGGAGAGTTCACCAGGTCAAAACCAGGGCAGGAGCTAAGGCAGGACTGGAATCAGAAAGGATAATTCCAGCTCAAGGAAACTGTGTATGTTCAAATTTTCCTGAGAGCTGGAGGTGGAAAGGACACAAAAGGAAGTCAGCGAGATGCATGAGGGGACTTAGAGGTGGTGGGATGCAGAGCAAGGCAGGGTCAGTAAAAGCAAGGTGTTGCAGGGCCTTGGAGACCATGAGGAAGAGATCACCATGGTGGTCCCTCCAGCAGCCCCAAAGAAGTAATGATCTGTGTTCTCAGCAGCATGCTCTCCCCACAGTCTGAGAAATGGATTCAAAGTGAGGGCAGGGTAGAAGCTAGGAGACCTTATAGAGACGGAGGCCCAGTTCCTGGTGAGAAACAGCGGCGGACTGAGCCAGTGCGCCCCTCTGCCCAGAGTTCCCCTAAGCAAGTAGACAGACACGAACCTTGGCTTGGTTCCTGCTTGCTGCCTGGTTCTGGGCTTCCCGGGCATCTGAAATTGTATCTTGCTCAGCCTACCTTACGGTCTGGTGTTTAGAGTCTGCAGGTGCTACAAAGGTGGATTGAAAGCATAGGAGACTTATTTCTGGGGAGGCCAAGAAAGGTGCAGAAAACACTACTATCCAGAGAGGGCTGACCTGCAGGCATGCAGCAAGCACACCTAGTTTATATTCCAGACCACCAGCCACTGTAATTATACATTTCGTGTGCCCCAGCAAGGTTCAGCATAGATGCTCGCAGTCAGGGTCTCTGTTATAAAGGCTCTGGTCTTGGTTGGTTATTAACTATACTGTACGAAGCCTCATAAACACCTTTTTACACATACAGTGCAACCTTTCAATACAACAATCAAATGCTTTTCAACAAATTACAGTCTCCTAGAAAAGTGAGCCTTTGATTGCTTCCCAGAAAGAGGTGGAAGGAAACTTTAGACAGAACTTTAAGAAGCCTGATGTTTAGATCTGTTTGCTTTAAGGCTGGAAATGCTAACCTGGAGTTCAGACCTTGAGTAGCTCTGGGGAAATCAGTGCTAATTAATCCAAACTTGGCCTGAGAAGAAATCAAGCCACAGAAATAATTTAAGCAGCCCACTTTACAGCTAAGTAGAACGACGTCAGAGAGAGGCTGCCATGCTCTGCGGTCACCTGGGAGTTCACAGTGGGATTGGGCCATCTGCCGATTCCCTCTTAGAGCTTCACAGTAGCACTCAGATCTTGTCTTGGGTCCGTGTTGTTAGCCTGGGGTCTGCCATCTTGTCAACAGAATGCGGAATCCCTGTTCCAAAGACCTTTCCCTTTCTTTCTCTGCTGCTCACAATCAAGCCAACTGTTTCTGATCTTACAAAAATAGCTCTTTAGATTTCATAGACCAGTGCATTTTGCATACCTCAGGTTGTATGCCTTTTTCTTTCACCCACTTAAGGAGGAAAAAAGAAAACTACCCCACGCTATGTGTAAATGGAATTTCCAGCTTTCCTAGAAGGATAAAAACCTCATCATTCAGAAAAGGATGAAGGAGGAACGAGAAGGACAGAGAGCTAGAGGTACGCTGACCACTTGCAGGCAGAAGATGCAAGGGTGACCACAGGGGCGCACGGAAGCTTCCCAGCAGGTGGAGGTGTCCTCTGTTTTGACAAAGTGGTGGTTGCATAACTACACATTTGTTAAAAGAAAAAAAAAAACATTGCTATTCAGATGTAATCATGTGTCCTGTCATCCCAGCACTCAGGAGGCTGAGGCAGGAGGACCACAAGTTCAAGGTCTGCCTGGGCTATCTAGTAAGATGCTGTCTCAAACAAACAAAACCCAACAGTCGCCAATCACTGCTGTCCATTAGGGGCGTTTCCATCTGCTACAAAAACGAAAAGAAGGCGAAAAGGAAAGATATAAAAATCCCGTATTCTGATGTCTTCAACCCGGACTTGCCTCTGAGTTTGGAACAGACTGAAGGACACCAGAAGGAAAGACGTAGAGGTGACTCCCAAACATCGGTCTCTGCATCTTCCCTCTCCACTGCCATCAAAGAAAGTGGTGTATATGTTTACCAGGGTTTCGCTCAGTGCCATGTGGCCTTGCAGTGGAAATGGCAGCACTCTAGGTCCTAACAGCCTTGTCCCCGTGGAGAAAGTGACAGCCCTCGGGGGTAAGATCAGGCACCAAGGCAAGAGGAGCGAAGGGATGCACAGACACTTGTTTTCAGAGTTCAAACCAGAGACCTGAGAATGTCCTCTGGTTTAGATGTTCACCATTTGTGTGTGACAGAACAGCAAGTCCATCCTCACAGCCTCTGTGTTATCTTCTGTAAGAAGTCATCGTGGGATTGACTTCACAGAGATACTGTGAAGAGAAGAAGAGGTCAGAAGTGGAGAGATACCAGCACAGTCTCTGTAAAATGTCAGGTGTTGAGTCCGTACATGGTTGCTTCTTCCAGGAGGTACTGGTATTGACTGTCTCCAAGGTGAACAGGTGAGCTCTTCCTCCTGTTTCCAAGCTCTCTGAAATGGAAGCACTTACGGGAGAAGCATTCCCATCTCTAGATCAGAGAGGATGCACCGAGGTAACCCTGAGAGATGCTGTGCCACGCTTGACATGCAGCAAGTGCATTGGTCACTCCAGCACTGTGACAGCACACGCCACAAAAACAGCTGAAGGACAGGAAGATCTTACTGGGTTCACAATTTCAGAAGGTTCCATCCATGGTTGCTTGGACCCATGTGCTTGGGCAGACCCTTATAGCAGTGGAAAGATGCGATACAAGCTATTCACTTTTTAGCACACAGGAAGCAGACAAAAGCAATATAGGAAGGGGCAAAGGCAAGACGGGGCCTCCAGGGGGTACCCCAGTGACCTACATCCTTCACCCAGCCCCACCTCCCAATAACGCTATCATATTATCCCATCAATCAATTATTCCATTCTTAGGTCAGAACTCAAGACCTACCATGTATGGAAATGCCTCCTTAGGCATACCCAGGGATGGACTTTACCATCTGGGTGATTTTCAGCCCCTCTACATTGACAACCAAGTTTAACCATCACAGTAAGTTCTCACTAAATATGAGCCATAATTCAGCTTCCGTTTGACAAAACGTAGCCAGCCACTATGCTATCCCCTAGTTTTTCTACCCTGTGTCAGCCAATACACATTTTCTTGAATTTTTAAAGAGGTGAAATAGAACTGGCTAGAGCCTCATGCTATTTCAGGACAGAAAACCAGAATTTTTTGGGGGGGGGTCTTTTTGAGACAGGGTCTTCCTGTAGCCCCTAGCTGGCCTGGAACTCTCTATATAGACCAGGCTGGCCTCAAACTCACAGAGATCCATCCGCCTGCCTCTGCCTCCTGAGTGCTGGGCTTAAAGGCACACGCCTGGAATTTTTAGCACTGAGGAACTTTAGCTCCCTGTGTGCCAGGGCCAGTGTTGGCACATCACAAGCAGTCAACAAATATTGTAAGTGGATGAATGAGTCCACTAATAAAGGATGAAGGAAAGTGATGGGTCTAAGTTTCTTCACGCTCTTCACTCAGCCAAATATGATCAGCCACAATCGCAGACCTAAGGCAAGGAAGTAGATATAAACATTACAGAGATTTTCAAGGGAACGGTGCAGTTTGCAGTCTGAGCTCAAGGCTGCTCTCCTATGATTTGGGTTTGGTCTGGATTTTAGGCAGAGAAAGCCGCACTGTGTCTCTATAATCCCCAGAACACTTCACACATTAGAATGTTCCAGGATCAATGTCCCCAAATTACTAAAAAACGTTAGCAACCTGGTTAACCAGCCCCCTTTCTCAAACCAGAATGTAAAACTAAACTCGTGAGGATTTGCACAAACAGGTTTGCAGCATTGCATGAAACCAAAGCAAAGCCAGAAATCCACAAAAATAAAAACAAAACTAGTGAGTATGTTTGGCTTCGCAGGACCCCTTCCTATTTACATTCGGGTTTTAAAATTCTCCAAGACAACGGGAGAACTCTAATTGGAGCCTGGAAGGAGGTTCAGCATGGCCAGTTGCTAGTAAAACCGAAAGCATTTATTTATTATTTAATTTGTTTGCCCAGGAGACTTCTCTCCTGATGGAACATCTGGTTTTCATTGTAGCCCAACTTTTACCTAATTGTACAGCTGGGGAGATTAAGGCACAAGGGGTCACAGGCCGAGCCCAGCCAGGACCCAGCCCCCTGTGAGAGCTTTGCCCCTTGCTCCAGGGAAGAGACCACACTCCTTGCCTCTAGTCCTCCGGTGGAGACCTATAAATAAGAAAGGAAGTACTCTTTCAAGTTTCTATGCCCCCTCCTTCTGAGTCTCATTAATGGTGGGCCTGGAGGAGGTGGGTGGAGGAGGGGACTATGGAGGCCGATACAAGAGGAAAGGGCTGTGACCACAGGCCACAGAGGTGGGGGTAGGGTACTAAAGGGCTGAGGCTGCTCTTCTGGGGTCCTTTGTCAAATCCCTGCTCCTGGCACAAAGTGGCTGGCACAGAGGAGGCACAGTCCATTCTCCAGTTCCAAGAGCAACGAGGAAGAATCCGATTTCCATGGCAACATCAAGAACCTGGAATGGAAAAATAATAAATTCCTACCTGCAAGAGAAGCCATCCCCAAGGGATGAGAGACATGTTCTTCTCTAGATTTGAACCCCCAGCTTGACCCCCTCCAGTGGGACCTTGGAGGAGGTGTTTAACTGCTTTGAGTCTTAGCTCCTGATCTCTTGGCATTGTTGAGTTACATGGGAGATGTGCAAAGTATAGAGTGCACACAGTGCTTGCTTGGTAGTTATGTACGAAGAGATAAACTTTAAATGTCAAAAGAATCTTCCAGTAATAATTCTGGGCTAAGTACCTCATTCAGCCAAGGTGAGGGCTAACCTCAGTCACACTGAGACTCATCAGGACTAGAATCAGGGAACACATACGAGCAGTGAAATCTAGAACTGGGTTTGAACTGTGTGGGGAGGTATTAGAGAAAAGTGACCCTGCGAGAACATTCCAGAAAACAGGGTTAAACCGTGATACTGCTCTGGGCTTCGGAGAACTTAAAGCAAAGATTCGGTAGAGAGAAGACCAATCAGATAGAGAAACGGTAGGAAGATGGAGACACAGAGGGAAAGGATGCTGTCTTCTGGAGGGTCAGCCTTGAAAGTCAGGCAAAGGTAGAGTGTGTGTCCTGTGGTAAAAGGTAGTTACGGATGTTGTACTAGGGAAGACCATGATTCAAGAGTATGTGAGAAAGCCCACTGCACAGATAACATGGACAAAACTACCATAGACTGAAAACTAAGATGTCTCTGGGCTCTTCCTACCCCCCCACCCCCCACAAGACTCAGACCACAGGTCACAGTCATGGATCTTTAAGGGCCACTTGGCTTTGCTTAGTGGGCCCGGAATCATGCTTTCTTACCTTTTGCTGCATGCCTTGCATGCCCCACTGTTTTAGCCGGGGTATACTCTAGTGTATCTGTCCTGACATCATGGTAGCCATACACAACTTAGCTTTATGCAACCCAAGGCTTCCCTGAGGATCCAATTTGTTGATTGGGATGAGGAAGTTTTAAATGTTCTCTGAAAGTCTGATTCTTTAAGTCTATGAAATAATTGGCACTAGACAGCCAAACATGGAAACCTGAAAAACAGCCAAACATACAAATTCATTAATATGCAGAAACATAGGAGTCATATTCAATGTATGAGACTTTAAAAAGAGCCAGGGCTCGGTGGTTTGGATCTAAACTCCCTCCAAAGGCTCACATGTGGAAGGCTCAGCACCCAGTGCACTATTCAAAGGTCAGACAGTGGAAAATCATGAGGTCTCTGACCTGATCTTCTAATTAATCAGTGGAAGGATTCATAGTTGAATAGACTACTGGGAATTGATAGAAAGAGTGAAAGATGGGGCCTGACAGAAGAAAGCTGGTTGCTAGGGGCATGTCTTCCAGAGGTAGATCTTGTCCCCAGGCCCCTCCTCTGTCTCTGCCTCCTGCTTGCTATGAGGTTAGCCACTTTGCTCCACAACACACTCCCACCTTGATGCTCTGCCTCACTACACATGGGCCCAGAAGCAGGAGAGACAAGATAGATGAACTTCCTGAAACTGTGAGCCAAAATAAGTCCTTCCTCCTTTAAGTTGGTTTCTAAAGTGTTTTGTAAGAGCAACATAAAAAAAAAAAAAAATGGGAAAGAAAGCCAGACAATTGAAGCTTAAAGAGCACTTGACTCTATAGTATGAAATAGGGGCTTCAGCCCCTGGTGGAGGCAGATGAAGGAAGAAGCCATGGATGGGTGAGGTAAGAAAAGTGGCCCAAACAAAGCTGTCTTTTAAGGATCTCCCAAGTCACACTCATCTGAAGGCATCCTGTGTTCATCTATCTGTACCAAGTGTCCATCCACCAATCCCTTCTGCCTAAGCACATAGGGGGCTGCTACTTTCTAAGAATAAGAACATAAAGAGGGAAAAACCAAACACAGAGACACGGAACCCAGCCGTGTGGTCTTCACACCCACTGTTCAGGTCACCTGTGTGAGCACAGGAAGAAAAGGCCAAGCCTGGCAGAGACATGGGGGTGGGCATCCGAGAGAGTGGCCCATGGGACGAGTTTGGGGCCAGGTCCGGCTTTGGAATCATGTAATGTTTCTTGTCCAGCTGCTTCCTGGGGTGGGAAAACAGAGAGCATCCCTGCCTTGGAGGAGTAGGCGTGCGCTGAAGGCCTTGCTCTGCCACTCTGAGCTCTGTGGTGCTAGGCAGGCACTGCACTCTTTCCTTCCCATATTTCTCTCATCTATAAGGTGAAGACTTGTTATTTCAAGGATAAATTTAAGGCACAGTGTTTTCTGTTTTGTTTTTTAACGTGTTTTATGTTTTTTTCTGCATATAGGTAAGCACATCACATGAATGCAGTGCCTGAGGGGGGCAAAAGAAGGCATCAGATCCCTTGGAACTAGAGGTAAGGACTTTGTTAGCCCCCACATAGGTGCTGGGAACTGAACCTGGGTCCTCTGGAGGAGCAGTAAGTGTTCTTAACTGCTTGAACCATCTCTCCAGTCCCAAGGCATGAGTGTTTACATGTGTTGCAAAGGGATTTTTGTTTTATTTTTATTTTTCATTTATTATTATTATTATTATTACCACTACTACTACTACTACTACTACTACTACTACTACTACTACTATTAGTGTGTGAGCAATGCAATGATATAAGCATATGCCACAGAGCATGTTTGGTGGTCAGAAGACAACTTTGCAGAATCAGTTCTCCCCTTTCCTCCTTACATGAGTTCTGAGATCAAACTCCGGTCTCCGGGTTTGCAGAGCAAATGCCTTTATCCACTGAGCCACCTTGCCGGCCCCATATTGTAAAGAGATTCACCATGAACACCTACTGGGCACGGGGCACTGGGCACTGGGCACTGGCCACTGTGCAAGATACTAGCAGTAAGTAGGGTTGGATGAAGAAGTAAAAACAGGGGTGGTGGGCTCTTTCCCAAGGTGTGTTCTCCAGGAATGCGGCCTGACTATATGCGTCCACTGTCCTATCAGGTACTGAAGAAGGAAAACTTTCACTGAGGACTCTTGAAAATACATGATATGCCACAGATGCTAGGAATATTCAAAGATGATAGAGTGGATATGATTTTCTCATGGAAATCACAGGATAGCTCAAAGCCATGAATGAGAATATACCACTTGCTGATGGTCATGCACTTCTGAGCTCGAGCCACTGACTTTGCAGTGGTAAAGAACCACTCTCCTTCACTGAAAGACCTGCGTTTCCAATTCGTATCATTGAAGCTCCACTAATCTCAGGGGACATCTAAATATCTCAAGTGGAAATCAATTTTAGTTCTATACAACTTAGGGAAGAAAAAGCTGTGTGGTGCTTCTTTGTGTGATCATGATTTTGGCTATTTCACAAGTAATACAATTGCTAAAACAGGTACATTAAGAGTTGGTGTTGTGGGAAAATCTTCTGAGTGAGTCTTTCTTGTTTTCATCTTTCATTTTGTCTTAACTCCACCTCCAACCATTGCAAACTTACCAGTCTCCCTAGAAGAGGCAACAGAGGTATCAGCAACATCACTGGACCATTTAGGTCAAAGGGCATATATCAGTAGCATCAAACTGATGCTCCCTCTGTAGTAAGTTCTGCTATATAAAGAAAAGGCTTGCTGCCAGATTCTGTTTCCATGCCTGGGGAGCATGACTTAATTTGCCATAAATCCACCTGGTTTGGACTTAAGTGTATGAGAAAAATCAACACCACCAGGTGGCCAAGGTTGAGAGAAAGATTTCTATTCCATTCCCATCCTAAGCATAACGGCCAAGTGTCAAGGGGAATTTTAGTCTTAAATATTTGATCATGTCCATCTCTGAGAGAGGAAAGGTCAAGCTGTTTCAAACTCTTCTCCCAGAAGGCTGATGAGTATTATTAAACACATCCATTATGGAGGACACATGAGGTGTGTCTGATGACCCTGAGAGAGAAAGGATGATTCTAGCCCAATGAGATTCAGAGGACCTTTCCAGGTAAATCCTCCTGAGATCATCTGGTCTGGTCTTGTCTGTTCCTCTGTCTTTCTGCCCAACTTACAGGAGATCTAGAGAATTTAGATACGTGCAGAGAACAATATCTTCACCAGCCCAGCACCCTTTCAGAACTCAGCATGCCTATCTGTGTCTTATCCTTAGCTCATACTCAAGGCCGTCAGCCATGCCCTGTTAGCCAAGCCTTGCATCTGAGATTCTAGAAAGACTTTTCCTCTTCTCATTTCCTCCCACCCTATTCTGAATGTAGGCTCTCCCTGCCGTGATCAGCACAGGTCTTTCCTTCCCATTGTACTTAAAGTGGCTCTACCTGAAGGTTCACAGGTTGCAAGCTATCTCTTTGCCTACACACTTGATTCAAATGTGGGCATGCAATATGCTTTTGTCAGGTATTGCTTAATTCTTTGGGACTATTGACCAAGCATCTGGAGGTGGAAAGAATACTAGTTTAATAGTGTCATATTTGTCTCAAGCAACAGAATTCAGGTTAGCAGGGACAAACCATGAGGCCATCTTGTTCATTTTCTGGACATCTTCTCCATTACACACTGTGTGGCATTAATATATTATACCATTCACCTTTTTTTTTTTTTTACCATTCACCTTTTAACCTCATGGCACTGTTTAAAATTCTACCCAGAAACATGTAATACACACACACATACACACACACACACACACACATACTTACAATTCTGTTTTTCTTCCTTAGCAAGAAACTCCTAAGACTTCAGTTTCCTGGTTCTCAGGGTGTTCATAGTTTTAAAAGCATAAGAAAAGATAATATCGTAGGCACGAGATTCTGATTATAGAAGGCGGAAGAACTTTGTACTCTGCCTTTGAGAATTCAGTCTGTGTTGGAAAAAGTGTCATGAATAGTGACCAAAGCAAATGTGGAATTTGCCCTTCAGATAATGCATCTCTGCTTGGGGAAGTGGAGACTGGGGGGCGAACACATTGAATCACTCCTCCTTCCATTATTTTTGACATTGATTTGTCATTAGGAAAATTTATTAGGCTCTAGATTAAATTGATTTGAAGAATCATTAATTCATGGGATGAAGCGAGAGCTGTTTGGCCTCCTCACGCTGAAATGAGGCAGTATCGAGAACAAAGGGGAAAATCGCAGCGCTGGCTAAAACGCACTTTTTCCTGCCTGGAGGAATATTTTGAACAGAAGTTGGGGGGTAGGTATGCTATGACTCAGCTTCTTCCAATCTGTAACCAGAAGAGGAGCTTTCCAATATTGTAATGAGAATGAGACTGGCATTAAGCTCACAATACCCAGAGCTCAGGATTCAAAATCCTGCCCCACAGAAGAGACCCAGCATCCTCTGGTCTGCACTTGAGTCCTGCCCTAATTTCCCCTTTGCCACCATTCTTCTTCCAGTCAAGCCACAGGTGACCACCCTGTTTAAAGCAGCTTCTACTTCAAAGTAAGACTGTTGCTGGTCCAGCCCTTAAATTTTACAGTGGGATACAAGTTGGTGTGGAACACAACACACCATTCACCTTCCTTTGCACCTAGTCATCTGCTGCTGTATTTCAAAATAAAATTAAGATTTATATCCACCCCCATCCCTAAAGCTTCAAAGTAAACAGAAAAACGTGTTGGTTCAGGAATGTCTGGGGATGTAAATGGGCTCAGGCAGGGCTGGAAGCCCTGGCCGAAATCGTCAGTCCCCAGGATGTCCTCCGATGCTCCTCTCCCCCTTCTCTCCTCAGATCCTTCCTCCTCCTTCTTTCTTCTCTCACCTTCCCTTCTTTCCTCCTTTCCTCCTTCCTTCCATCTCTTGCCTTATGCAGGGTCTATCATGGAATGGTACCCACTGCTACGGGATTTACCCCCTTCTTTATAACCCACAAACCCTGTGGATTCTCTTCTCCAAGCACTCCAATGAAAGTTCATGAACTGCATCCCTTTGTCTTGGTAGAGAAATTGAATTTTTTATTCATTCACTCATCTGTTCTGTCATCTTCCTGTCACTTTTCATCCTTTAGAAACTTCCCCAAATGACTTAGTTTTCTAGCCAAATGCAAAAGATGCCTGGAAGGTAGGTACTGGCCTGAGAAAGACTCAAGACTGAGGCTTAAGTTTACAACTTTCCACTCATGACATTTGGGGTTCTCTGGGGATGCAGAGAAACCACAAAATAGAAAAAGCTTCTAAGGACATTGCGTATGACACTGACGCTGAGGGGACTGCCTCACATGTAGAGAGTCCAGAAGAGTCCCAGAGAAGAGTTAGAATGGCATGGCATTTTTCTGATACCTAATTAAATAATTTAAAAACAACAGCTAGAACTGTTTTTAAATTAAATAATTTAAAAACGACAACTAGAAGTTCATAGCCACACCACTTTGGAATCAGAACATGTTGAACACTTGCCTCTGAATTCCTCTCTCTCTCTCTCTCTCTCTCTCTCTCTCTCTCTCTCTCCCTCCCTCCCCCACTCATACTCTCTCTCTGTGTCTTTTTCTCT
>NW_008333777.1:326623-339924 GCF_000622305.1 Nannospalax galili
TCTTCATCTGAAAGTTCAAATTCCCAGGAGAAGCAGCCACCCCTCGAACTAAAGGGTATACCCAGAAGAATGTGGTCTCTGGATGACTCAACCATCTCCTGCATGTTGACCTTGCTGAGAGCTTGGAGCATCTGAAGACCTGCACCTGCCTAAAAGTTGTAGTTCTTTGCTTTTTCTTCTGCACTACCAGATTCTATTTGGAGGATGTGTTGAGCTTGCAGATAAAAGACAAGGTCTAATGCAGCAGGATGCACTGAAGTCTTCCACAGCCTTCTTTTGGGAACCCAGGATTCAGAAATGGCCATAAAACTGGAGACACCAGGAGTGGACAAAACTGTACCTTTTTTCATACTACCTTGGTATCTGTGACCTCACTGTCAATATTTACAAGCATCAAAGTCCATGGGATGCAGCCTGGACTGTGTTCCAGGCACTGTGCTCAGTAGATTTTATGACTCACTTTCCCAATAACCAGTTATGCAAAAATCAATTATCATTCTCACTTGACAAATGAGTAAACTTATATCACAGAGGATGAACAGCTTACCCAAAGTCGCACATCTGAGTAGCAAAGCCAAGCTCTGCCTCGGATCACTAGGCGCACGGGGTGAAATCACTCACTGGCGAATAAATGAATAAGCGACCACAGGAATGAGCAGTTCCGACACATCTGCATCACCCCATGGTCTCCTTCTGTGCCCCTTACTCCAAGACAGGGACAACATCAGGGCTCTGAAGGCTATTGAACACCTGGCTCTCCGGATTTGTCCCTCTCCCATCCCGTCTCTTAGAAACCATTGACAAACTGAGACCCAGGCTGAGATCCTCAGCCAAGTCTTATGGATGTCAGTTGGGTTCATTAATGCCATTGCTATTCAAAGATGGTCAATACTCTAGCCGATGCCTCCCATCCGACTGCATGGAAAAAAAAAAAAAAAAAAAAAAAGGAATTCAACTTCTTCCTGTGTTTTGCCAATGCACAGTATGTTGTGTGGGTAATTTCTGGTCTGGCCAGTAAAAACCTCCGGGAGCCGTCCTTTAGGTCTTTAATTATGAACTGTGGGGGACACCACAAAATAAATACTTAAAATGTCTAGACAACCAGTCATCAGAGTAGGATAATTAACTTCAAACATTCTAAATTGTTGGAGGAGTCGTTATTCACCTTCTGTAGTTCCTTTCTGTACCCTTGCCCAGCATTATACTTGTAGCCACGAAGCTGTGACCGTGGCTGAAACCTTCCCCTCACACAGAGCAGCCTCTTTCTCCGGCTCTTCAATGGCAAGTCACAGAACAGTCAGACAGCACACGACCAAGGAACAGAAACCAAGGCCTTTACCTTTCCAAAAAAGGGAAAATTCCTCTGTTTTATAGTTCTATCAAAATACAAACAATACCACGACAGATTAGAGGAGATACTAATTTTTTTCATTTATTGAGTCTATTTTATGTATTTATGTCTGTTTGTTTTACTATGTGTCATTATTAAAACACAAATTAATCAGGCCATACCAGTTCCTTGTAAGAACTGGGTAAATAGGAAGCTGCATTTGAACTTGAGATGTTTCCACTGTCCATAGACTCCTCTAAGGAAACACTTTTAACAAATAACTCACATTAAGGCTTTTTGCTGTTTGATTGTTTGTTTGTTGAGTTAGGGTCTCATGTAGCCCAGGCTGGCCTCAAACTTCCTACATATCTGAGAAGGAAAATCTTGACCTTCTGATCCTCTTGCCTCTGTCTCCCAAGTGCTGTGATTGCAGCCATCTACCGACACAGCAGATTTTTTTTTTTCAATCTAGAAGCAAAACACTCCATGAAAGAGGTACGGACGTCACAATGGAAACTTGCTGCAAACAGTTCAAACAGTTGCAGACTCTGCCCTCACTTTCAAGGGAAGTTGTGTGGAGCCCCGAGGCCTAGCTGTTACTCAGGTCAAAAGCCCCGTACTCAAACAACCTTGCTTTAGGCAGATGTTAAAACATCGAACATGTGAGTTCAGAGCTGAGCTGGGCACTGAGCAAAGCTGTTTAAAATGCTCGAACCCTTCATGGCTTCCTTCCCCACTATTCTTTGCATCCTCTTCTTTGCAGACATAAGACATCAAGTAATGCAACTCCTCATTTGGATGCAATGTCATTTTCCTTTAAATGAAGGAAATGCCAAGTCAACTGATATTTAATGAGACTTACAATATTACAGTTGGAATGGCCACATTAATTGCAATGGCTCTAATTAAAGGTGATATCTGATTGCATGCGTGTACTTTTGAAAAACCATAATTGTCTTGTGTAAGCCACTGAATAGATTTAGGAATCTTCAATAACAAAATTACATTAATGGCATGGGCTATTAAATATGATTGATGGCAAAATTGGACCCCTCTTGATTCTGTACCACAGAAAAGCACATAGTGCTTTTGAAGATGGTTCCTTGAGCATCAACAAGAAAGCCAGGAAAAACAGCCTGGTCCCAGTATGGCCTGCCTTCCCCAGAGACTGGGCAATATCCCAGTAAGAATAAACGGTACCTCTAGCATTTAGCCCCATACTACATGAGTGGATGGGAACTTGCTAGGCTGGCTCTGTGGCAGTCTTCTTGCCAGTGAAATCTGGAGGGGCCAATGATGGGGGAACAAGACAGCAGTGTTTGAGAAGGTCCATGCAGGTTGCCAGTCTCGAGAGAGACCCATCATCTCTAGGAACAGTCAGCAGAAGGTAGCAGCAAGACTGGACTCCACTGCCCAGGCAAGCATGGAGTGTGGATGCTGTATATGCCCCGGTCCTCCTTGCTCCATAGCCGTGATCCTCCTGTAGATAATACCTCTGCTCAAAGCAAGACAAAAATGAGAGGAGAGAAAACAGAAAGACACTGGGTGCTACCATCTGTGATGGGAGCCAAATAGTCAATTACAACAGAGAAGAGAGAGAAAAGAGCCAATTACCTCTGGCTGATTTGCCCATATTTAATCCTATCTCAGCCCTGTAAAATAGAGGTAAGGAAACAAGATTAGGGACAGTAAGTGGGATGGTTAATTTTAACTGCCAATTTGACACAATCTAGAATCGCCTGGGAATATTGGCCTGTGGGCATGTCCAAGATGGATTTTCTTAATTGGGTTAACTGAGGTAGGAAGACCCACCCTGAGTGGGAATGGCACCATTTCATGGGCTGGGGTCTGGACCAAGTGAAAAAGAAAGAAGGAGGCAAGCAGAGCACTCACACATTTTTCTCTGCCTGACTGTGGATGTGATGTGACTAAATGCTTGTGTTCCTGGTGCCTTGATGTCCCTGCAGTCCGTGGACTTTCTTAATTGGGTTAACTGAGGTAGGAAGACCCACCCTGAGTGGGAATGGCACCATTTCATGGGCTGGGGTCTGGACCAAGTGAAAAAGAAAGAAGGAGGCAAGCAGAGCACTCACGCATTTTTCTCTGCCTGACTGTGGATGTGATGTGACTAAATGCTTGTGTTCCTGGTGCCTTGATGTCCCTGCAGTCCCTGCAGTGTTGGGCATAACTTGAAGTTGCCCCCAAGTTGCTCTTGTAAGGATATTTTATCACAGAAACACAAGGGAAACTAGGACGGTAAGTAATCTTGGTCCTTCAGACTCCCAATCTAATGCTCGTCCAACTCCAGAACATGTGTAAGGGACTACTGTACTTTAAGGTTCCTAGTTACTGGAAAAGCAATCAACTCATCATTGGATAACACTCCAACAGATATTTGCAGCCTCCAGCTGAGATCAAAATCTGGTGCCCAGGGAGCATCATTCAGAGTTTAGTGGAAGGGTGTGTGGAGGTGTAAAATTATTCAGAAGACAGTATTGAACTTTCTACCTCTGGCAGAAGTTTGTCCAGTTGCTCTTGATCTCTGCCCTGCATATTCCTGGGTCCATTCTGGATGTTTCTCTCACAAGCAAAATCTCATGACTTCTTAAGGAAGAATTGTCACTATTGTCTTAGACAGCTGAGAAACTGAGGTTCGAAGAACTCAAGCAACCTGTAATAGGTTTCATAGGCTATATGAGTCAGCATTTGAACTCAGGGCCAGGCCATTTGGAGATCTGTCCTGGACATGGTTTCGTGGTAGAAATGGAATTGGAACTGCTGGGAGACTGATTCTTTCCTGTGTGCTGGCAGGTGGAGAGTCTTTGCCATGTGCTCCCTTGAAACTAGTCCCATAAACATTCATTGCGCAAGCACATCACTTTTCCGTGTGTCGGTTCTGGGCTCTGTGGAAACACATGGTTCTCAGCATGGAAGCAAGAGAGAGAACAGCGAGTGTTTCAGAAGTCAGCTTTCTGTTTCTCAGCTTGCCTTCTTCTTATGCTCAGGTGGAAAGCTCTAGAATCATCATCTTCCTTTGCTACCATCATGATCTTTATAGGCCTGATTTGGTACTCATTTGTCTGAGGTTGCCCTCACCCCGGATTACACATAGATGGTGCCAATGCAAACCAAAGCAGAGGGTAGATTTCTTGAACAATTAAGTCTCCAAATACTAGTAAAACCACAGAACTGCTGGGCAGTGATGAAGATGATGACAAACTCTGAGTCTGTGGCCTATTTTAAAGAAGACCATAATTCACTACAGAAAAGACACTAACGGCCAGTAATCCTACACAGAAATATTTTATCTCAATAGTAATCAAGGCAATGTGACATTCTGAAAAAAGCTAAACTGCAGTGACAGAAAACTGGCCAATATGTAGAAAGGGGAGCTGCGTACAGACAAACAAGGGAGAATGTTCTGGAAACTATCTTCACTGTGGGGTGATTACATCACTATATCTGTAAAAACTGGAGAATGTGACACTAAGAATAATTTTTCTGAGGGTAAACTATACTTTGAAGTGGAAATCCTAGTATAATCTCGATGTTTTTAAGAAGAAAACATTCTAGGAAGTCATATATATCAAAATTTTAATATTCCTTAAATTTGATAACAGGTTATGAGCATTCTCTTTTTTTCTTTTCTTTTTTTTTATTTTATTTTATTTTTTTTTTGTCTTCTTGAGACAGGGTCTCCCTGTAGCCCCAGTTGACCTGGAACTGGAACTCACTATGTAGACCAGGCTGGCCTTGAATTTACAGAGATCCACCTGCCTCTGCCTCCCAAGTATTCTTTATTGTCTTGTTTTAAAATGTGCATGAAATTCTTTAAAGCAATCATAGATTGTCTTGTCTATGAAGGCTAAGAAAATGAAATCATTCTTATTTTCATTAACAAAAGGAAGATAGTGCCACTTGTTCATGAGGAGATGAGATTTGGACCCTCTTCTCCCACTGGGGAAGTTCACATGGACCACCTAGTGCCAGGTCTGAAAGATATTATAATGTTGCCTGTAGCTATTGACTAGATTCTGATAGACACACTCAGCAGAATACGCCACAGCCAAAACCACGAATGTGCTGTCCATGACTTGATGTAGAGATCTTAAAGACGTCGTAGGTCTTCATACACTGATTCTTGTTGCTTACTTTCAAATATTGGCAGCTATTTTGCTTCAAAAAGAACATTGTTTTAGTCTATTGTATTCTGTTTCTTTCCAACTTTCTGCAACCGAAGTTGTCAAAAACACACGTGTAAGGTCATTGGCTTGTGTGACTGGACCGCCCTTTTTACCTTTTCTTTATGCTTGTTAAGGCTTCTCTGTCCACAATCCTGTACCGTCTGATGGGAATATTGTTTTGACAGCATTCTTTTAGTTTATATTTACCTCTCTCTGAGTCCCTTCGACCCCAGCTCAGGTCTCGCCCTGGCGACTGAAAGACAAAGCTTTTCAAATACTGGGGGATAAAGAACAGTTTGGGTTTTTGTTTTTTTTTTTTTCTTTTAAGACCATTAAGGGCTGATGCACTTGTAAAATTTAATTTAAAAACTGAATTACTAGAAAAATGGTCATCTGCTATATGTCTTGGCCACATGATATTGCTATGAAAGTTCTACATGCTGCCAGGCTTGGTGGTATACAACTTTAATCCCAGCACTCGGGGAGTGGGGGGAGAGGTAGTCAGAGCTCTGTGAGTTCAAGTCCAGTCTGGTATACAAAGTGAGTTCCAGGCCAGCTAGGGCCACTAGGAGACCCTGTCTCAATAAAAAGACCAAAAAAGAAAAAGAAAAAACCCAAAAAAAGTTCCAGATGCTTACTCTCCAGTCTGGTATTCACTGAGACAAGTATCAGGAATGGACAGTCACAGGCTCTGTCAGCAGAGACTGTGACTCTGTGCAGCACTTTGACTTAGAGCTCCTGGCCTATGGGGACGTCCAGACAGTTGTGGGTCAAGCTGCTGTCTTTGCCAGGGAGCTGAAAAATTGATTTTCAGAAACCGTCCTAGGAGAACATTTTACATTTCCTTTTTAGCTGTTTTTTATGTTGAGGGGCATTCTTAGCTTTTTTAAACTTTATTTATTTTTATTTTATGTGTATGAGAGTTGTGTCTGCATGTGTGTAAGTGCACTTGTGTTGTGCAGTGCCTGCGGAGGCAGAAGAGAGAACTGGATCCCCTAGAACTGGAGTTACAGATGGTCCTTGGCCGCCATATGGGTGCTGGGATTTTAATCCCAGATCTTCTGTAAGAACAGCCAGTGCTCTTAACCTCTAAGCCATCTCTCCAGCTCATTTTTTTTAATGTTTTTGAATTATATATTTTTACTTTATATGAATGAGTGTTTTGCACCCATGCATTCAGTGCTCATGGTGATTAGAAGAGGGCATTGGATCCCCTGGAACTAGAGTTACAAATGGTTGTTAGCCACTGTGTGGGTGCTGGGAACTAAACTTTCGTCTTCTGCAAGAGCAGCCAATACACTGCTGAGCCATCTCTCCAGACCTCTGAGTCCCTAGTTTTGAAAAGTGAGGCTGGTTTGATTTTCAATTTCACAAAAGAAACTTAAAAAAAATTAGAATTAACACCTATCCTAGCCCAGCATGGCCCTGCCCATGGCATTGAATTTGGTTCTAATCGATACATATGAGAATCTTTGGTGGAAATATTTATATCTTTTGCCCTATTTAAATTGCATTTAATACAGTAGCTCATAAACAGCCACTTCCTATTGTCCTTCTGAGACAGTTCTACCCTGCTCCAGAAAAATCCATTACCAGCGCTAGGATCTAGCCAGGAACAATGGATGATTAAATTTGAATGTGTAAATCTTTCTGGCCAAAGAGACAAGAGGAGAAATCCAAGGAAAGTTCTTTGGAGACATTTCCTCACTATTAAAATGAAACATGTATATTTCCAGGGATACATATTGAGAGTACGTATCTTTTTCTATGTCAGGATGTCGATGTGTCTGTGAGGTGTGTAAGCAGCTAGGTTTGATCACAAGTGAATCATTTGACGACAATGCTAATAGTCTAAAGAAAGCTGGAAAGCGAAAGTAACCTGACCCCTGATGGTGTCGGTCACTGAACTACCCAACCTAGAAGTGATGTTCTTTCATTGCTTCTGCCTTTGAATGTGAGCAGTTTGCCTGTTCTCGGACTTGAGTGGGGATTGTTGTTACTTACAGCTGTACACATTAACCATTTTGGTATTCTAACCAACACATCCATTATCTCTTCCTCAGGGGAGGATTCTGCAGAAGTCCACCTGGCATCTCAGCCTTAACTCACTCTACTGTCCTAAATTTTAAATATTCTTGCTGATACCACTAGATGTAGGAAATAATTCAGCATTGGCTTTAAAAATGTTTTCAGGTACTTTGAAGAACTCCTTAAATAATTAAGAATATTGTCTAGCCAGTATATTTACTTGAACTGGTAAATGGAAATTTGTGAAGAGTCCTTCGTTCCAGCCAATAATAGTTTAGTGCAAGTTAAATCCTAAAATCCGAACCTTGCACTAGGAGCTGGGAGGCTAATAAAAGAGGTAAAGATTTTAAGGAACCTGATTAAAGAGATAAGACTTATAATAACAATATGTACCAGGATAATCTGTCCAAAGAAGAAAGACTACAGTAAATGGTGTCAGAGGTCAGAGTAACGCAAACACTCTCCATGAGTACTTGCTTGCATTGATTACTTTGTTTCCATTTTTTCTCTTTATTGATCTAAGCCAAAGCCCATTTATGCCTATACTTGAACAAAAGTAGGACAGACTTCAAGCCATTCTCTCAGTAGTTAAAGTACAGCAACTAGCCACATAATCTCTGGTTAGCATGTCTTTGAACACGTTATCAAATTTGAAGAAATATTCCTTAGGGTGGTGTGTTCATTAAATGTGTAACTTTGTCAGAGTGCCACTGCATTAGATTTCTTTACAGTCAAGTGGTGAGAAAAGTACCTTTAGAATACTTACCCACTGACAACACATAAAGCGAAAATTGTACGTGTTCTCAAATCTTTACACATTTCCTGCCTGATCATTGGTTCCTAGGAATGTTGGAGATTTGTGTGAAGCAGCCTGCAGGCTACATGTGTTAAATGTTAACGGGAAAATGAGCACCAGAAGTTAGATGTAGGAGTCTCGTAGAGCAGCTCTTCGGTGTGCCCGTGTATTGAGCCTGATTACCCATGGCTTCAGCACAGCTGAAACCAGAGCCCAGTGTTTGTCCGCACAGTCGGCTCATCCTCTTTCAGGTTGTGAAAATCTGTACCTGCATGTCCATTTCATCCGTGCTGACTGCAACATCATTTGCTTCTCTTTTACTGTTTTTTAGAAACTATTACCATCTTTAAAAGCTAGAATATAATAGAAAATTGGATACATAGGAAACTACTCAAAGGATGAATGTCTTTTTCATGTTATACAGTTTGAAATGTATTTATAAAGAAAATATTTTAAGTGGGGTATGGTTAAACACACTCGTGATCCCAGCACTCAGAAGACTGAGGCAGAAGGATACTGTGGAGTTGGAAACCAGCAAGACCCTATTTCAAAACAGCAACAATACCAACAGATAGTTAGATAGATGATAGATAGATGATTGATAGATGATAGATGATTGATAGATAGATAGATAGATAGATAGATAGATAGATAGATAGATGATTGAAAGATGATTGAGATAGATAGATGATAGATGATAGATAGATGATAGATGATAGATAGATAGATAGATAGATGATAGATAAATGATAGATGATAGATAGATAGATAGATAGATGATTGAAAGATGATTGAGATAGATGATAGATGATAGATAGATGATAGATGATAGATAGATAGATGATAGATGATAGATAGATGATGATAGATAGATAGATAGATAGATAGATGATAGATAGATATAGAGAGATAGAGAGATAGATAGATGATAGATAAATAGATGATAGATAGATAGATGATAGATAATTGATAGATAATAGATAGGTAGATAGATGATGGATAGATAGATGATAGAAAGGCAGACAGATAGATGATAGATTAGATAGACAATAGAAGATAGATAGATGATAGATATAGATAGATGATAGATGATGGATGGATAGATAGATGATAGATAGATATAGATGATAGATAGATGATAGATGATAGATAGATAGATAGATGATAGAGAGATAGAGAGAGATAGAGAGATAGATGATAGATGATAGAAGAAAGAAGATAGATAGATAGATAGATAGATAGATAGATAGATAGATATAGATTGATAGACGATAGATAGATAGATAGATAGATAGATAGATAGATAGATGATAGATAGAGAGATAGAGAGAGAGAGAGAGATTGATAGATGATAGATAGATAGATAGATAGATAGATAGATAGATAGATCATATCTGTGTCATCATCTATGTAACAAAGACATTTCCCAGCCCTAGTTAATGGCTGCTTGATTCTGAGTGGGCTTTCTGCAGCCAGAAACAGAATCAGACAAAGCCTCCCCTAGAGGTTCTTTGTAATGGATACCAAGCTGTCGGCTATTTCTCTAATCAATGACTTCTGTTTGCTCAGCAAACCCAACATGTATTTTCAGTGCTATCAACACAGATGCCAAGACTGTAAAGAACTGGACAAGTATACACAGAAGGAAAGTGAAGTCTGAAAAGCCACACAGGCCAAGCGAGAGGAGGATGGTCTCTGAAGAACTGATTCGCTGCAGGAATGTCAGCTGTTGGAGACATGCTAAAGATTGATTATGTTGAGCAGATCATTGAAAATCACAACTGAGCTTACTCTACATTTAGGAATACACCTCTCAATATGTATCCTTAGAAATACACAGAAAAAAATATACACAAAGGCCTGAAAGAGCTGTTTGTTGCAGCATAGCTTGTGTAGACAAAACAAAGGTGACAGGCTGTGTCTGTCAACAGCAGGTTTAGGAAAAGACCTGGCACACCCACAGCAGTTGAGTGTAACATAATGAAACTGGATTTGTTAACATAGGCTCTTTTTTAATATGTGAGGCTCGGAGGAGGGGAAGCAAACTTCAGAATAACAGATATAGTTGAACACTCAGTCCTGTAGTTTGGATCCTAGATGCCAACCCCTCATCCCCTGGCCCATGTGTTAAAGGTCTGGTCCAGGTTATGGGGCTATTGGGAGAAGATGAATCTTCTAGGAGGTGGGGCCTAATATGAGGTCTTTAGGTCAATGGCTATACACATGTGAGATTTTGGAGCCCTGGTGCCCTCCTTTATCTCCTTTGTTTCCTGGTAGTGAGATGAATCGTTTTGCTCAGTCCCATGCTTCTGCCATGATAGAGCATGTGTCCACAGGCCCAAAGCCACAGGGTCCATTGATCATGGACTGGAATCTTCAAAACTGTGAAACAAATAAACCTCTTTTTGTAAGCTGATTATCTCAGGTATTTTATTTAGTAATAAAAAGTTTACATGCTCCATATGTCAACTACATAGATTATGACACAATGCTATATTTTCAAAGTGGACAAATTTATTGATTTGAAAATCATTGAAAACTTTGATGTTTACGTCTCAAATTGGTTAACACTGTTTTTGTGGAGATAAGAGGTGACTAGGGTTAGAAAAAAGAAAAATTTAAAGTACCCTTTATATTTATTGGAAAGGTTTTTATTTGTTTACATGAGTTTTATTTTTATATGCATTACACACATTGAAATAAACAAATAAAAGGCGATGCTACTCTGTGTGGCTCAGATTTGAGTATGTCCCATATACAGAAAGGATTTGTTCTAGGTCCTTCAGAGTACTACTTCCTTAAGCTCATGCCACGGTTTGGGGTGCTGAAGACTCACAAGGAGGAGCCGCTGGGGCCATACTGCATCCTCTTTCCTCTCTCCTTCATGTGGTGGCAAAAAATAAACTACCCTGCAGAAGTTACAGTAATGCCAGGAACTGTGTTTCTTTCATACCCGCTGGCTTGAAGCCTCTTTGTGTTATGTCACACGCCCCTTCATCACGTGCCTCCAGCCTTTTAGAAGTAACAGATCTGTGAGGTGTCTTGTGTTTTGAGATAAAGCAGGTATGCTGCTCAGGCCAAGACAGGGAAAGGTGTCAAGGAACCTTGGTTGGATCAAAAGCCCGTGGGAGGGGCTGGGAGTGTTCTGGTATGTTCTGGAAAACCCTCCTAGTGGACTGGAAATGTACCAGCAGAAGTTCCCAGTAAGCTATGGATGACCAGAAGTTATTGGGACAGGAAACTGTCTTTCCTTTAAAGTTGCTTACACTGCCTGTGGCCATGTCCCTAACTGACAGGGAAGAGCTGTCTAAAACCAAAGCCAGACACAATAGGAGAGTGAGACCTGGCCAAGAGAGAAGCAAGCCCCATGCACTGACAGGCAACTCTAGATCCAGCTGTGTATTTCTCAGGAAATTCCCGGGGACTTCCACCATACCACTAGTCACTGGCCTGTATGTTTGTCTGAATACTTCCATTCCATTCATGCCAGGAGATAGCTCTCTCTGAAAGCTGATGCTATAGAGACAGGGAAGGAAGGTAAGGGTCCCTCTCACTTCATCTTGATCCAGTGATGACCATGGACAAGCTTTTGATGTGCAAGGATTGGAAGGTGAAGGAAGTCTCTTAAAGAGGAGGTATTGTCAGAGTCAGAGAGCCAGGCTGAGAGAATGGAGCCCTACAGCGCTGTGAAACACCAATCTCAAGACCAGTGACAAGTCAAGCCCGCAGGGATTGTTGCACTAATTTTTTTTCCCTTTTCCCTTCATGGGAGGCTCACACACATGTGCACCCACTGGGGCCCCAGGGCTCACAGACTAACATAAAACATTTGTAGTTTGGGTTTTTTACCGGTTTATGACATTCGGAAGGGAGTGACGTACAAATAAATGGCTTCTCAGGACCCCTCCCCGCCATCATTCAAGCGCCACCTGCAGTATCCATTAGTGTTCATGCACTGCACCCACAGTCTTAAGTGTCCCATCGTGTGTCCATACCCTGGTTATGCTGCAGTTCACCCAAGTGGCCGCACCCAGGCTTGCTCAGTTCCCATCTCTCCACCCTGCTAATTCTCCACAGCTAACTCTCCGCAGCTAACGCTCTGTCTTCCAGGAACCTCCACCCCTCTTCCCAGGGTGCTCTTCGTCTTGCCCCTGGCTGGCTTACTCTTTTTGGAGAAATGATTCACGTTCGGGCTAGGGACCTAGAAGAGTCAGAACACAGGATGCTTGGTGGACGATCTGGATTTAATCCAAGCATATCAGTGCTCCAACTGCATGGTGCTTGGTTTACCTCCATGCTCACTAACACCTTCACTTGCCTCTGGGCCAACACATTCTACTTCTGAAAACACCTTCATACAGCATATTTCATGTGACTCCCACATATTCAAAAGGAGCTTGGTGAGGAATGAAAATCTCACTTTCATAAATAAAATGAATCTCAATGGTTTTCCTAAAATGTCTGTCTGAAACTCCTCGTGACCACCTTCAGCTA
Source organism: Nannospalax galili (assembly GCF_000622305.1). Taxonomy (NCBI): domain Eukaryota; kingdom Metazoa; phylum Chordata; class Mammalia; order Rodentia; family Spalacidae; genus Nannospalax; species Nannospalax galili. The sequence goes on from NW_008333777.1 coordinate 339,456, forward strand.
CCCTGTCACCCTGCTTCCCTGACCTGGGCCTCTTGGTTTCCCTGATGCTGTGTGCTCCTCTCCTCTCCTCTCCTTATCTCCTGTTCCAGCCCCAGCTGGTTCATCACAGTGATTGCTCTTCTCTGCTGACCTCATGTGTGACCTCCTTCCGGTCTTCCAGGTCTCACTTCAGATATCCCTCCTCCCAGAGAAACTTCACAACCACCTTACCCAAAGTAGTCCCTCAACACCTGAAACCACATCACCCTTTCATTGCTTTCCTGGCTCTCACCACCTCAGAGTATGCCTAGTTGTTGTTGTAAAGTGGTTTGTGGCTTAGGTTCTACCAGAGAACTGGAACCAGATAGATAGATGGTAGATAAATAATAGACAGATGATAAATAGATGATAGATAGATAGATAGATAGATAGATAGATAGATAGATGATAGATAGATAGATAGATGATAGATAGATAGATAGATAGATAG
>NW_008333777.1:340036-343969 GCF_000622305.1 Nannospalax galili
AGGGAGACAGATGATAGATACAGAGATAAGAGAGATAGGTATATGACAGATAATAGAGTATTGATAGACATGCATAATATATATACATATATAGTGTCATGCAAATACATATGCATATATGTGTGTGTATAGATATCCATCTGTATGGCATATGTGATTGTCAAAGCTGGCAAGTCCAAAACTGAAGGGTGAGTTTGCAAGCTGGAATCTCAGACAGGAGCTGGCACTACAGTCCATGCGGAGAGTCTTCTCTTTATCAGAGACAGCACAGGTTTGTTAATTAGGTCTTTCGTCTACATAGATGAGACCCATCCAGATTGTCAAGAATAACCTCCTTACATAAAGTCAATCAATTACAGATGTTATCACATCTGCAAAATGTCTTCACCGCAGCACCTAGCTTAGTGCTTCCTTGAATAACTGGGTACCAGGGTCTAACAAAGCTGATACATAAAACTGACCACAACATTGTCTCCTTCACAATGTCTCTCACATTGGAAAGTGAGTCCATGAAGACAGTACAGTCGTCACTGTCACGTCCAGGCTTCTGTATCCCTAGGTCCTCATCTGCGTGACTGACAGGGTAACCATTTCGCATCAGGTGGTTCAGATAAGCCAAGGAGACATCTCAGGGTGGCCACAAGGTGGCATCTGCTAGAGTGTTCACCAACAGCTGTTCACTTGTCCCTAACTCACAGGAACAGAAATTTGGTGCCAGAATCTCAAAACAGCTTTCTGCTTCCTACGAGAGTGAGCAAAAACACATCTTTTCCTCCTAACTTTGGACTGTCAACTTTGCTTGAAAGGTTATCCAGAAATGCCTCAGAAAGCCTGCTCTGGTGTGATCCTGAAAGCAGGCTCCGAGACAAAAGGCATGAGACCCAGGGAGCTCAAGCATGCAGAGCTGCTCATGTAATGGAGCCAAGTTATCTCTCTGTCCCGCCCTAAGGACTCCTCTCTGCTTCATGGGGGCAAAAGAGCTACTTTGAGGACCCTTCCCCAGCAGGAGGGGATCTGAGAGAGAGACACACCCAGGTAAGGCAGCTTTCATCACTTGTAATACACACCTCTACCACTTTTCTAGCTTTTTAATTAGCACATATCAATTGTACAAAGCAAGGAGCTTCGTTGTGACATTCTCCTACATGCATTTAATGTACTTTGATTATATTCACCTGACCCCTTACTTGTTCCGCGTCTCTCCCCCAATTCCCTCCCTTTCCCCCTAAAGAGTTCCCTTCTACTTTCATGAATGTTTTTCTAGATTCTGTGTATGAGAACAACCTAAGGCACTTGTCTTCCTGAGTCAGGCTTTTTTTGTTTAACATGATGATCTTTAGTTCTATCCATTTTCTTACAAATCACATGGTGGCACTCATGGCCGAATAAAACTCCATTGTGTATATATGACACCTTTTGTAAATCCATTCGTCTACTGATGGGCACCTAGGTGGACTCCATAGCTTGGCTTTTGTGAATAGTGCTTCAATAACCATGACTATGCAGAATCTCTGTTGTCTGTTGAGTCTAATTCCTTCCCATACATACACAGGTAGAGCAGAGCTAGATTTATGACAGCTCTGTTTTTAGGTTTTAGTTAAAATCACTCCATACTGACCTCCATTGGTGCTACACTAATTTACATTCTTTTTTTGTTTTTTGGTTTTTGTTTGTTTGTTTTTTTTTAATGTGTACGAGTGTATTGCCTGCATGTATGTGAGTGCACCTGTATCGTGCAATGCTATGGAGGTCAGAAGAGGGCTTCGGATTCCCCCTGGAACTGGAGTTAAGGACAGTTCATAGCCACCATGTGGGTGCTGGGAATCAAACCCGGGTCCTCTGCAAGAGCAGTCAGTGCTCTTAACCGCTGAGCCATCTCTCCAGCCCCCTATTAATTTACATTCTTATTAGCCATATATGTTTCCACACACACACTCCTCACCTTGCATCCTTACCAGCGTTTGTTGTTTGCTTTCTCCATGATCGGTGTGAGATGGAATCTCAGTGAAAGTTTGACTTGCATTTCCTTTAGGGTTAAGACTGTTGTGTTAGTCATTTCTCTTTCTGTTGTGACCAAATACCTGAGGAGAGGCAATTTAAGGACAGTTTTTATTTTGGCTCACAATTTGAGGAGGTACCAGCCATCGCAGTGGGAAAGGCCAGGTGACAGACAGCAAGAATTTACTTGTGCACCTCCAACAGGAAGTGGGATCAGGCTATATACCTAAAGGCCTCCCCAAGAGACCTACCTCCTCCAGTGAGGCTCCCCCGCTTACAAGTTACACAACACCCCAAAACATTGTCATCAGCTGGGAAGCACACCTGAGCCTGACGGGCATTTGACATTCAAACCGCAGCACGTGTTGAATGGCCTTCGTCTTCATTAGCCTTTTGCACTTCTTAGAACTGTCTGCTCTTCGACTGGAGAGATGGGTCAGCAGCTGAGAGCACTGGCTGATTTTGAAAAGGACCTGGGCTCAATTCCCAGGACCCACATGGCAGCTAACAACGGTCCGCAACTCCAGTTCCAGGGATCCGACGCCCTCTTCTGACCTCTGTGGGCGTTACACGACATAGGGGTACTCACAGACATACAGGCAATATACTCATACACATATAATAAAAATAAAATATTTTAAAAGAACTGCCTGCTGTGTCCATGTGCCCACTTATTGATTGGATTGTTCTCTTGGGTACTCTCCACACCTTCCAACCCCCCAGGGTACCTCCCCAAATCCCCTCTCAACTTCATATCCTTCTCTTCTTTTATTTATTTATTTTTAATATATAATTCTATTAGTATTTCTATGGGCACGTTCATGTAGGGCTGACCACTGGTGCACAGCCAGCCTGCCAAGGCCGCGTCTCTGAAGGAAATTGACTTTCTCCCCCAGTACTCACTGACTACCTATAGCTCCTCGCCTACAGGTGGGGCCTTGTGAGTCCCTCCCCCTCCATGCTGAAATTCTGACAGGTTTGTTTGATCTTGTGCAGGTGTTGTAAAGGTGACCACAGCTGTAGAGAGTTCGTGGTGCAGAGGTCCTGTCGTGTCAAGAAAACACCACTTGACAGCAGTGCCCTCGTCCTCTGACTCTCACAATCTTTCTACCCCTTCTTCAATATCATCTCTGAACCTTGGGGATAGAGGTGTGGTATAAATGTCCCTTTGGAAATAAGCACCCCACGGTCACTTATTTGACCACTCATCAGCTGTCTGATTGGATTTAAGAGCTGCTCAGTAGGATTGGACTCACACTCAGTAAACCTGTAGCTGGAGTCACCGTAAACCCTAGGGGAGACCATATTACCATCATGCTGATAAATAGATATAGTATCCTACCACCTTCTAAATAGTTATCTCTACACCAAGAAGAGTGCTGCCTTCAGTCTTCTCTGTGGAATGGATAGTGTAAAGCAGAAAGTTTATTATCATTTTAAAGCTTTTTCTTTCTAGTCCTAAAACAAAATTTTATACATAAGCACTGGCAAATACTCAGTACTCATTTTATAATCTCAAAATATTCCTGGCAAGATTAACAGGAAAATTATTTGCATTCTAAGTCTTCAAAGATATGAGAGGGTGTGGCAAGAAGTCTACATGCTTGGAGTCATGAATAGGCTAAAGATGTTTATCAACCTATGCACAGCTGAGTTTGAGGTTGATATTTTTTATTTATTATTTATTATTTTATATGTATGTGTGTATTGTCTGCATGTAGGTTAGTGTACCTGTGTTGTGCAATGCCCGGGGAGGTCAGAAGAGGCTGTCGGATCCCCTGGGACTAGAGTTACATACAGACAGTTGTTAGCTGACATGTGGGTGCTGGGATTTGAACCCAGGTCTTCTGCAAGAACAACCAGTGTTCTTAACCACTGAGTCATCTCTCCAGGCCCTGGGGTTGATTTTTTTTAAGCATAATTAAGAATTTTTTA
>NW_008333777.1:344141-349818 GCF_000622305.1 Nannospalax galili
TAACACACTCCAGAGCAAGAGTACATCTCTTTCACAAGTGGGTGCAAGTTTCTAGGTTCACAGTTGAATTAATACAGTTATATATTATTGAACTCAGTATAAGCTCTGTAAGACATAAAATTAGATGAGTTTTTCACCTTTAAAAAAGATCTCCATTTCATTTTAGAATATATTGTTCCTTGCAGACAGACTCATTGGTTTTGCTACTAACACTGAGATGTTGGCGCACGCGTCTCTAATCTGTATGTATCTGATTATTACTAGTTATAATTGGTTGCACTTGGATCCTTAGCTATTTTAATTCATTCTTTGAGAATTTCCTTCAATATATCTTTTATTTTTTCAATTTTTATTTTACATGTATGTTTTACCTGTACTATGTAAGTGCACCTGTGTCATGTAATGCCTGTGGAGGCCAGCAGAGGGCATCAGATCCCTGGAACTGACGTTACAGACGGTTGTTAGCTGCTGTGTGGGTGCTGGGAACTGATCTCAGATCTTCTGCAAGAGCAGCCAGTGATCTTAACCAATAAGTCATCTCTCCACCTCTCCACACGATATACTTTGATCATCTTCAACCCTTGCCCCAGCTCTTCCCAGATCAGCCCCCTTCCCTACCCACCCAACTTTGCCTCTTCATTTTAATATAAAGAACCAAACAGAAAAACATGTGCAGCCCATGTACTCCTGGGCATGTGACCGTTCTCTGTTTCACTGTGGATTATTCTCACAGTACTGTTAACAGATATCCCAAAGAATGTTTTCAGATCCTCTGAAATACCTCAGGTGTCACCAGAGCATCACTGGGTCAGAGGGTTACTGAACACCTCTCTCCCTCTAAGATCTCCAGGATCATTATGAGCATGTTGAACAAGACCAGCACAGTCCTATTCCTTTAGTCTCTCTCTCTCTCTCTCTCTCTCTCTCCCTCTCTCTCTCTCTCCCTCTGTGTGTGTGTGTGTGTCTGTGTGTGTGTCTGTATCTGTGCTCACTTACATACACGCAGACTGCACATGTGCGCACATACACACACACAGAGTGCACATGGTTACTTTGCTAACTTCAGACCTAGGACTGTGCCCGTTACCACCAAGCTCCATCCCCAGCCCTGCAGCATTCCTGTTTACATGGAGTGCCTCAACACACTTTCAACTACATTCACTGTAAAGCAAAGGTGTTCACATGTTATTTGGTTTCCTATCTCCAGACAAATCTGTGATGAATACACTATTATTCCCCCCATTTTAGTAATAGGGAAAGAGTTTTTGTGATGTTTAAGGATTTTCCAAGGACAATAACTAGACAACAGCAACAACTGGGATTTAACCCCAGATTGGTCTGGATTTCTGACTTGTACCCATTTGGCAGCAGTTTCTGAGTGTGTCTGAACTCTTAGTTCAGAGAAAGGTGACTCTCTGGGTACCTCCTCACAAAAGAGGAAAGTGGGGTGATGCGGCAGTCATCTGAGAAGGGTGGTGGCTGCTCTGGGGGTCCCTGTCCTCAGGCTTATTCTGACAGAGGCTCTCCTACCAGCCTGCAGTCAGCCCACCCCTCCCAGCTTGGGCATGGCTGCCAGGTTTCCTGGGCTGGGAAGAAGAAAGCCTCCCATTAGCAGGAGGCTGCAGCTCCCCTCCCTGGGACAAGAAGCATCTGTTGCTGTCCTCATTGTTCCAGCGAGAGCACACTAATTGTCCTCTCCAAAGTTGGACTGTGGTCTCTTGCCAGAGGGAAATTATGGACCCTTTTTCAGCAGGCTGTCCTCGCCACAGCTGTCAGCTGAATGGCCCCAGGAGGATGGGTAGATTTGGTTGGGGGATGGGGAGAGAAGTCCATCTTGCATCCTGATCCACACAGCCAAGGAAAGTTAGCCCAGTCCTCAGACAGTCACCATCCACTAAATCCCAGACAGACTGGCAACAGCTTGCCATGAGGGTTATATACAATTTCGTGGCATGCATTTGCCTATCAGGAGCTCAGATCCAGGCAACGTTTTAACAGGGAATGTAGTGGAATTTAGCAGGGAATGCAGTGGACTTGGCAGTGAGAGACAAGCTGGGTTCAAATCCGGGTTTGCCATTCATTACCTTTGACTTCACTCAGCCGTCAACTGGGCAACTGGGAAGAATAGAGAGGGCCATATCTAACTGTAAAATATCTACCAGGGGTCTCTGCATGTACAAAGTGCTTAGTGATAAAAACAGTAACTTAGTTTCAGTAGTAGTGGTAAAACTACCTCATTAGACCTCTAGGTATTGGATCACACATGTGGAGACAGCGCACATATGGGAAGTCTAAGAAGGTAGGAGAAAGTAAATGATATGATTCATATACACTCACTCAGTTTTCTGCTACCGTATCCCAGTAAAAGAGACCTGGTCTTATAAGGAAGTCACACAAGATGGATGTCCTACCCAGGCTGGAGAGGCAGCCATTGCTGTAAGATACAGTTAGAAGCTCTGGAAAATGTGGCTGGAAGGCATTGAGTCTTGTAGAATGGGGGGGGGGGGGAGAGAGAGAGAGAGAGAGAGAGAGAGAGAGAGATATTCCAGTTCTAAACAATATTCTATGTTCTGGTCAGACATGCTCACCAACCAGGTCCCTTTATCTAAGACAGGAAAAAAACCACATGTGTCTTTATTGCAGGAGCCTTTCAAGTCTGCTCCCCCGCCCCCAATAGCCCACGAATAGGCTTAAAGGGCAAATGCCTCCTAAACAGGAGGTTATAGATGTATAGTGTTATTCATCACACTGTGGATGAATTAATTGATATCTAATCACAAACTTGCAAGCCATCTGGGGAGGGCCTTGGAGCTTGTGCGTGCTGACTCACCATGTGCTGACTCACCATGGGTTAGGGGGGAAATGAGGCCCAGGAAACAGAAGCCAGAGATGCTCGACAAATATTTTCTGAGGTCTCATCTTGTGCTGGATGCACCAGGCGCTGGCAACAGAGTGAAAACAAAACAGAGTAATGTCATTTTATGCACCATTGAGCTCAGACTCAGGTAGGGAAAACAGATATCATTTAAAGAGTTACACAAATAGATAATTACAGAGTACAGTGAGGGTTGCTCTGCTGAATTTGATAGGAACCTGGTCAGGCTCCCCTGGGGAGGAGACACCTGGAATGAGGTTTGGGATAGATCAATGAAGAAGCAGGACTAAGTTCTAGAGAAAAGGCATTTCGATGCCGAAAGAAGAGCCTGGAGGACAATCTGAAGGTGACAGGGAGATAAGGATGTTTCATTCAAACACCTCAAAGTACAGTAGCACTGTGGCCTGGATAGGACTTGGGTGTGTCCCCCAAGGGTTTGTATGTTCTAAGTGACATCCCAATGTGGCACTGTTGAGAGAAGGTGAAACCTTTGAAAAGAGGGTCTTCTTGGAATGAAATTAGGTCTCAGGGTACTGCCCTCAGAAGAGATAAATGTAGTTCTTCAGAGTGGGTTACAAAGCAGTTTTCCCATGTGCTTTGTGTCTCCTGTGTGCAGTCCTTTCCCTTCCCCTATGTCTGTCATGTTATAACCCAGTCAAGGGAGTCCTCACTTAATTGATGCTACTCAGCATGTTCTCAAGTCCCCAAAACTGTGATCTAAACAAACATCTTTTCTCTATAAAAAATGTCCTGGTCTAGGCATTTCATTATAGCAACAGAAAATGGGCTAATAGAGCTAGTGTAGACAGAATCCAGAATCTTGGGAGACTGGGGATGAGCCTCAGTTGTTAGAGTGCTTTCCTGGAATTCATGAGGCCCTGGGTTTGACCCTCTACACCACCAAAAATGAAAAAAAGAAGTCAGAAACTTTGGAGTGGAGGAATCCATAACAGACTAGAACAGGCAGTTGTTAATGAAGGAACATCTTCCTCTGGCCTGAGCTCTTAGCAAGAAGAACCTATGGCTAGGATTCAGACAGGACACCTGAGTGGGGATGTAGCTCAGTGGTACAGCATCTATGTGCTATGCACAAATGCACAGGCCCTGGGTTCAGTCCGTCTCTGGCTGGCGGGGGAAGGGGAGAGAATGATTGAGCACTGTTGGGACCCTCAAGCTCAGGCTGGTGAGGGTGAGATGAGATGCGAGGAAGATGGCAGAGCAGACTGCACCCAGGCTCAGGAGAGCCCGCATGCCGGGGAACGGGACCGAAAAAGAAGTCACGTGATCTTGTCCTGTTTCCTATTGATGGCGCTTCACTGCTTCACATCCTGTCGTTGGGTTTAACGGCCACGCAGAGTGCCATCTTCCTCGGGAGGATGAGGTTGTGTGTCTGACCCAAGAGAGAGATCCAGGTGCACTGAGGCACACACGGAGAGGGAGCATACGGGGGCAGTGGAAGGCATCTGGGGAGCCCAGCAGAGCATGAGTCCTGACTCTCGTGGAGAATGGAGTCTGCCAATAGAGAATGGGGTCTGCAGATAGAATGGGGGTGAGCTCACACCTTTGCTTTTGGCTACAGAAGCTTCAAGATTCAGTGCAAGTCTCCTTCTCTCCGTACAGTGACACTGAACAATAAACTCCCCGTGTTTCTGCCTCCCCCTGATGTATCTAAGTGGGAGAGAGAAAACAGAGCCCATGAGCATACCATGCTTAGGCCAAGCCAGGAAACCTCCTGCAGGCCCTTGGCAAGCTGATATGTCACTTGGCCACCGTCACACAACAATAAAGAGAGTGTGCATATGAACTTAGTCCTGCCTTTCTCTCTCAGCGGAGTTCCCCTCTGCCTCCTCTGCTGGCCAGAGGGCCATTGGGGAAGAGAGTATAAACAAAGGTGAAAGGCAGGCTGCCCCTCCTGGCTCCTCGGACTATGCATCCACTAGGAGTCTAGACATGGGAAATCACAGTCTGCTACTGGGGAGAGGCTGTGGGGAATCAGGTGAAAGGGCCTCAGTCTCCAAGTGGCCTCCTGGGAGCCTCTGAGGCAGAATGATGGAGGGACTGAGAAGGACCTGGTAATTAGCAACTAAAGGAGTTAAATTAAAAAAAGAAAACAAAAGTTTAACCACAGCCAATGAAATTAGATAAAAATTATTTGCTAGTATTTATGATAAGATCTGATGTGGCTCTGTACAATAAAGGCTCTATATGCCTTACAAGATACAGTAAAATTAATTTTATATTGAGCTTCCAGGCGCTGTTACAATAGTGTGTTTATGGAAGCAGCCCAGAGCTTCAAACATGAAGTTGTAAAGGCTGTGCCTCAGTGAGGGGTGTGGCAAAGTCAAGCCCTAGTCCCTGCTTATCCCCAGGGTAGAGTCTTGGAGAGCTTTATGGTTCTGCTGGTGTGTTCCCTCACAGCCCCTCCTGACAGCACCTGGCAGAGTGGTGTGATTAGCCTCCTGATATGTTTCATGGTGAGTAGGAAGAGATTGAAAGTGGCTGGCTTTCCCTAGGAACTAGGCAATGGCACTATAGAGATGGCTCAGCACATAAGTTCACTAGCCACTCTTGTGGAGGACCCAGGTTCAGTTCCCAAAACCCACTTATGTAATGCAGGCAAAACATTCATAAGGATAAGATAAAAACAAAAAATAATTTTTTTATTCCTTACGTAAGTGCACCCAAGCCGTGCAATGCCTGAGGAGGTAAGAGACAGGCATTGGATGCCATGAACTGGAGTTAAGGGTGGTTGTTAGCCACCATGTAGGTGCTGGGAACCAAACCCAGGTCCTCTGCAAGAGC
>NW_008333777.1:350428-351760 GCF_000622305.1 Nannospalax galili
ATATGACATTTGCCTTGTGTCTGATATTATGAGTAATCTACAGCTGTTTAAAGTTCAGTGGAGGGGAATGGGGAGATGGCTCAGTGGTTAAGAACACTGACTGCTCTTGCAGAAGACCCAGGTTCAATTCCTAGCATCCACATGGTGGCTAACAACCATCTGTTACAGTCACCGCCAGCGGCGGCCGCTCCTCTGTTCTCATGGGTGCCGCTCCTTCTTTCTCATGGGCGTCGGGGCTGCTCCCCCGCTCGCCCTGGGCTGAGGCCGCTCTTCTGCTCACCTGGTGCTGAGGCAGGTCTTCTGCTTGCCCTGTGCTGCCTCCTATAGTCACTGCTTCTGCCCGGTCCCGGACCCCAGAGCTGCTGAGGAGACTGTGTCAGCAGAGCCATATTCAGACACAGGAGACCAGGTTCAGTGACACAGGTCTGCTTTATTGCAGGAAGGCACAAGCTTATATAGGGGTAGTGGTCTAATCACAGCACAGCAAGTAGGATACCTTATTAGCATAACAGACTTAGCTACCTATTAGCATAACAGTCAAAAAATAATTTTTTTATTCCTTATGTATATGAGTGTGCTGCCTGCATGTACGTAAGTGCACCCAAGCCGTGCAATGCCTGAGGAGGTAAGAGACAGGCATAAAATAATTTTTTTATTCCTTACGTAAGTGCACCCAAGCCGTGCAATGCCTGAGGAGGTAAGAGACAGGCATTGGATGCCATGAACTGGAGTTAAGGGTGGTTGTTAGCCACCATGTAGGTGCTGGGAACCAAACCCAGGTCCTCTGCAAGAGTAGGCAGTGCTTTTAACCACTGAACCATCTCTCCAGCCCCACAAAAAATTTAAAAACTTTAAAAATGAATTAGGCAATAATATTATATACTTTTGAGCCTTCTTATCCCAGGATTCAACCAACCGCAGAGTATATTTACCTGACACTAAGGATGCTGGCTTCACATGTGTGAGGTGAAGTATATATATGCTGGGCAGCCACAGGCTTCTCCTTCACAGCTCTACAGTCTCCGCCCAGTCTCTGTCCTCACACGAGCATCTTCTGCCTGGAAACCCACCTCGGGCTCTCTGTAGCAAAAGCTGTGACTGCTTTCTAGGAGCCAAACATGCACAGATTTCTTTCCCTGATCAATAGACAATGGAAAGTATATGACATTTGCCTTGTGTCTGATATTATGAGTAATCTGCAGCTGTTTAAAGTTCAGTGGAGGGGACTGGGGAGATGGCTCACTGGTTAAGAACACTGACTGCTCTTGCAGAAGACCCAGGTTCAATTCCTAGCATCCACATGGTGGCTAACAACCATCTGTTACAGTCACC
>NW_008333777.1:352153-358724 GCF_000622305.1 Nannospalax galili
GGATACCTTATTAGCATACTGGAGTTCAGATTACAGAGCCTGGATTCCTGGAAACCACATGACCCTGACAGTTGCACTATCACCCTAGGCTCAAGCCTGTCTCAGGTCCAGGGGAATCCAAAGCCTTCTTTTGACATCCATCAGCATTGCATGATACTTGTGCACTTGCATAGGTGCAGGCAATACACTCATACACATAAAACAAAAATAATAAATAAAATATTAGAAGAAAGTGCAGTGGAGGAACTTGAGCATCCAGCATACAATCTATTCTTGTGCTGTGGAAGGTCTTAGAACTAATCTCCAGAGACACAGGGGACAATCATATAGAGAAATGGACTGGATAAAGAGGCCAGGCTGCCTGTGGGGCACTCGAGCAGCCTGGGCTGGAAGAAATCAGGGAGCTGTTTGAAGAGTGACCTCCTGATTGCTAAGTGCTGAGCTGCTGCTGGAAGGCACTTCACAGCTGGGACAGTATTTCACTGTCTGCCTTGCACTAGAGAAGCCCCAGAATGTTACCAAGGGAATGTGAACAAAGCATGAATGACTTTGTCAAAGAGTTTGAGAAGCAGACAAGTGTAACACATACCTTTTCCCCTTCTTCTGGCTTCCTATGGAATGACTGAGTGACCAGAGCACTGGGATCCCTGCTGGGAGGAGACTGAATCTTGAATCATTGCATGGAGGTGAGCTAACTGCCAATTAGGAAGTCTTTGGATGTCAAATAAACTTACTTTATGTTTAAGTCATCATATTTGGTAGATTCTTTTAGAGCACCCAGGACTGGGGAATATAACATTTTCCATTCATTAACTTGTAGCGAGTATGATATCGCTCTCCCCTACTAAGCCCACTGAAAATGTTGCTTCTGTATCTTTCTTTTACACACACACACACACACACACACACACACACACACAATTTATTATTTTTATGTGTATGATTGTATTGCTTGCATGTAAGTGTACCCATGTCGCACAATGCCCACAGATAGTTGTTAGCCACCATGTGGGTGCTGGTAACTGAACTCAGGTCCTCTACAAGAGCAGACAGTGCTCTTAACCACTGAGTCATCTCTCTGGCCCCAGAATCTTTCTTTTTCAGGACTGAAAAAAAGATTTTTATGTGCATGAGCATTTTAACTGCATGTAAGTGTACCACATGTGTGTAATGTTTATGGAATCCAGAAGAGGACATTGGAGCCCCTGGAACTGGAGTTACAGATGGTTTTTAAGCTGCCATGTGGATGCTGGAAACTGAACCCAGGTCCTCTGCAAGAGCAGCCAGTGCTCTTAACCACTGGCCTATCTCTCCTGCCCCTTCAGAATTCTTCTTCACATGGGAATATTTAGCCATTTCTCAAAGTTGTCTCTCAGAATAACATTTATTTGAACCCCAGCATGACTCAGTTTCTTGAGGTAGGTTTTAAATTACTATCACAGCTGAAAATGTTATTGAGTGGATAGACTGATGAGGGATATGCTTTCTGCAAAGATCTTATTTTGATATGGTATAGCCTTCTGTGAGGCAGAGCTCCTGAAAAAAAGAGGAGAGGTGGAGAGTTCTCGGAACAGTTCAACACAGCAGTAAGGCTCCTAACCAACTATAGGGAGCCAACCCAGGGCGCTATACTCACTGATAATCTCTGGTCCCCTTTCACTGCCTGCAAGATAAAGCAGCTGAGTGTGTACATCAGCTACATAAATGATTTAGCTGGTGTCCTCCAAGAACATGTGTACACAGTCTTGCCAATGACCATCTCTCCTTTGTATAATACCACATTGGCAGCCAGACCCCAAAACCTATTATCCTGTGATTACTTTATCTATTTAAGTAAAGACAAGAAAAGGAAATGTAACCACTTTACAGATGAAGAGGAACTCTTGAAAGCACCACAAATGAAAGGCAATGTTAAGTCTTGAATTCATTTACTCACTCTTGAACAGCTAACCACTGAACACTCATTCCTGTGTCACAGGCCTATTATTCTCTGGGTCTTGCCTGACTCATCATACTGCTGTGGTTCCACAGTACAGGTGCACACTTCATGAAATACTTTCTCCTCAAATATTTTATGAAACGTATCCTTTGCTTTCCATCTCTACTGGACCACTCTGAGCAAGGATGTAGGGGAATGTCATGTCATAAGCAACTGTTGATCTTCTTCTTAGATATATGCTGGACTAAATGGCAAGGAGGTCTAAATCCAAGACTGGGCACGTCTCTGATGGATGTCCGAGGACCTGCAAGTATTTCTTCATTGCTTAGCCTACACTTTGGCCTTATAGTGGGAGAATCTCAGTTTCCAGTTCAGAACACGGACCCATAACACCACAACCCAGCCTCTCTTACCACAGACCACGTAACATCTGAAGTAAACGTGGGCCCATCCCACACAGAACTTGCCATTTGGTCACATCTGCTAACTTTTGACATTGATTCAGGTTCACGTCTGTCCCAGGCTGTTGAGGATCATGGGTGACTATTCCTTCAATACTTCCAGACATGCATAAAGCCAATTATTTAGCCTTTCCTTAGAGAGGACTAGAAATTCCTCTGGAGGAACATGATGCCTGATGTTAAAGATTAGTTGTCATGGAGGAATATAGTTTGAGCGATTCCCAAAGCATAAATAGTACTCTTTAGCGTAGCTGTCCTTAAAAACACTTGCTTTTCCCCTTAGACTTATGGTCAGTGTGAGACTGTTACTCAGTCTCCCTTCTTCATTCTTAAACTTATACCGAGGATGCTTCTCAGCCTCTTTTCCTGCTTCCTCAAAAAGGATTCTCTATTTCACTCAAGCACGAATATAACCTCCCAAGCACTGCTCCCATTCCTGCTCCTCCAGGTTCTCTACACAATCTAAAATTAGCCTTTCCTTCTGTCCTCTTGAGCAAGTCCTCTGTGGTTTGAATGAGAATGACCCCCGTAAGCTCCAAATATTTGAACACTTGGTCCCCACTTGGTGGGGCTGTTTTGTGAGGTTCAGAGGTATGGCCTTGCTGGAGGAAGCACGTCTCTGGGAGCAGGTTTTGAGAGTTTATTATTATGTCCCATCTCCAGTTTCTCTCTCTGTTTCCTGTGCCTGTTTGAAGATATGAGCACTCAGCTTTCTAAAGCTCGGGCTGCTCTTGCCATGTCTCCCCTGCCGTGGTGGAATCTCATCCCTCTGGAACTGTAACAAATTCTTCTTTCTATAAGTTGCCTTAGTCATTTTGTTTTATCACAGCAACAGAAAAGTAACTAATACATCCTACCCTCTTCTAAGTCAGCTTCAACTTTGACATCACTTCTTCTCATTGAGAGAAGTCACTAACCTTTGCACATACCTCCCTTTGTTTCTCCTTATTTCATGTGTATTAACATGATCTCCTCTCTAAGATTATGAGTCTTATGTAGAATGAGTAATAAACGAACCAGTCAGTTTTTTAAAAAATTAAAGGTCACAGGGCCAGAAAGATGGCTCAGCAGTTAGGAGCACTGACTGCTCTCACAGAGGACACAGGTTCATTTCCCAGCACCCACATGATGACTAACAACCATACATAACTCCAGTTCCAGGGCACCTGACGCCTTCTGACCTTAGCGGGCATTGCATGACACGGGTGCACTTACACACATACAGGCAATACACTCACACGCATAAAATTAAAGGTCGCTATTTTCAGGTGATGAATGAGGCCTCTGAGTTCACATAATAGATGTTCTATCCTAAGAAGGTAATCAAATCTTGGCTATAAGAGGACTGCTATGTATGCCTTGAACTAGAAAAGTCACCCATGAGCAGAAGACGGAAGTCCCTTGGTAATCTGCATGGCCTTCCGAGATGGCTTTGAAAGCAGCTCCAAGAACTAGAAATGGTAACGCTGTGCTGAGTATGTCACTCAAGGCTCATGTGTTGGGACCTTAATTCCTCAATGCAACAATGGTGGGTTGTGGGGCCTAGTGGGAAGCTCTTGGGTCTTGGCAGCAGAGTGCTCATAAACACAGCCATGCCCTTCCTGAGTGAGCGAGCTCTGTTCTCTCAGGATCAAGTTATCTTAGGAGTGGACCCTTACAGAGCAAGCCCTCGTTCATGTTCTCTCTTCTGTATGTCCCTGCTTGCCCTTCTCCTTTCACCACAAGACAAAGCATTACCAAGCACTCCCCAGAAGTTGGGCAGACGCTGCTAATAATATGCTCTTGGACTGCCCAGCCTCCAGGACCATGAGTTTTTGTTTAAGCCTTCTATTCTTTATTAGTTACTCAGTCTCAAGTATTCTGTGATACCAAAAGAAAAAGAACGAAGACAGTTGACACTCTTGAAAATGGGGCGGGCTAAGACAACGAAAGGAATTCAGTCTCGTCCTTTCTAGTAAGTCCTGGGGAGGAGACTGCACATGGGTCCCACATTCAAAAGCCAGACTTCCTTAATGAGCCTGCAAGACCACTGATTCAAGGCAGTGGGTGGGTGGCATATGTGCCTCCTGTGCCCACTGGCTTGTGAAAAGGACCTTAATCCATTGCCCTAGTTCCCTCACACCCCAAGCCGGCCAAGGGCCAAGCAGACCTCCAACATCAAAACCAGCAACTGTGATCCGGGCTTACTATCCCCCACCCTTTCCCTCCTGCAAAGAGGATTCTGTTGCCAGCACCATATGTCAAAAGGGTCCAAGCACAATCCCATTACCATTGCAGGAGGCATTAAATAATTACATTAATTTACCTAAATATGGAAAAAAACCTTTACAAATCAGGGAGGCTTGGCAGGTTTTCTGGCTGCACACTCACTGCTTGGCAAAGCACAGTGTCCTGTTGGGCTCCCATTGCTACTTCGAGTGTTTCCCTTAATTGTGGGGCACATGGTTTCTCTTGTTCTTTTTAATTTTCCTGAAGCTGGTTCCACATTCTGGCTACAAACATATTATAGGGAAAAAACTGCCCACAAAAGTATGGATTATGCTAGAGTATACCCTAAGGGAGAGTGCATAAAAATAGTAATTTCTTGTATATGAAACCTTCTACAGAGCGGCCTTTCACTCGTTTGCTTTGTAGAAAATAAGAGGCTGAAGCAGAAAGGGAAAAAGAAAGTAGTGAAAGAGGAGGCACAAGTGGGACAGAAAGAGGATTAGCCAGTGGGCGGGAGGGGCCGGAGTCTGAGCCTGACAGGGATAAAATAGGCAAAAACCCATCCAAGAAAACAGTGCGTTTTCCTCGTCAGTATCTGCTGTGTCTAAGCCTCGTCAGTATCTGCTGTGTCTAAACCAAGCTCCGGAAGGCTGAAGTGTGGGTGAGGCACACACAGCCCGTCTCCCTGACTCAGCATGTCTGCTCAATGAAGCCACAGCGACCGTGGCCAGTGTGGTTCACCTTCAGAGACCCTAGGTCCTTGCAACTCCCTTGACCCAGGGCCTGCTGGAAATTCCTTCCTTTGGCTGAGATCTTCTGGAAGATGCTTCTCAAACGTTCTGTGAAGGACCAGGACTCTGTCTTTGGTTTTTCACCTAATGCTAACTGATATATTTTGCATCTCGGCTTGCCCCACTGCACACTGGGTGCTACAGCGAGAAGCTCTAGGCCAGTGGGTTCCAGACACAGGGTGGTGAGATTTACCGAAATGGTCCGTGCAAGATTGGTTGCCAAGGGCCTGAGTGATGTCCGTGCTAGAGGGCAGAGGTTTAAAAGGGACAGGTCAGCCAGTCCTGATGCCAGCCTATGATCCCAACTACTCTGGAGGCAGAGGCAGGAGGGTTGCAAGTAAGGTCTGCCTCAGAAAATGAATTCAAGGCCAGCCTGAGCAACTTAGTAAAATCTTATTCAAAATTAAAAAGGGGAAATGGGGACTGGGGTATATATCACATGCCTAGAATGCACAAGACCCTAAGTTAAAGCCCCAATAGTGCACAAAGCAAGCAAACAAACCATCAGTTGGGACCCTGAAGTTGAGCCTTCTACGTGCAGAGTCTGCATAGGCCCCGCTTACCTAAAGGCAATGGCAGCCTCTGCCACTCACTGTCACCCCTCAAGGCTGTGGGAGGCACTAGGTGCCAGGCATGGCCAGGCTCTTTACAGAGGCTTGTGTACTTTTTAAAAAAGTATGAAGAGAAACTGTCTTTATTTACTTATTATTTTAAATGTACATGCACATATATGTCACACGTGTGCAGGTGCCCATGCAGGCCAGAAGAGAGGATCAAATCCCTTGGAGCTGAAGTCACAGATGTTTGTGAGCCCCACCTCCACTCCCCACCCCCAACCTACGTGCTGGGAATCAAACTCAGGTCTTCTGGAAGAACTGCAAGTGTTCTCAATCACTGATCATCTCTCTGTTGCCTTTTAGAAATGGAATAATGAGCCGGGGGCGTGGTGGCGCATTCCTTTGAGCTCAGTACTCCAGAGGCAGAGGCAGGTAGATCTCTGTGAGTTCAAGGCCAGACTGGTCTATATAGTGAGTTCCAGGCCAGCTGGGGCTATAGGGAGACCCTGCCTCAAAAAAGGCAATATATAAAAATAAAAAAATTAATAAATAAATAATATATGATTAGGATTAAATTGAAAAAATTTGAAAAAGTTGTCTGTTTTTAGTTATTTT
>NW_008333777.1:358946-490221 GCF_000622305.1 Nannospalax galili
CTTCGGATCCCCCTGGAACTGGAGTTAAGGATGGTTCGTGGCTGCCATGTGGGTGCTGGGAATTGAACCCTGGTCCTCTGTAAGAGCAGTCAGTGCTCTTAACCGCTGAGCCATCTCTCCAGCCCTGTTTTTAGTTACTTTTTAAGAAGGGGTCTCCCTACACTTCCCAGACCCCTCCCAAGTCCCTGGGCTCTGGCAATCTTCCTGCCTCAGTCTCTGGAGTAGTGGGATATAAACACATGGTAATGTGTTACAGTTTTTACTTCCCTACCCACAAAACTGTAATGTCTTAACTTGGGATCCAGCCAAACTCGGTCTTTCTGACGTACCCACACTCACCTCAGCCCATCCCACACACTGGCTTCCCCTAGCCTGATGCTAACTCCTAACTAGCTGGAGGCCTCGTCTTGTACTGTGCTACAGCATCAATAGGTAAGAGCCCACTGCAGCATCTCAGGCCCCTCCCCAATCCACACATTAACAATCTTATCCAGTGGTTTTATCCACATTAGCCTTTGAGACCCTCTGTTCTCCGGACTGTAAGCCACCGGCACAGCAGCAGTTCTCACTCCTAGCCCACAAGAAATGGTGTTCTCAAGCGGGACTAAGGAAAAAAGTGACAGTTCGGTGAGGTGACGCCCTGGAGCCAAGGAATTAGGAACCATCCCACCCTTAAGCCTGATGGTCAAGGACCAGCATTCTAGAACCTGTGAAAGAGAGAGAGCTGTGGGACAGGAACTGTGCCTCCCAGAGAGAAGCGGGGGCCTCCCAGGCTCCAGTCTCTCCAGTCTTCCTTTCCCTTTTCTGTCTGAGCTGGGTTGGAATGTGTCCCTAAGTAGAAGTCCTAATATTTAATGTCTCTGAATGATAAGGCCGTTTCATGTGTAATCCGTTAAGAGAACGGCATACTAGAATAGGGTGGGCCCTTAAACCACTATGACTGAAGGGGGTCAGACACACAGAGGGACCTACGCAGGGAAAAGGGCCCTGTGACAACAGAGGCAGAGACAGCCAGACTTGGGTGGGGCAAACCCAGCTCAGGAGCCCAGGGAGACTTCCCCTACGGTTTCCAGAGGGAAAATGGCTCTGCCAATACCCTGGTTCTAAACTTCTGGCCTCCAGAACCTTGAGACAGTGCACTGCTATTGTTTTAAGCCATGTGGTTTGTTGGTGGCTTGTGGCAGCCCTGGGAAACTCAGTCACTGACTGGCCACATTTACACAAGCCAGAGAGAAAAGGTCTGACCAAAATAATTCACAGCAAGGTGGAAAAACTGGAGAACAGATGTGGAGAAGACGCAGTGCATCTGCTGGACATGGGCTATATAACATTATATAAAGACTTAGTTAAAAACAAAAGATTATCAACTCTGTTCCCCAGTGTCACCAAATCTGATTGCTAATAGCTCCTTCCCGGCCACATGAAAGAGACTAGGCTGATATTTTTAGTAGATGACCAGGAGGGTAGTCCAGAGAGGGAAGAGGACATAGAGACAGAGAAAGAGAGATACAGGGAGAGATAGAGACACACAGAGACAGAGACACACAGAGATAGAGACACAGATACAGAGAGAGATAGAGACAGAGACACAGAGAGACAGAGACACAGATACAGAAACAGAGAAAGAGAGACAGGCAGACACAGAGAGAGAAGGAGCTGATGGTAAGCTTGATGACATTATGTAGACTCTTAACCCAGCAATACCTAAAGTCCCTATCTTTGGACTTCACAGCTATTGATCCAGTAAATTCCTTCTGGACTTGTGCTACCATTTCCAGATGTCAGCACGCCAGAGAACGGTGGTGCATTTTAGTTCATTGCAGGGAAATCCACAGAAAACCGTTTTCTAGCCAATCTTGATACCTTTTCTAAGGGAGAAGAAATAACTCCTTTTAGGCAAGAAGTGGTTTAGGATCCCATCCCTGTAAAAGGAAACTTTTCCTACACCAAATATCCAGTTTCTTATAGTCATTTCCATGAACACTCAGAAACAACCTAAATGTCTGCATCAGCTCACATCTCATCGTACTGAGCAAAGCATCCAGTGTGAAGATTTAAGGGAGAAATGACTTATGAGGGCCCACATCTTCAGAAGATTTGTGCAGGTGAGCAGAACATCACACAGCAGAACTGTATAACCAGAAGACAGTTGCCCTCCACTTTCATGTGAACAGGAAGTAGAAAGCATGACAAGGAGGGGCTCACCTCCCATGACATATTCCCTCCAGCCAGTTTCTACCTTCTGATGCTTCTACAACCTCCTCAAATAGTACCACCAGCTATTGAACAGCTATTTAAAACATGAGCCTGTGGAGCACATTTTACATTCAAACCACAGCAATGCCCTACAAGGGGGAATTAGTCAAACTGATTCTCTACATTCACACAATGAACTATACAAAAGAAGCCATGACATGGAACAACTATTCCCAAGCATCTCCTGCAGGAACCAGGGTTGTCTCAGAAGCTGTTAGGAACAGACAGCGATAAGCACATGCCACTGCTCATGCCGTAATCTCAAATTAACCAGGACCTTTTGCTGTGGGCAGGGGGAAGTGATTTTTAATCTATTTGTTTTCTTCATAAGATTTCCACTGAATGAAATGCTCCAGGAACGTCCCACAAGCACACTACCTGGGCTGCAGGCAACTAGTCCTTACTTTTTATCCCATCATGATAGCTCTGTGGGAGGAGGAGGACTTGGTAGAGAACAGAAGTTTGAGAATGACTGGGCAGCCCACCGACTGACCCCCATGGATGAGGCTGCCAAGTCGCTCTGGGTTAGGAGAGAGGAACATTGGTTTGGGTCGCATAGTTCACAGTTTGGGAGGTCTTGGTCCACAGCTAGTTGGCCTGTTGTATCACCAGCAGATATGCTTTGGCTGTTCCTCTGACCTTACGAAAACGACGGCTCCATGGTTTTCATGTCTCAAGGAATACGCAAAACCCTACTTGATATCAGGAAGAAATTCCCAAAGCCAAAGATATCTTATCCCCTAACTTTAATTTTCCTTATGTATTTTAACATCTTTTCTATACATGAGCTGAGCATATAGACTGTGACAAATACAATATTTCATCTAATCATGTGAGCAATCTTTTTGAAATTCATTTCATTATACCATCACCATTTTATAGGAAAAGAAATTAAAGTTTGCAAGGGGTAAGCAATTTGCCTAAGGTCACAAGTTAGCAAATGTCAGAACCATGATTTGAAGTCCTGATGAGCTTTGGTTTTAATGTCTGTGTATTACAAATGCAAAGACAGACCTTTTCATACCTCAAATTTAACAATTGTGAGAATTTAAACAGCTAGAGGTGAGGGGGGGTAGGTGGGTGCATGGGATTGTGGGTGTGAGAGAGAGAGAGAATATGTGTGTGAGTTAACTTTCTGCCACTGTGACAAAATTCCTGAGAAAATCAGCTTAAACAGGAAAGCTTCATTTTAGTTCACAGTTTTGGAGGTGTTGGTCCACAGCTGGTTGGCCTGTTGAGCTGTAGGAAGGTAGGACACCATGTGGTAAGATGGCAGAGGAATGCTGCTCATTTCCTGACTGCCAGAAAGCAAAGAGAGAAGTAAAGGGGCAAGGCCTTGGTAACCAACTCCTTCCACGAGACCTACCTCCAAATGGTTCCACCACCTCCCAACATGCCACAACTGGTGCAATATAGGCCTTTTGGGGACATTTATGATCCAACCACACACTTGTGCACACACACACACACACACACACACACACACAGGTGAAAGAGACTAGCTAGCTTGTAACAATTTTCATGTAAAACTCAGCACTGGGGAGGCAGGGAGCCCACAGAGCAGGGTGTTCATTTCTCATGAACTAAAGAGCAGGCAGAGGATGTGACACATTCAGGCTCAGAGCTGATATCCAACCCTCAAGACTGTAAAGTCAAGGCTAACTTAATTGTCCTCAGCATTGCCATTGAGACTTCCCACAGGACTCTGATGTGCCTGTTGTACTTCCTGGGGCCTTACAGAAGGCTGAAAAAAAAATCAGAACTGCCTCTGAACTTCTGCTCCACCTAATAAACTCATCCAGCTCACCAGATGTACGAAAGTGAAACAAAGCTGATGCACAGTCAGTTAATCCTTCATCTTTCTTGGCACCAGCCTCAGAAACAGCAGGACAGTGCCCCAGCCTACAGTGGTGTTACGGATCACAACGGAAGCATATTGTCATCAGATTAATTTTCCGACGCTCCTACCCCAACCACAAAATCCTGAGAGAACGAGTGTCAGATACACTTAATAATTGCATAATTATGACATCTGTTACTCTCCAGCACCTCTTAGTGGAAAATTAACTGAAGAAATAGCAGGTTCAAAGATGTGTTAACACTCTGATAGCAGATTTAATTGAAATATGACGGGGGAGGATAATGGAGATTAAATTAAGCTCTCAGATAATCATCTG
Source organism: Nannospalax galili (assembly GCF_000622305.1). Lineage (NCBI taxonomy): Eukaryota > Metazoa > Chordata > Mammalia > Rodentia > Spalacidae > Nannospalax > Nannospalax galili. The sequence goes on from NW_008333777.1 coordinate 363,380, forward strand.
ACACAAAGATAATTGAGCCAGCCTCTGCCACATTGATGAATGCTTCGGGGATGCTGTGCGGGTGGCATACCCAGTACCTTCTCCTTGAGGCAAAATGGAATTCTTTCCCTCCCTCTTCTTCCTGCCGCTCTTGTCATTCAACATTTGTATCCTCCAAATCGATAATGTGAACAACAGCATAATTGGAAATAAAAGATGATCTGAAATCCACAGGAAATTCTGCTGAGGTGCAAGCAGGAAATACAGTTGCAGCCTAGACCCAGTGGCTTTTCATGGGATGGGTTTTTGTGGCACCCGGCCCTGAATTCCCTTTGGGAATGCTTTCGTAGCACCTCTTTCCTCCAGGGCATAAAGCTCCCTGCTTGGGAGATGGTCAGGCAGTCCATGAGGACAGCAGGATTGCAGGAGATGGTGGGGGAATCTGACTGCAGCCCCTTCCAGCAATCACTTGGTGCTTTTGGGGTTTTCCTCCTTCCCCACCCCACAGAACAATCTTGCAGGACAAGTGAGGATGTGATGTGTGGCAAGGAACCTGTATCGAAAGTTGGGGACACTGAAGAACCAGAAGCAGCATTCACTGTCTTTTTTTAAAATTAGTTTTAGTCTTTAATTGAACTTTTGTGTATTTCATAAAGAACATCTCATTAAATCTTAATCACCTTTATACCCCCTTCTCCACTGGAACCCTCTCATAGAGCCCCCCCCCACCGTTTTCCTAATAGTCAAGACAATCCAGTCAGGTGTCCTGTGAGAAGACATTGGGGTCAGGTACCCAGTGCGGAGTCAATGGGGTCAGATCAGGTCCCCTGTGAGGAGACAGTGGGGTCAGATCAGGTCCCCTGTGAGGAGACATTGGAGCCAGGTCCCCTATGAGGAGACAGTGGGGTCAAATTAGGTCTCTTGTGAGGAGAGAGAGAGAGAGAGAGAGAGAGAGAGAGAGAATGTGTATAAGTTAACTTTCTGCCACTGTGACAAAATTCCTGAGAAAATCAACTTAAAGAAAATCAACTTCATTTTAGTTCACAGTTTTGGAGGTCTTGGTCCACAGCTGGTTGGCCTGTTGAGCTGTAGGAAGGTAGGACACCATGTGGTAAGATGGCAGAGGAATGCTGCTCATTTCCTGACTGCCAGAAAGCAGAGAGAGAAGTAAAGGGGCAAGGCCTTGGTAACCAACTCCTTCCACGAGACCTACCTCCAAATGGTTCCACCACCTCCCCAACATGCCTCCTCACAGGAGACCTAACCCCACTGCCTCCTCACAGGAAACCTTGTCAAGACTCCTGTGAGGAGACAGTGGGGCCAGGTGTCCTGTGAGGAGACAGTGGGGTCAGGTGTCTTGTGAGGTCCCACTGAATCAAGGCCCTCACATTTCCTTCTGATTCTTCTCTTGTCTTGCTCTCCATGGCTTGCTCAGCTACTTTTCTTTTGCAGCCCAGGCCCACCTGCTCAAGGATGATACCACCCACAGTGGACTGGACCCTCTTACGTCAACCAGCAAACAATAAAATGCCCCTTAGATAAGTCTGATGGAGGAAATTCCTCACTTGAGATTCTGTGTTCCAAGGTGACTCAAGTTTGTGTCAAGTTGAAGGAAAGGGTTTAATACATCTTAGAGATTACAGTTCATCACTGAGAGAAGCCACGGCAGGAACTCAAGGCAGGAGCTTGGAGCAGAAAACACAGAGGAAGGCTACTTACTGACTTACTTCTCTTGGATTGCCCAACTGCCTTTCTTATACAGTCTACCTGCCCGGGGATGGTACTACCCATAGTGAGCTGGGCCCTCCTACATCAATAAGCAATTAAGAAAATGTCCCTCTGGATGAAATAAATTCCTCAATTTGAGGCAATGCCTCAAATCCTTTTTCCCAGGTGTCCTAGTTTGTTTCTCCATTGCTGTGAGAAGATACTCTGCCAAATACCACCTTGGGAAGGAAAAGGTTTATTTGTCTTACATCTCCCAGGTCACAGTTTATCAGGGAGCCCAAGGTAAGAGCTCAGGGCAGGAACCTGGAGTCAGGAGCTGGAGCACAGACCATGGAGGATCACTGCTTACTGACTTGCTCCCCTGGCCCCTGCTTAGCCTGCTTTCTTACACAATACAGAACAACCTGCCCAGGGGTGGCACCACCCACAGTGGGCTAGGCCCTCCCACATCACTCAACAATCAAAAAGGTGTCCCATAGACAAGGCCACAGGCCAGTCCAATGAAGGCAATTCCCCAATAGAGGCTCCCTCAACCCAGGTGTGTCAAGTTGACACTAAAGCTAGCCAGCACACCAGGTATGTCAAGTTTACAACCAAGATTAGCCATTTCACAGACTTTTCAGGACACACTGTCCAGGAACACTGAGGCAGGGTCTGCTGTCCAGAACCGAACAGTAATCAAAGCTCTCCTACCACTGAGTCTTCTCTTCCAAACTCCATTGAAACTTATCCAGAAGCCTCATTCTTCCCTCTTATTTGGGGGGTGGGGGTCTGGCAGGGCTCAAGATTCTAAAAGTATAATAAATTCCCATCTTGGAGAACCATGGGATGCTCTGGCCAGTGTCTCCCCTACATCTTCCCAAGTGCTGGGTACAGCAATGCGTTTCATCCCATCCGGTCCCCAGCTAATGTATGAAGGCAACATTAGGAAGAGAGGTTCGTTTCATCTGTGCCATGCTTCTGTCCCACGCTGCTAATTTATTGAAGCATGAAAGAGCGTGGCCTCTCCTGAGAAGGGACCTAAGGGATTGTTTTAATCAGCCTACTGCAGCCAAGTAATAGGGCACCAGAAATTCCTTTCAAAGAGAGGATTCTTGACCCTCCTCTGACCTCCCTTTTTATCTGCAGGATGGGTGTGCAGGACCTATAAATCATTTGACCCCACCTCATTGTCTAGTCTTACAGTACTAACATGGGGCTACCCCAAAGAAAGGACTTCACCTAGATGAAAACTTGACTGTACAGTGATGGTAGGCCACAGTATTTTCTCACCTACATTTCTACAGTTACTTTGAGGAGTTGATTGTTTTTCAAATTGTGTTTCATTTTATTTTTTGGGTAAATTGCACAATCGATATGTTTTGCTGATTATTAAATCCCTTTTACGTATTTCAAAACAATATCTAATTAAAATGTCAAGGTTACAGCTCATGTGGCTGGAGTGGACAGGGTTCCACCCCCCTCTCTCAGCCTCTCTAAATAACATTTAAAATATGTCCTATAATTAGGAGCAGTTATAAATTCCAATTACAAAGAAGCCCACACAATTCTGAAGATACTTGTTCTTTGATGCTTCTTGCTTTAATGTACACGCTTGCTGCACCAAACTGTCTCTCTGCTCCCTCAGCTATGTTTCCAGAAAGAGACGTTTTCCAAAACTGGGTAAAGAAAGGCAGAGCAAATCTGAGAAAAGTAAAAAAGTTCATTAAAAAGGGTTATTGCATCTCTAACTTCTGGACTTGGTGTTCATTGATTAGAGATTAAACATCATCCTTTGTACCACTCAGATTGGGATTTTTAATTAGGATGTCATTATTACACAGATATACTGAATGCCAAATTGATTTTCCAGACCTTTTGAAATAATAGCATTACTTCTGCAAAATGAAAATCATAATAGATTATTGATTCCTGCAGGAGATTTGATCCCAGGGCACCTCCCCAATGTCAACGTTTTCAATATTTTTTAGTTTCATGCAAAGAGACAGTCATAATTAGGTTGATATAAAAGTTTGGGAGCATTGGCTCCACGTTATTAATGCCAATGGCGTTCATTGATTACCGCTGAGTTATAATAGCAGTGACATTGCTTGTTGCTGAGTTGTTTGCATGCCACAAAGCCTTTGTTTTATGCTTTAGCTTAATTTTAAAAAGTGTTCATATTCATGAGCAGCATTCTTTCTTTAATGCTGAAGTTCTTTTAACTTTTTATTTATTTTATATGTATGAGTATTTTGCCTACCTATTTTGCATGCATACAATGCCTGCAGAAGCCAGAAGAGGGCGTTGTATGCCCTACAACTGGAGTTATGGAAGGTTGTTAGCCACCAAATGTGTACTGGGATCCAAACCTGGGTCCTCTGCAAGAGCAGCCAGTGCTCTTAAACACTGAGCATCTCTCCAGCCCCACAAGTAGCATTCTGGATACATGAGGTCAGAGGTTCATCAGCTTTCTAATTCATTGGGCCTTACTTAGTGTCCTTGTAATTTTTTCACAGAGCTCTTAGTTCAAAAGACTTGCCCAACACCTGTCATTCATAAATATTTGGGACTAAATAACTCAAAACATATTTCTGTATTAATGACTTAGTGGTCACTTTTAAAATCACACAGAAATTAGCATAAAAGTATTCCATTTATCTTCTAAAACCCACAGTTAGGTACTAATGGGGTGCCTGAATTTGTTAACAGCTGTGGAACTTCTTAAACGTGGCATCCAGTTGGACTCTACCATCCTATTTCTGTCCTGCTCTACAATTCTTGCATTTTACAACCACCACTGGAAACTCGGTTTCCTAAAGACAGTAAGACATCTAAAGAACTATGGTGTGAACCAATGCTGAGACTCCAGACTTCAGGCAGGTAGTTTGCAGTGTCTTACAGATGTTACTGGGGTTTCTTCAAAACTTCAAAGCAATCAGACAACACCGGTGTGAGATCTCAGTACCTTGCTTGTACGCTGAGCCGAGAGTTCCCGGACATCATGGGGCTCAGCGTGCCCATCTTTGGATGTTCAGTGTTTTGTACAGTGACAGGCAGTGCTCAAAAAACTGCATTTTTTGTTACTTTGTTGAGATCATTTTGATTTAAAGAATTCAGATTTGATAAAACATTTCCAATGTACAAACGCAGGAACCACCTCCCTATTAAGGAACTTAGGTGGAGAAAACCAGTGGATCCATCTGCACTTGAGACAGTTCCCAAATAACTTCTCTCTACAGAATGGTCGCATCTCTAAGGCTCTTGGATTCCTTCTAAACCTGGGAAGATGTCCATAGAGCGCCATCATTTGCTCCCTTCCTCAGGCACTGTAATTCACGCAAAGCGAGTGCTTGGGCCAAAGAACCTTTTGAGCCACCAGGTCTCATAAGAACAAAATTCTGATTCAGCTATATCATGAAGAAACCATGGAAATGAGATTCTAAGTGAAAGAGCGGACCCAAAGGCCACATATGTGACTGTACTGAAGTAACTGCCTGGAGCAGCTGAGTTCACAGGAGCAGAACTGAGGCCTGCTGGAGCCTGCGGGGAAGCTGGAATGGGAGTCATTTAATGAGTACAGCGTTTCTACTAGGAAAGGTGAAATTTTTCTGGAAACCCATGGTGCTGACAATTGTATAACTTAGTAAGTGTACTGCCATGGTTTAAATATGTCTCCCCAAAGTTTCTTTGTTGGAAACTTAATACCCTAATGTTACTTGTATTTTGGGTTGAACCTTTGGGAAGTAGTTAAGCTTAATCACCTACAGGGCCTTTGGACTATGGCCGTGCCCACCATGCCCCAGGAGCATCCTTGCTGTGTTTTGCCACGTGGTACCATCTGCAACGTCGTGATGCAACACAGTCCTCCCCAGATGCCATTTTCAGAACCAGGAGCCAGATACCTTACAAGTACTTACCTGTGTGGTTCAGTCCCTGCAACAGAAGATGAACGAAAGTGTGCATTTGCTGCCACAGTGGACTTAAAAACAGTAAAAGTAGTACTGTTTGCCACACACAGATACAAATGCCCAGGCTGGAAAAAAGTCGCACAAAAATCTGATACTGGGGGCTGGAAAGATGGCTCCGAGGTTAAGAGCACTTATTGCTCCTCTGGAACCTGCGTTCAATTCCCAGCACCCAGGTCAGGTGGCTCGCAGATGCCTGTGACTCAAGAGCTCAGTCCCTCTTTTGGCCCCCGCAGGTACTTGAACACGTGGGGCACACAAAAACAAACAAATAAATAAATGAGTAAAAATACGATATTGGTAAATACATTTCAGATGAATAAGGGTGGCATAGCCATGGTGTCTCTTGTGCCACGAAATGCCATAGAATCAAGCTGGGATGGCAAATATTTCAGTGAAATGCCCAGATTTTAAAGATTTTAGCTATCCACTTGACTACGTGTTCTCTGCTGCCTTTGAACCTGGAAGCAACTAGAGGCTATGTGAGGAACAGAGCGGGACAGATTTCTCTGCAAATGTTTTTAAATGGACATTGATTTTGAATTTCATGTAAATCTTACTTAGCAAAAAGCATTATCTTTTTATGATATTTTGTTCAGCTAGTTAAAATGTCAGAGCCGTTCTTAGTTTGTGGATCTTAGGAAGCCTGGGCCAAGTTTGCTGATCCCTGAGCTAGAACTACAAACCTGGGATGAGATGGCACCTTCCTGACAAGACGTAGGATCCCTCTCATCTTTAGACTTAGCACTCCATGGATGGAAGGGAAGGTCATCCCTGGAAACATGTCAGTCAGTGGCTCAGCCAACACAAGACATTCTGAGATTGAATGAAAACAAGAAATAGTTCTCACTTCCCTTTCTGAGACTCCGCCTCTCCACCCAGCAGACCCCAAAGGCTAGCACAATATCTCATCTCTCTAGGCCCAGAAAAAAATCTATTAGATTGACTATGAGATATTAAGAATTTCTTTTTTTAATATTTTACTTACTATTTTAATTTTTTGTGTGTGAGTGCTTTGCCTGCATGTGTGTAACTGCACCATGTGCATACACTGCCCATAGAGGACAGAAGAGAGTGTTGGATCCCCTGGAACTGGAGTTCCAGACTATTGTTAGCCACCATGTGGGTGCAGGGAAATGAACCTAGGTCCTCTCCAAGAGCAGCAAGTGTTCTTAACTGCTGAGCCATCTCTCTAGCCCCCCAATTTTTTTTTATTCCCTTTTAAGATCATTTTTACTGAAAGAAACACTTCAAATAAAATGAAAAATGGGGGTGGGGGAACAACCATGGTGGAATTCATGAAAGGGAATTTCTGTACTATTTAAGTAAAATGTCAGGTATAATTTAAAAAAAAATAAAATAAAGGGCAAGCTTTCTCAAAAGAAAACTGAGCAGGGTGGGGGGATGGTGGTGGTGGTGGTTAGGGTTTGAGTCCAAAACGTCCACCAGAGCTCAGGCTTGAGCACTCATTCCCCAGCTGGTGGTGATCTGTTGGGTGGTTGTAGAACTGTTCAGAGGTAGGCCTGGCTGGAGGAAGTAGGTCACTAGGGATAAGCCCCTGAAGGACATTCTCTGGTCCCTGGTTCCAGCCATCCTCTACTCTACCTCTGGTCTGCCATGATGTGAACAGTCTCTGCCACTTGCTGTGGCCACCACACTTTTCCCACCATAATGGATTGAAATCCTCAGAAACCATGAATCAAATAAGTCTTTCCTCTTTTGCTGTTCTGTCAGGTATTATGTCACAGCATTGCAAAGGTAGCTAATACAGGGGAAAAGACAAAGAGAACGCCCCCAAAGTGCTCACTAGTACAATTCCAGCAGCTGCCTTGTGCACACATACACTCAATTGTTGCGCGAATACAACAGAATCCAGTAAGGCTTACTAACAGCTCATCTGAGAGAAACACTGGAGACACACAGTTCTTAGAAAATTCATATTCTGAGGGTGTTGAGGAAAGAGGGTTTAGCGTTGATTCTGGAAGAGAGATGTTGGGAAGTTGGGAAACCTAGTAAGTGCGTAAACAGTGGATCACCAACATTTCTGTTGTAAGGATTTGGTTCCTATCACGTCATCATGGCTGCTCCCTTCCTGCAGAACTCTTAAGCAAGAAGACTTCCTTCTCACCTCAGCTGCTGCTGTTTAGAAACAGAATGCTGGGCATGGTGGTGTACACCTTTAATCCCAGCCCTCGGGAGGCAGAGGCAGGAGGATCTCTAGGAGACTGAAGCCAGCCTGGTCTACATAGTGACTTCCAGGCAGGCTGGGACTAGGGACACACTGTCAAAACAAACAAACATACAAACAAATAAATAGATAGAGAATCCTGCCCCACTCCAATGTTACCTGGGCAACAGTCAGAAGAATGAAGTAAGGTGGTTCTGTCTGCATGTCTAACATTCTCTCTCAAGTGGCTGGGAGTGACCTGCAAAAGCTGCCGGGAAAGGAGCTGGGCCAGCCTCCAGCCTAGGCGCTCAGGCTTTGGCTTCTTCCTCTAATCCTTAACACATCTTTCATGACTTCTTAGACTCTTCCTCCCATTTTTATGTTTTTACGTTCTCAGTTTCCAGGTCAGCTAATGGTGCTGTTTTATCAACAAGGAACAGGAACAGGTCACAATTGTCTTTAAGAAATTTCAGTAAATAGTTTCAATGAAGATGGCCACAGCTTGAATGCCTTGCAGAGCTCAGAAAGGACTTCCTTTATTAGTTCTAACTTTATTTCTCATAAAATGGGAGGCCATTTGAGTAAAATGATAGTTGGGGAAAATTCTTAAACAGAACCAGAAAATAAACATGGTCTTTATGACTTGTAACTTAATCCCTAGCAATGTCATGTTTCATGTTTCAACTGCCAGAAAATGTCTGCCATCTATATATCAGGCAGATTTATGGAGACTTCAGGGTAAGAGTTAAGAGGATCTCTTAAATAAGGGTGGTGTGTTGGTCTGGGGATAATTTGGAGCTTCTGTTATGCATAGATTGAAATGTGCACATTAGGGTAAATTATAGGAATGTGCTTTTTCACTTAATCTCATTTTTTGTTTTGTTTTGTTTTTTTAGTCTTTTTTGAGACAGGGTCTCCCTGTAGCCCCAGCTGTCTTGGAACTCACTGTGTAGACCAGGCTGGCCTTGAACTCACAGAGATCTACCTGCCTCTGCCTCCCGAGTGCTGGGATTTTCGAAAAATAGATACAGAAGGTGAATACATGAGAGAGAGAGAGAGAGTTCCAAATATGATTCTCTGTCTTGCCCCTACCTAGCAGTAGTACAGAGAAGACCCTGTATTACAAAAATCAGAGTCCCAAACCACTCACAGCGCTTGCTTGCTTCATGCTCTGGCAGCTTGGTGGTGTACACTTGTGTTGACTCTAAGGGCTGACTGAAGACACTCTGGGAGCTTCCTGTCAAGAATTATCTGTTGATCTTTTCATTACTACAATTATCCCATAACGACAGAGTATTTAAAATGTAAGCCTTTCTTCGTATCTTATGCCAGGGACCAATTAGTTTTGTCTCCCAGTGTCAGTAGATTTGCTTTAGAGCTTCTTGTAGGTGTCTTCCCTCTGGTGAATTGGTAAGAATATACCACACTAGTTCATGTAATAAACAGTCCCAAATCTCTGACAACACGGTAAAGGTGGATTTTTGTTGCTATCATACAGTCTGTTGACTGTTCAGAGAGTATACATCCAACTGGTGGTTTAAATACCCGGTGTCTGTCCAAAGAGTGCTTTTGCCATCTGCCACGACTTGGAATGCTTCCCGGTGACAGTTTCACTGGGACGTGCCCCCCCATAGCTCATGTTTTAAATGTCTTTTCCCCATTGAGTAATGGCATTCTAGGAGTCTATGGGAGCTCTAAAAGGTAGAGCCTGGCAGGCAGAAGTCAGATATTAACATGGACCTTTGAAGACTATACCCACCCTGGGGTTTTGATCTGGTCGTCTCTGCTTCCTGCCACACTGTGAACAAGCCTTGCCACATACTCCCAGAAGAGGAGTGGCTCTACGGTGCCTTCCCCATGATGGGCTGAGCTTCTCCCAAAACTGTGAACTAAAGCAAACCTTTCTACCCTTAATTTGTTCCTTCAAGTGTTTTGGACCAGTAATGTTGAAAGAAATACACACACACACACACACACACACACACACACACACACATATCCATGATGTATATCTGCCTGGAAAATGTGGAAGAGAAGCCAGGAGTCCCACACAGGAGGCTTAGAGGATCATTGGCCGGACTCAGTCACATGGCTTCATTTAACTGCAAAGGACACTGGGAAATATAATGTCATGTGTCTGTGGTCCCAGGAAGGAACACTGGCCCCCAGCCTCCATTTTTATTCCAGAATCATAAAATCATAGGACTATACAGCTGAACAGCTGCCAAGATTTCCTGGGAAACAAAGGAATTGAAATGAAAACAAAGTAGCTTTTCTCTGTGTCACATCCTTGACACGGGCTTCATCTCACTCAGCCTTCACACCAGTCCTGTGAAAAGGCAAACTCTTAAACCAGGCTCCTAGTGGAGCAGGAACTTGCCTATGAGCTGGGTCACTGCTCTAAGCAACATTTGAATCAGAACCCAGTGTTGGATTTGTGGTTTTCATTACTGCACTACAATTACAGGAGCAGATAGAGTAGAGTGAGGGGGCGGGGGTGGTAGTCCTCAGACAGCTGCCATGGAGATCCAGGGGTGAAGCTCTTTCAGGTTCTAGGAAGGTGTTGGTAGGGCCTGATTTACAGGATGTGTGAGGGGTGGCCTATGAAGTCTTCCCATTCACAGCTCTGAAGACAACTGCCGGTCTAGTTCAGGTATCCCGTCTCTGGGCACCGCTGTCTTTTCTTTTTGCTCTTTAGAAATTGAAGCATAACTTCTTTATCGTGTTGTTCACCAGAAATGTTCATGGTTGTGACAACGGCAAGTACAATGGGATAGAAAGCTCTTATGACCTCTCGTGAGTGAAAGGAGGGTCAGGATGAACAGGAAGAAGCTCAAACAGGACTAGGCCCTATGAAGGGCTGAGGTTCAGAGCCTTGCATGAGTTCATCGCCAGAGCTGGTGCAACGTTAACAAAATGCTTCCCTCCTTCATGTCAGTGAAAGATTGGCCCTTGATCCAGATACGCAGCTCCCAGGATTGTTCAACGCTTCATAATCACTATTTCAAAGAGGTTTGTGGAAATGTTTCATTAATTCTTGTAAAGAAATCCTCTTTTCTTAATTTTTTTCATTGACTTCAGACATTCACTTGCAATTACATTTGTTCAGTGAACACAATGACAGAAATTAATAATTCATAGCTTTTGTCAGGGGGTTTTTAAAAAGGGACAGTTGTTCAATCAAATACAACTTTATATGCACAATCTTTATTTAAATAAGATGTAAAAAAATAAATAATGGGGACTGTTATTGTACTTTTGAGAACCTCTTCTTTTCCAAATTATATCTGTGCCATACTCAGTGACATGAAATCTTGGGTTGCTCAGAGCACATCATGAAAATAACAGGCTCAGATCTGATTATCGAAAACTTGAATCATGCAATATGTGTGGCACCACCTGATTGTTAGGGGGAACTTCTGCTTAGTACAGAGAACCAGAACAGGAAAAAAATCAGGAAGGGACCAAAAAGTATTATATCTTCCTGATAACCTCTCCTCTGACAAAGCGTAAAGTCCAGAGAGAGACTTTGGAGACTTTGAAGTTCACACTGAGTTAACACAAATGAGCCTGGGTACAAGTCCCCTGACTCCCCAGACCAGACTCTCTCATTCGCAGCGCTATCCTTAGGTCATCCACCAGGGCCTGCCTGGCAAGTAGTCACCTACCCAGTATGCTGTAAGGTGTATAATAGACAGACCAAACCTTTCATCCCAAACACCAGGCTGCTTACCTGAAAAGCTAGCACTAATGATTAGTTTCCTTAGATGGTGAAAACGTTTTAAAAAATCATGTTCCCCTTGTTTAAAAAGAAATGAAAGTACCCACTAGTAGAAATCAAGTCCAGCAAAGAGGAGAGGCAGACAAGGTCAAGGTCTGGCAAAGACCAGGAAGCAAGGGGGCACCGAGAAGTTCTCCGGCAAGACTGACAGAGGTTGAGATGACTTTACATGTCTTCCTTTCCGTCCAGCTGGAAGATCAGCTCTAATCCATAGCTGTTTCAAAGGTCAAGAAGAAAACAGTGGAGCCTGATTTCAAAAAATTCCTCAGAGATGTTTCCTCGAAATAGCCTGTTAAATAGGATGGTCCCTGGAAAGGGAAACTGACCATGTAACTAAGAATCAGTGTCTCTGGGTTTGAAACCAATTGTAAGTTCCGTACTTTGAGAAAATCTTTACTAAGATCTCTGAATCCTACTTTACTTGTAAAATGAGGGTGTGCCGCACTGTAACAAACTGCTCTATAACCCAGGGACTTCAAACAACTGTTATTATTCCCATGCTTCTGCAGGTTGGCTGTGGAGGTATTGGGTCTCACTGGAGCCTAGGGCATAGTAGGAGCTGCTCTGGTAAATGTGCCTCTCTGGGTCCATCTTCCTAAGATGCAAGCTCAGATGCAAGCTCAGATGCAAGCAGGCAGGAGAAACCAAATCCATGTGCACTTTGAGCAGTAACTCATTGGCCAGAACAAGAAGTTGGCTAAGCCCAAAGTCAAGAGACAAGACATCCTGCCGCAGATGGGGCTGTGACGAGAGTGTGGCATGAGTGCTGAAGGGCTGGGCCCCAGTTCAGTTATTAGAAGGGATGATGCACTGCTGCCATTCTCTGAGAATTAGTTAAGAGCCTTTATGAAACTTGCTGATGATTGCCTGTGCCTTTTCAGGGAACAGTAGGGTACCCGTAAGCGCACGTCTTGAGCCTCTGGCAGGTGAAATAGCAATGATAATTTGGAGGCTAAGAATTTCCCTCTTTGATTCGGAGAGTGCTTGGGGATGGTATATGGATGTGAGGAAATGTGTGGTCTCCCTGGATCCATCAAGATTCCTGCTTCCAAGTACAGTGTTGACCCTCATCTCACACACCAAAAGAAACAAACAGATTTGATTAGCAAATACCTTCATCTACATTCTAACTGCAGTCTCTGGAACTACCTTGTTGTGGAAAATTCCATTTTAATGCACAGCACATCAGGGGGCTGAAAGAATTTCCTTCACCATCATCTGCCCAGTGCCTCCCACGGAAAGGCTGGGGTGTTCATCCACATCCTTGACAGCCCCAGCGTGGCCCAGAACAGTGTGGTCACACTCTGGGCTGGGAAGTTCTCCTGATGCTTTTGATTCATACACGAATCACTCCATCCCAGTATACTTAATGCATAGGACAGCCCTAAGGGTGCCCAGGCCCAGACGTCATCCGTGATGGAGCTGTCTCCTCCTTAACAGGGACCCTGAGATGTGAAGTCCAGCTCTTCCTGGTAGAAGCAGCTGAACTAAACCGTAACCACCGGCACAACCCTTTGGCCATCTGAGAAGTCTGACCAGTTGGCACACTGTTGTCTCCAAATGAGCCGGCAGGAAACGGGGGTTTCCTAAAACTTGGTTTTAAAGCACTTAAAACAGGAAACCATTTCCCAAGCATGTTAGATCTCTCTAATGACTGACTAACTAGAAACAGGCTATCTTAATACTCTGCCCCGAGCCATTACAAATGGCTTTCTTTCCAGACTTCATTAGAATATTTACTGCAATTTGGATAGAAGACTTTGGACACTGCAGTCATAAAATTTACAGGGGACTTCTCTCTCTCTCTCTCTCTCTCTCTCTCTCTCTCTCTCCTCTCTTCTCCTCTCTCTTTCTTATCTCTTCTCTCTTTTCTCTTCTCCTCTCCTCTTCTCTTCTCTCTCCTCTCTTTTCTCCTCTCCTCTTCTCCTCTCTCTCTCTCTCTCTCTCTCTCTCTCTCTCTCTCTCTCTCTCTCTCTCCCTCCAATCTGGGAGAGACTTTGGAAGAAGGAGGAAACCCTTAGCTCCCCCAATCAATCTCATTCATTAGTCTTCGTGTCTCATGACCTCTAGTTAATACAATAAATATTCCTGTGGTAGTCCAATAAATTGCCTTCAGGAGAAGACAACTGGATCTCTCCCTTGCCAACGTTCCCCTCTTTCATATACATGTGGCAAGAAAGAAAAGTTTCCAGTATGCTTCTTTCCTCCCTAGCTCACTCTTCAGTCTCCCCAACCTGTGCTGGCACCATTTCATCTTTGGGAAAACTGAGGCTGGAGTTTTCTAGAAGCCACCCAGTTAGGCAGTGGCAGAGCTGAGACTGCGATCACAGCGTCACTGAAACAGCTCCTCGGGTACTTGCTCTGCTGTGTGGCTATGTGTGCCCATCCTCAAGGCAGAGCTAGTCTATTCAGGCAGTGGCTGCTCTCTAGAAAAGACATCTGGGCTCAGTTGCTTCTTGCTCTAAATCTCATGCACCTGATTTTGTTATAGATGAAATTGTATCATTTTTCTCATTCTTGTGACCAAATGCCTGATAGGAAGTAACTTAAAAGGGGAAGAAGTTACTTCAGCTCATGGTTTGAGGGGATACTGGGAGAAGTGTGGTGGTGGGAGCGTGAGGCAGCTGATCACAGTGTGTCTGCAATCAGGAAGCAGAGACAGATGATTACTGGTCACTGCTTCCTTTACCCCATTCTTATCCATCCTCAGGATGGTGCTGCCTTCATTCCAGGAGAGTCCTTCTACCTCAGCTAAACCTCATTGACAAACCCAGAGGTGTATCCCCCAGGGCATTCTAAATCCAGTCATATTAATAACCATGATTAACCATCACAGTGGTCAACCAGATGTCAAACCTCTAATCAGAAAGGAGTCACTGTGCACAATGGGCTGCTCTGTTTGCAATAGCACAGAACCTGGCTGTGCTTGTAGGGTGCTGCATGCTGATGGCAGCCTTGAGGAAAATCAGGAAGGCAAAGGAATAGAGCGCCATGGACAGGAAAGGCTTGGAGAGAGACACCGATTTCCACTGGAGGCTCAGGGAAGGATTCTAATGGAGGGTGGTATTTGAGTAAGCTCTGAATAAAGTGAGGGCCAGCCATCCATGTAATATATGTGAGAACATTCTAGAGCAAAGGAGCAGTAAGCACCCGAGCTGCAGGTGTTTGAAGAACAAAAAAGCAGCCCCAAGTACTTCTGCTTCTGTCCCTACGGGTAGGACTGCACTGAGAACTTCAGGGTTTCTGAGGTTTATGTCTGTACCAGAAATCCTATACCTTCATCACATAGTTAGTTAGTACTGTATCTGAACCATATCCACTTGATCTCATCACATCCTATCCCAAGACGTATGGCCTCTCCACCTGCAGTAAAGCTTTGTGGACTATGTAGTTCCCTAGGATGCTCCAAGGGTGCAGAGCCAAGGCAATGACGATCATTCCTAACATAGTGTGCTTTCTCTTAGCAAGCAATAAGGAGCACGTGTGCTATCGTGTTTCCCCCTTTTTGCCTTGATTCCTAGGAAGCTCGATGTTAAATTTAATATTCAATTAAAACAACAAAGTTAGCCTTCAAGGCTTTGAGTATTTTTAATGCTTAATTGTGTATCTGCTTTTCATTGTGTGCAGCCTCTAGTGCTTTTGGACGGGTGTATAAATAACACATGTACATAAAATCATGTATGCCAAGCACAAAAAAAGGTTGATCTCCCTAAAAAAATAACATTTATAATCAACTCATTGGATGCTCCAGATAAGCATTGTTTACTATTGAATTTCCATGGAGGCGAACACATGACCAGATTAGATCAGAAAAGGAGAAAGAAATACTGTTGTAGACTGATATGCTAATGTCTCACTTCCCCAATGAATCACAGTTCCCAGTTCATAACTCTGTGTCATCTCCTTTCACACAAACACTGAGCTTGGTCACATGATTCGCCATAACCAATGACACATTAGTAAGTTGCAAGCAGGAAACTGATAAGCGATTTCAGGTATGGTCCCCTTAAAATGTTGCTGCCACCATGTGATCCAGTTGGGTCTAGCTTCATGAGGATGGCAGATACAGAGTGAGACCCAACCCCTAGAACTGGTCCTCAGCTCAATCAAGTCCTATGAATGAGCCCAGTGACAGGGCTGAGTCCCGGCTAAGCAGCCCACGGGCATTGATAAAACTTTGTTGTTTTGTGCAGCTTCGTTTTTGAGTGGCTTGTTCAGAGCAATAGACAAATGATACAGAGGTCCAAAATTTCTTTCAGGGTCAAAGTTCAACAGAACTGATATTGCCTAGGTCCATCAAATCCTGGGTACTTGCCTTAAGACATCAAGGCTTCCTGACAGCCTTAGCTTGCCAGGAAGTGAAGGTTACCAATGAAGACTGCGTATTTTCTCCAATGCAGAAAACACTTTTCTTGACCCAGGAGCAGCATTGGTAAAACACATAATTTCTGTCCTCAAAGGATCTAGTAAGTGATAACAAAATAATTCAAGCTATCTGTGATTGACTGAATGGATGGAGATGTGAAAAAAAATGAGGTAGTTTAGAAACAGACCCTAGTTCATACTAGCATGCAGGGAAAGCATCAAACCATACCAACGTAACATAAAATTATTGTCCCCTGTGTGAAAATAAGAAGTTAGGCAATAGGAAAAAACAAAGGCAAAATCCTCTGATCAACCAGTACCTCTCCTCATACTGACTACGTAGAGAGTTGAATACTTGTGAGCCATAATGACATGCTTCTACTAACTTTCATGGACATTTGGAAGTGTTACTAGTTGGTTATTGAACTGTTGATAGCTTGAAGTCAGCCATAATAAGAGAATTTATACCACATTAATGGACAGAGCTATAGCTCTTGGGCCTTTCTCTCCACTTGATTCTTTCTCTTTTGAGAGTGTTTATTTAGCAAACCACTGACAATGAGAAAGATTTATATATTTTTCAGCACATACATTTAAGATTTAGTCATGCAAAGTCTAGGAAATGGAGGTGACTAGATATACAATATCATCGGTATGAAAAAAGACATAAAGAAAAATAGCAAAAGGATATATTTAACCTTTCAGTCTGTGGTTCCCAAACCATCGACATGGAGCCTTACCCAACTTTTATCATCAAACACGAAAATAAAAGAAAAATATTTTAATCTCATTTTTCAAACACAAAGAAACTCCTTCCTCTCTAAAATAGTAAAAAGCATCAACCAGCAGGCCTCCTGGTCCTCTGGCTCTTACAGTCTTTCTGCCCCATCTTCTGTGATGTTCTTTGAGCCTTAGGTGTATGGGTTGTCACATGAATGTGACACTTATGGTCACTTATTCTCGTATTTCAGCCAGTTTGGAACTTTGTACTAGTCTCCATTTGTTACATAGAGAAGCCTCTTTGTAGAGTGCTGTCCTAGCTTGTTTCTTCATTGCTGTGACAAAATACTCTGACCAATACCAACTTGGGGAGGAAAGGGTTTATTTAGCTTACATCTCCCAGGTCACGGTTCAACATGGAACCCAAGATAGGAACTCAAGGCAGGAACCTGGAGGCAGGAGCTGGAACACAGGCCATGGAGGAACACTACCTTCTGGCTTACTCCCCTGGCCCCTGCTCAGCCTGATTTCTTATGCAACACAGGCCCACCTGCCTAGGGGTGGCACCACCCACAGTGGGCTGGACCCTCCCATATTACTCAACAATCAAGAAGATGCCCCACAGACATGGCCAATGGAGACAATTCCCCAGTTGAGTCTCCCTCAACCCAATGTGTCAAGTTGACACTAAAGCTATCCAGCACAGATGGCGAGGGCTCCGTTTCTCTGAGAATATAAATATAAGTATTTATAATACAATAAGAAGTTACATTGGTTGAGGAAAGTGACAGCAGTAGGATTGCCTGAGGGGTCTACAACTTCTCCAGCCATGGGTGTTTGGCTAGATTTATAGTACCAGTACGGACTCCCTTCTACAGAGTAGGCTTTAAACCTAATTAGACAGCTGTTGGTTACCTCCAAAGACAAAAGTGCCATGATTCAACCGATAGAGGTATTTTTCTGGGCTGATCTTTGGCTTTACACCAGGGTTGGATCATTGATTGGCTTTCTTTATTGGAAGTTTATATAACACCTTCTGATTCTTCGAGAGCTGGTCTTCAAGGAAGAGGCTTCCAGGTCAGTTTCAACTCAAATCCTCCAGCTCCTGTGTCCAAGTGTATACCCTCAGCAGTAGGGTCTTCCTTTCACGTTCTGGGAGGCAGTCAAGGGCTGTGGCAATAGCCTATATTGTTTGGGGAATCTCTCTGGACTACCCTGACCAACAACTGGAAGGGAGGTTTCCCTTGCCTGGCACTAGGATTTTTGTTAGATAGCCATTAGTTATACATAGGCACATAGATATATATTATACATGTATTTTAAGTAAGCTTTCAAAATAATATAGTCCCTGTGCTTTAGATACCCTTCATGTTGTTTGTCTCTTCTCCTTTCTTCCTCCCAGTATACATGACAGAGAAGATGCACCCATGAAATCTCAACACTGTGGTTGTCTAAACATGACCTGCATGATGACAATGCCAGCTGACATGCCAGCGTGGTGGGGAAAATGTCACAAGGTCCCACCTCTAGATGAAAGAGTATAAGCGACCCATGGGTGCAGAGGGAGGGGGAATCAGTTCATTCCAGGGACAAGATCCAAAGGAGTCAATCCCAAAGAGTCATCCCTAAACACATGTGAGCTTGAGGACCACTAAATGGACTCAGTACATTGTGTGTGTGTGTGTGTGTGTGTGTGCAACAATGTGTGTGTGCATGTGTAACAATGTGTGTGCGTGTGTGTGTGTGTGTCTGTGTGTGTATCAGTGTTAACCAAGGATGAGATCACAAAGTTGAGAGGAAGTAAGGGGGATGTAGGAGAGGTTGGATGGGGGAGAAGGTGGGGAGGGGTGATGTAAATACAGAGCTCGTGTGTGAAATTTTCAAAAAATTAGAATGAAATAGTAGAAGTTGTTTAGACTACTCCAGGAGCACTAGAGTGAGTGTGCTTTGCTCCTCCAAGCATTAGTGAAACCATTTCAAGGAGGCTTTGGAGGTCAAGCTGAGGGGAGAAGGTTAATACATTAGGTGTTCATGCCTATCTCTCAGCAGCGGGCCAGGCCTTGTGTATCTGGATTAATTCTCAGCAGAACAAGTTGCTATAAACCAAGATCATCCCATGCACTTGGGCCTTCTATAGGTGCGCATTCATCTGGCACTTGTCATGCTGTCTGGACCTGCTAGTCACTAGAATCAGGAGCCAAATCAACCCCTTTCCTTTGCAAAGTATCCATTCTCAGGTATTTTTTGTAACCACAGAAGACCCCCTAAGACAGCCAGGCATTGGGCTGGGGAATTATTTCATCACTGAGTTTCCGCCATAGTTCCACTTTGCAGGTGACACTCTTGAGACCTGAAAAGAGAGAGGGACTTGGCTGAGGTCACGTCGACAGGAAAACATCAGAACAAACGCCTCCACTTGTTTAACCCATGGCACTGGTGCCAGTATTAAATTATGACAGGACAGTTAAAAGTTCTCTTAAATCATGTAAGTTAATCCTTTCCTCATTGATCACCTGAATTTTCATGCAGTGGCTATTTGCCTTATTTTAGTTAGAAGTGTATGGAGCATGATTCAAACCGAAAATCAGAGCGTGAAGGTGCCAGCTCTAGAAGCACACAAGGAACTAGAACCAGTGACAACTGAAAGCTTAGACAGTGAGTCACTTAAAGACAGGGACTGCAGTTTGTTCCTTGTGCCCCGTTCGCTGCCCAGCTACTTGCTGCTTTCAGTGCATGCTCTCTGAACAGATGATGAATCAGAGGGAAGGTGGGAAAAGAAGAAAGGACGGAAGTAAAGCAGGAGGGGAAAGAAGCGAGGGACGGAGGTGAAAAGCAAACAAGAAATCAAAAGCGAAGCCACATACAGTGCTGTGGTGTGGGAACGGTGGTCCGGGGCACCTAACTGCACTGAGTGTGCCCCAGTGATATTATGGCCAGGACATGAGCCATAATCAAGATGACCAGCCATTGGAAAAAAAGACAAACGATATGCAGGACAATCTTATTCAGAAGGCAGTAGTAATATAAAGTGCATTTCAAAAACCTTTCTATCACTAGTGATTGCAGTTGGTGTTTAGATAGGTCAATATGAACCATATAGAAAATCCATTTTCCTAGAACAGCTCGTTCCCAAACCACAGGTAGTTATAACCATTGATTATAGACACATTTCCAGTCAAACAACTCCCTGTGGTAGAATTCACGATGAATGGACCTTTCCAAGGGTCTGTCCACACAATCACATATCGGGCGATAGCCTTTCACCCTCATTTAGAACACCAAACTTGCCTTGAGAGTTGAATCAGATGCGGGGGTTTGAATTTGGGTCTTTTAGTGTTGTCTGTTTTACTTTCTTTTTTTCAGTGTTTTTTGTCTCTCAAACATCCCTTGTGGTTTTAATCAACCTTCGTTGTAGCTATATTTTAGAATAATTATTTTTCCAGTCTTAAATAGTATCAAGAGACTCAGTGAGTGACCACATCACCAAATCAAGAGCTGAGCAGGTCTGGCTTGTCCTCTCCTTTCTGATCATTTCCTAAGGCCTGGCTACCTCATCTCTCCTCAGCATCTGTCTTTAAAATGGGAACAACAACAAACACTTTCTCCCTCAAGGTGTTTCTGTGAGCAACAGTTCTTGCCATTATACTTGGCACTCAAGTAAGGGAAACTGACCACAGAACTAAGCCCAAGCCACATTTTCAGCGTTCTATGAGAATCTATTGGATTCTTTGTCATTGTTTGAATTTGGAGTGAAACTCAATCTAGCTTAGATACACACATCTTGTTTCCAAACTCATCTTCAATCCTAGGGCATCACTGGATGTTTATGATTGTTCAACAAGATTGCATAGCTGTGCTTGAGGTTAGCTTAGTGGTGTTTAAATTTTGAGCTTCATGGGTCACTGAAAATACTTTAGTGGAGCACAGTTTGAGTCCTACAACTGACAGCAATTCTTCCTGTCCTGGGAATAGAGTATTTCAATTCTTAATCGAATTTTCTCTGGGTTATTTTGATCCAAAATCAAGTGATCGCTGGCTAGGTGACACCCATTCTTGTTGGTGATGGCCTCCAGAAAAGTTTGATTCCTCTTACTTGTGTCCTTTTGTTAGCAATGCATGACCACATTAAACAACCCCCTAAATCTAGTAAATTCCTTCAATCCAGGTCCACAATCAACACCCCCCAAATGCATGCCTTCTGGCCCAAAGATTGATGATACACCCCCACTGTTGTGCATTGGTGAGTGAGCCAAACTCCAGCAACTCTAAACCTGTTTTTGTAGTTGGGCATTTAATTTTTAGAGGGAAAATACTCATAAAATTTGTTTTATTCTTTTCTGTAACTTTCAGGCTTGACCCTGTAATCCATTTAGATCTGTGGTTTGCTTTTAAAGGCCAGACAAGCTCACAATATTCTACCTGTCTTTTCTCCTCCTCGTTCTTCTTGTGGACAACATAATCTTCTAAGCTGCAAACGAGAAAAGGAATGCTTTTCAGGGGGACTCCCATTCCACTTGCAGACTTCATACCTGTACTCTCCAGAATCGGGGGTTTTAGCTGCATCTTAGCCGGATGGTGGTCAGAGTGCTGAGTTTATCTTATTCCTACTGGGCAAAAAAAAAAAAAAAAAAAAAAACCAGTCCTGTGCAGGATCCCAGTTTGGGAAAAATGGGACAAACAATGTCCTCTAGGGAATTCCAGCCACCTCTGGGTTTCTATGGGCTTCTCTTTTCTGCCCTTTTAAGAATTTATAGCAGATTCATGGGTCTCCAAATCATACATTTCCTCACCCAAAATTTCATCAGCATTTACAGTGTAAGGCAGCCTGCTGGTGAGAGAAATGAACCAATTACCTACACATTTTTCTTTCCATGGTGGAAAAGCTACAGCCCCTTGTTTGTTCTCCAGCTTGGCTTTGAAAACAAAGAAAACCTGCTTCCTTTGTTGACCAAAAAGAAATCCAGCGGATTCCGTTTCCCAAACTATTTACTCTTCCAGTACCCCAGATTGATCCTCTCACACTTCCCACCCCAAAACATCCTTCCTAGCTCCCTGCAAGCCCCCTCCTGCTAAGAGCTTTCCAGAATAAAACACAGCTCTTGGCTCCTGAGCTTCTCAGAGTACTGAACACTCATTTTGTTTGTTTTGGTAACTGATAATATATTGTTTCGTGCTAACTCCTAATTGCTTTTTCCCACTGACTGGTCCTTATCTTCTCTGTGTGATCATATAGATGCCGCCAGGACTGAGGCAAAGCTGATCTCTGTTCTTCCTATGACAACTCTGGCTTTCAAAACAACACGAAGTATTGTATCAGCAATGCAAGCTGGTCATTCTTCATCCTAAAATGTGACACTGAAAATGCCTCAAAACAGAACTTTCTGAGCACTGACATGATTTCAAGCGGAAACTTTTACACCTGATCTCATGAGACAGGTAGCAGTGAAAGCACAAGCACACTGTGAAGAGTCCTTTCAGCTGTGTCTGTAAGCTATGAATAAAATGTAAGCAAATTTCACATTCGGATTGGAGTCCCATCCTCAAAATATTTCATCATACGTATGCAAAACACATCTTATCCAAAGCATGTTGAATAAGAACATCTAATTTGTAGTAGATGACTGACCCTTGTTAAGCTGGATTTCCATCATGAATGCTTTTACAAGTCATCCATATTTTCATAGAAGCACTGAGGCGAAGAGAGGTAGGAAAACAACACATACCTTTACAGCAATTAATTCTAGTGACGTGATCGCATGAGTCTTTGATTTAAAGTTTTTTTGAACCATCAGGATTAGAAACACCTTGCCTAATACAAATCTTAGCCAACCTGGAATCCTTACTGATGTTTTCTAAAAAGTTACTAAAGGAAGCTGTTTCCACATGTTAAGTATAGTCACCTCAAAAACATAAAAATATCGTCACCTCAAACCAGTCAAAGGGGCAGGAAGAAGAGAGAGAGAGGCGGGCACTAGTCTTCATGAGCAATTATAACATGTCACACCTATGTATTTATACATACACATGAACTCAGTAGGAACCTTGTTTTCTGTTACTTTCTCCAAGTTAGATTCCAGGTAATTGGTCAGAGGGATTAGAAAGACTGGGCTGAAGTGAGGCTTTAACGGCCTCACATCTGCCTGCCTATAAAGCAGAGCCTATTCCTGTTCTGGAACTTTTAAAGCTCTCTACCAGTCATTTATGGACACAGCCACTTAGATAAGAAAGGATGCCGGATTTCAGAAGCCCTATTGGGGGTCAGCCACTCCCTGGCCTCCAATCCAAGAAGCCAGGCCTCTGAGCAGCTCTGTATTCCAGACTGTAGCTCAGACGAACTACGTCCAGAGTCAGAAATTACTAGTTTAGGGATAAGGGATGGGGTCCATTGTCCCCCTCAGACACACGTGGCCAGCCCTTCATGGCATTTCCTCCTTTCCCCCGAGTCCGCTTTGTATAAGATTACCTCTCCAGGACAAGTTATATCCCATTGAGAATTCCACCATCAGGTCCAGTCCCCAGGGTAAAAGCAGAGCCTTTGACAATATCTGGGGTTGAACAGAAGCATGGCACTTAGAAGGACAAATGACGGCCACATACATTTAGAGTGAGATGGATTAGAGAGTCCTCGACACACATGGTCCTGACAGCTATGCACCAAGGATGGCAGTCCCCACTGTCTTCCTCCTAGCCGTCTTCCTTTGCTGGTCATTCAGACGTCAACCTAAGAAATGTTTAAACCCCAAGAGCTTTCCGTGAAGAAAGAAAACATGAGGCAATTGGTTATAAGATGAAGGGGTTTAATTTTCTTTAAGTTCCTGGATGGTAAAAGACGGCCCCTGCCAATACAGAAGGGAATCCTATTTGTGTGGGGTAAAGAAATTGCTCATGGAAACAATTCCTTCCTGATTGAAGAGTTAGTGGACAGCTGGACGTTCTCCCCACCAGGCTGAGGTACTTAGCTGACATGAGAGATGGACAGTCCTGTGTTTTGCAAAAATGCATGTTCTCCGTTCGTGTCTCTCTGGGTTTTCCATGACAACTATGCGCTTTGCACTCATTCCCCAAAAGCAAATTGGTAACACCAAAATGAGGACCAAGATGATGCTTTGATCATAATTCCAGCTGACTCTTGAAATATAACAGCCATGGATGGTTTTGAATTGTACATACATATTTTCCAGGCTTCTGTCTGCTTTTAAATCAAAATTTGAAAAAAGGACAGGAAATAGAGGCAATGGGTATAGGATTGCTAGTTAAATTTCTCTTTTTCAGTCACTGGAAAACAAAAGTGAAAAGCCACAGATAGCACAGTATCAGATTTGCTACTTTTACTTAGTAAGAAATATGCACTAATAGGTGTACCAGAGACTACAGAGCTTCTGAAGCACCTTCAGAATGTGATAACTGGGAGATTGCTCATCTGGTACTGTCAGGGTTTTGTTAAATAAAAAAAAAATTAAGAATTAGCTGCTTTATTTAAGCACATAACCCAGAAATACAACAAACTTAAAACCGTACAGAGGTTAGCAAAAATGAGTGATCCTGCCAAACCTCACTAGAAGCAATCTTTTTATGTTCTGTAGAAAACCATGTCCCTTCAGAACTGAGCTCCCAAGATTCTATGTGACTAAGAATAAAACATCATATATATAATATGTTATAGGATATAGTATATGTATATGAATATACAATATAATGTATTATCCAAGGTACACACACACACACACACACACACACACACAGAGCAGGGAGAGATTTACACAGGCAAATTATCTTTTCACTGGTTGTTTGGTTTTCTTATAAAAAAAAAATGAAAACTTAGTATTGGTTCCAGTTAAGCTGACTTCGGGATTATATACCCCAGAAGAATTTTGAAGATTAACATTTAAAAAAAGATCTTTTACACTCCTTTCAAATGGCCTGGGAAAAGAAAATAAACGCAGGTGATGTGCCGATCCAATTTCCCCTCTCCATTGAACACTATCGAAAATTATACTACAGAGAAAACAGTTTCCCATAAAAAGAATTATGAACAAATTTGTGCATTCACTCATCTCCGAAAACAAGAAAACATGTTCAAAACCCAAATCTCCCCTAGCCGAGGTTTGTTTGAAGTAGTACTTTGGGGTAAACGGGGGCGAACCTGCATTTGGTTCAGAACCACCAGCACCAGTGGAATTTCTCAGCACTGGATACGGATAATTTGTCCATACTGGAAACCACTGAGGAGGAGAGCTTTGAAAACAGAAGGCCCAGATTCCAAAGCTAGCCTGTGACCTACAGGCGGGGACTTCTTGGGCAAGACACTTCATTAAACTTCAGTTCCTCCATATATGAAATGGAGATGAGATAATGGTTGTTACCCTCAGAGTATTTTTAAAGATTAACCTAAATAAGGCGTGGAAAACACTTGGAGGTTCAATTATCGTTTCTACCCATTATTCATCACATGGCCTCATTCATTTCATATACTCTATACCAGTTCATTCATAAAACAGTGTCACTAAAGCCTGTGTTTCAGATTTGCACTCCCGTCCTAAGGAAGTTGCTCAGAATGCTTCTGAATGTAGCACCAGGGGCATTATACAAAGAGCGACCCTCCCTGTGAAGTGTGCCCCTCAGGCGCATGGTATCCATTCTCACAAGGCAGGATGGCCTAGGGAACCATTCATAATGAATATCTACAGAAGTAACCTGAGACCAGAGCCGAGGCAGAGAGAAAGACAGTTGGAAACTATTGAGAATAGCAAGAGCAAACTTTTACTGGCTCCCCCAACAGCGGGCTGTGCCCCTGAATGATAAGGCGGAACTGCTCTCCAGTCCTCCTCACTCTCCTACCCCAACTGGCCTTTCCAGAAGTAAAAGACAAATGGATACTTTAAGCCTCTAAAACGGAAAGATTATAATTGGATGAGCCTCTGAGGCTCACTCAGCCTTTTCCTCTAAGTTTTTGCTCTGCAGCTCAGTATGTGATCTGGCTTTTTTCCCATAGAAATATTTTTAAAATTTGACTCTATTTTTCCTTAACATGTAAATTAAGCAAATTGTGCTTGGCACTTAACTAATTGTATTTATGGAAGTAATTTCATCCTCAGGAAATACTAAATAAATTAATATCAAAGCAACTGCATGGGAAAACATCTTTTTAGGACGTTAGAAGCCCACCCTGGGAGAAAAGCTGAATCTGTATTCACCCAAACATCTCAAGTAATACTTCTAATTCCTGACATACAACATATCATTTAAATCTTGATGTGATGGTCTCAGTAAATAATTTGATTGTGATAATCATTCTATAATATGTGTATATACGTATGTTGTACACTTAGAGTATATACAATCCTTGTGTCAATTTTTAAAAAATCCTAGATTTAATATTGTTTTCAGTTGTCAAAGAAAAGGATCATAAGTTTACAGTTTTTTTGACTGCCCCATGCTGGGAATAGTAGATGCAGCATTTTTTCCTTTTAATACTTAAAAATGATGTTTAAAAATTTTGTAATTAATCTGGTGATAACTAAAACTATTATTCTATTTCACTGAAAGTATTTTAGTCTAGAATATAAGACAAGATGAAATCAAAATAATCATTTTTTTTACATTCATAATTTCCTAAATCTCAAATTAGTTTCAGCCCTATTATTACAGTTGATTTAGCAGCTCATATATAATTTTTAATGTGTGGGGAAATATCAGCAATTTGAGATTTTCATGACATTTCTAAAATTGTCATGATGTTTCAGATTTATAAAGCCCTTAGTGTAATAATAAATCAACCACATATTCCTTATCCCTTGAGTGACAGCTGCCACATGCTACAGACGAGAGACATGAGCTAAGCAGGGACGCACTCCTCCGTGGCCATCTGTGAGAATTCTCCACGGGAGTGGACCACGGGGCCCTGACTTCAATCTGGGCAGATTTTAGAACCTGCTCAGTTAAGCAGCCCTGAAAAATTCCACTGGAGAAATGGCAAATTAGCATTTGTCCTAGAACCAGGACCAAGACCAATCAGCATTCGTTCTAGAACCAGAACCAAGACCAAGGGATGGGCATGGAACACAAACTTGGAACTTTACTCTGTCTGCTCTTATGAAAGTGCATCTCAGAAGAGTGTTTCCCACTAATTCTAAGGCTCAGGTGTGAAGGAAAGAATGGCATGGTTCACTGGTCACTCTTTCCTCAATTATAAGCAATTTTAACCTTCCCTCAAAACTACAATTACAGGATTACTGCAAACTCAATATACAGGTAGCCGATTCTGAAGCCCTGCATGGACAGAATTCTCTAAATAACAAGGTGAAAATAGAAAAGGTGCCTTAAAAACGCTAAGAGCCCCTTGGCATCTGAGCATGGGTACAAAGCCGTCAGGTACATTTCAATGGTAATGTTTTCCACATCCACCAATTATTAAGGAGCAAATTTTTATGCTTTGAAGAATTATTATTATTTTTATTTATCTATTTTTTCTATTTCTCAATATTACACAAGCATGTCTCCAAACATTTTCCAGGTGGTCCTTAGCCTAGAAGTTTACAGGAAAGAAGATTCTGCACACAGGGGTGTAGATGAAAGCTGTCCTCTCAAATTCTGTTGCCTAAAACATCCATTTGTTTTATAAATGTAAAGTGAGACATCACAGAGAGGCACTGGCAGGCAGTTCTCCATATTTAATGAATTCCAAAAACATTGCCCCCCACAATTGTCCATGATTGAGCTCCCGTGTTCCCCTCCCAAGTTTAGACACTGGCAGTCATGATTTTCCTTTGCTCTTCTCTCTACTGAAAGAATAACACATTGCTTGATTGCTCTGCATTGAAACTCTCCCCTGATGGAGATTTATTCTGAATACTATAGACAAGTCTTCCCCAGAGGCACTAGAATGCCCTAGATAGCCACTCATAGCCCCTTAATTTTATCTAAAATTGGAGCTAGAGGGCATCTTTGATGCTCCTCAGCTTATGACAGAGTTAGAGCCTCATAACAGGTCATAAGCTGAGTCTTCCACTAGACAAAAGGCTCTTGGTATACCTACCCCACCACACAACACAGCTTTGTGACTGTCTCTCCTCCTGATCACTTGACAGCTGCAACTTGGGCCACTGCTCAGACTCCCCAAGAGAGTATGGTATATGTCACACTAGTCTGATAAACAAAATCCAAATCCAAATTTTAGAGTGTAGTTTCTACTGAATGGATATCACTTTTGCACAGCTGTAAAGTCAAAAATTCCTAAGTGGAGGACCATTTGTAACTGAAACCTGACGCTACCCTTTCTGTTCCTAACAGATGAGGAAACTGTGGTCTGTGCGGATTTAAAGACTTGAAATCGGGTCCCAATCAGGAAAGTTGAGGTTCCAGTCAGATCTGAACTTACTGTTCTGTCCTCTTCCCACACCAGTACAATGACTACCCGGTTTCCTGATGGGGCCTCTATGACACCAATGTCTAGAGAAACAGGGATGAGGGAGATTGCAAGGTCAAGCCATTGTAAACAGAGGAAGATGGGAAGGAGGGAGGGAGGGAGGGAGGGAGGAAACCTGGGTACCTGAAACTGGGCATTTGAAGCTGTCCCACCTGTGTCTGCTTTGATCTTCAGCTGCAGGTAGTGACGAATTGCAAATTTCCTAGTTCAAGGGCAAACATGTTTCAGTTAGAGAAGAAACTCATGGTAAGCTCAGCACATCTTCAAGGAAGCAGCAAGAGTTTGGTCAGCAGGACATAGTCCATAACTGAGTGCCTGAGGTGTCTGCCCAAATAACATAAACAGGCTGGGTGGGGGCAACTCCTGGGCCCCTCTTCCCAACTGCAAAGTCAGAAACAACTGGAAACAGGGTAGAGGAAAGGTATGTGCTTTTGTTATTAATTTTTTTCCTCTTTTCAAGGGGTCAAAAGCCAACAATCTGACACTTGTAAAAGTGTCGGCACAAAGGGGGAAGGCTCCTTGGTGGACGTGATCACTCACTCAGCATGTACCAGAAACCGAGATTCAACGCCTCGCTTTCTTTCTGTTTTTTCCAACAGCCTCTGTTGCTCATGGCAGATTTAATGGTGTGATTTACAGCACTGAGAGACCTTTGTGAGGGCCAGTAAAATGACAAAGAATAAATATACAGAGCAGTGTGCTAACAGCCTCCACACAATGCCTTGTGAGTTACAGCTCGATAGCGATACATTTTAATTTTGTCTTTCATAAAAATCTTGGCATGCCTGCCTCATTTGAACACAGGCTTCCAAGTCAAGTGTGCCATCCAAGCATGCGGTTTATCACCCTCTATATTTTCTGTCCTTTTCAGTTAATGTCATTCCTATGGCAACAGACATCGCCCTGGAAATCATTTTCAAAACAGCTTATTTGTTGAAAAGGACTGGGTGAGGCTAAAATATGTGTTTGTCTGGGAAGAATGTCAGAATGTGGATAAGGCTTAGTTACATTCATCATATTCTTTGAGGACTTTGTGTAATCAGACACTTGAAGGAGGCGTACCCTGGGGTGGGATCTGACATCCCTGCCCCACCCCCAGCTTTTTATGGTTTCGTGTTTCATAAGGATAAAAATAAGAAGCGCCAATCTGAAGCTCACTTCATGTGAAGAGATTTAGGCTTGACTCTAACATGGTGTAATCTATCTGTGGGGCAGCATAAATGGGTAGACTATAACTAATGCTGGGCTCGGTACCCTAAAGCTGATTTTGTAAACCCAGGATTGAACTTTCATTCAATACATCTTTAATGAGCATCTATTCTGTAGTGGTGTTATACTGAGAAAACAGAGGTCGAAAAAGTAAAATCTCCCGTGGAGCTTGGACTCTAGCAGGAAGACAGAGCTTAAATAATCTGACTAAGACACTGTCCAAGCCGGGTTCCCTAGGAATATAGTCTAAGATGGAGGTTCTTTCCAAGGTGATTTATTGAAAATTCAATAAACAACTCTTACTGAGGCTTATAAGGAGGTGTGGCCGAGGGAACCACATCAGGGAAGTAGCTAACTAAGCCAAGTTAAATCTAGCCTCTTTCTGATCCCCATAGGCGCTCTAGGGTGTAACTGAGTCAGCCCGGCACCCTGAGCTGAGGTAGGCTCTGTCCTCACAGGTCAGTACATCATCAGTTGTGAGTGATCCATGGGGGAAGTTACAGATGTGGGTCATTAGCTGTCAAAAATTATAGCTTCTGGGAGAGTCAGGCATGCTGTATGCCTTTAATCCCAACACTTGGGAGGCAGAGGCAGGTGGATCTCTGGGAGATCCAGGCCAGCCTGGTCTATAAAGCAAGTTCCAGACCAGCTTCCTGTCTCAAAAAGACCAAAAAAACCAAAAACTACTCTAGCTTCTGATGAATGGAAAGTCACCCAGGAAAGGGGGCAGTTGAGCTAAAGCCCCAAACTTCCACTACACGTATAAATGCATATCACAGCTTAAGATAAGGACAGTATGGGAGTGAGTGGACGGAAGGTGATTAGCAGCAGGTGTGCCATCGGACAATGCTTCTCTCAAGTCTGACATGAGACCTGAAGGACAAACGGAAACACCCAAAGTGAAAATGCTGAGATGATGTTTCAAGGCAAACGAAATGGGGCGAATGAATGGTGGGTGACGTTTTGTGTTAAGGGTGTTAAGTTTAGTATATTTGAGGAACAGAAAGAAAGTGCGGTGGATAATGCATCCTGTGCCATGGATGCGGGAGGTGAAGGCACAGTCAGATGACACAGCGTGGCATCCATGAAAAGGTCTGTGGAAGGCCTGGGCTGCTATTAATCTAACCAGGGAAGTAGTGGTTTAAACTTAAAATGTCACCTGCAGGCTCCTGTGTTTGAAAGCATGTTCCTCCGCTGGTGGTGCTGTTTGGGGAGGGGGTGGAACCTTCAGGGGAGAGGGCTAGCTGGTGAGAGTCAGTTACTAAGGGTGGGTCTTTGAAAGAGCTAACTTTCTGTCTCCACCACAGCTCCCCTGCTTTCTGATGGAGTGACTGGGCTGTCAGCTTTCATCATCGCCATGGGCATGATGCCTTCTCCACCATGATAGACTGTATCCCCTTAAACCACAAGCCAGAGTAAATCCTCCCTCCCTTAAGATGCTCTGTCAGATGTTCTGTCACAGCAATGGAAAAAGTGACTAAAAGAAAATTAGTACAGTGCCACATTCTGTAATCTAGAAATACAAATCCAGACCATACTCCACCCCTCCTGACACTCTGTGGCACACTCTAAGAACCCCAGGAGACAGATATTGCTAAATGGAGAGATTCAAAACAGAGGCAATACTTTCATAAATATGAAAATGGTCTACAAACCCTACAGTTCTTGCATAAGACACCTGGCTCTTGCTTCTTATAGTAACTCTGAAAAGCCTCGAATGGTTGACTGTAGTTCTGATGAAATCTGGAGTCTTTTGACCATGTATTGTTCATATACTATTTCAGGAATGTTTTCTCCAAATTGAGGCCTAATTTATTTTTTCCATAGAGGTAATATTCTGACAGAACAAACCGTGCAGAACCTCATTACCCAAATTGTGGTCTACAGAGCATACACATAGCCATAACCAGGTAGCTTAGAACAGCAGAACTATGGGCCAGATCCCAGACCTATTGAAGCATGATCTGCATTTTAACCAGGTCCCCAGGACATTTGTAAGGTTGTTAAAGTTTGATTAGCTCTGTTGCTGAACACTGTTTCTACAGAAAAATCTGTCCTGAGGTCCAATAACTCACTTATTAACCAAAAAGCACTTACATAAAAAACAGTATGTAAGATAGCGTCTATTTAAAAAAAAGAATTAAACTTTGTAATCAGAAAATAACAGAGCATACAATTCTTCCATAGCACTGTGGAGACCTACGGTAAAGTGCTTGGTGTTCCAAAATAATTCAAGAAAGACTCTGAGTTCAAAGAGATTTGGAGAAGAGAGAAGTGACTGCCGTATTTGAATGGGGGAAGAGAGCGCAGAGAGGCCAGTATTCATCGAAGTATATCTTCGACTATTATCTCTAGGAGACAAATTGTATAGAATGGCAGAATCCAAAAACCTTGTTCATAAGAGCAGCAAGGACACTGGCAAAATTATCAAAAGGAAATTCTTGAGAAATCAATCAAAACTTAAACAGTTCAAGGATTAAAAAACTATTAGTTTTACAAGATGCTAGTAGGTATTATTCTCAAGAAGATGCTATGCTCAAAATAAGCAGCATTAAGTAAGGTTAAACAGGCTTCTCTTCAGCAGGGTCTTTCAGAGCTTATAATATAGTAAATATTCATTGGATAGTGGGCAATTTTCCCAAAACTTCATTGACTACAGATCCTTTTTTTGTAGTCATGTTATAGAGATATTTGAGGTAGTCTGTGGATCTATGCTCCAAAAAACACACCGTGGGAAACAGCAGGTGGCTGTGAGGGGAAAACTGAGAAAAGGTCATGAGTTCTACACGGTAGAAAGTGTGGACCTAAGACTCTCATAAGAGAATCCCCTGGAAGCTTACTCAGTTTTATGAAGTGTGATTAGGAAAGAAAGAAGCTAAGAAGTAAAGGGTTGACAGTTAGAGTCTTTGAAGATTGAGTGGAGTGATTCTGAAGAAAAATGTCTTAAGCAAGTTACATAAAGGATAAGCCACAAAATAAATGGTTGATGAGTTGGACATCATTAAAATTTAAACTTCTGTAGAACAAAAAGATCATAGTAAGTACAGTGAAAAGATAAGCCACAGCCTGTGATAAGATATTTGGACATGAATATAAACAACTGAGATCAGTAACCAGGATGCACAAGCAGCAAGAGACATTGACTGGCAATAAACAGGAATTTAAATAATCAAAAAGTACAGAAAAAGATGTTCAACATCTAAAATCATCAGGGAAATATAAATTAAATTGGAATCATAACAGGTTTAACTGAACTGCTCATTCCCAAGAACTACAAGTCCTAAAACAGAGGGACTCACTGCTATACACTCAAGACGTAGACACAGGGCCTGTAGTACTGCTAGAGTGCCTTCAGAGCCGTTTTTAAGGGGCTGGAGAGCTGGCTCAGCAGTTGAGAATACCGGCTGCTCTTGCAGAGGACCCAAGTTCAGTTCCCAGCACCTACAGGGCAGTTAACAACCAACAATCATTTATAACTCCAGTTCCAGGGGATCCAACACCTTCTTCTGACTTCCACCAGCCATTTCACAATGGGCAGGCAAAACATACATACACATAAAAAAGAACTGTTATTCACACTTCTGATGCCAAATGTGTAGATTTTCCTCACACCAATTAATGTGCCAACTGGGTGTTCTACAAGTCAGTTCAGAGTAGAATCCAGATATGGTAGTACACACCTACAATCCCAACACTAGGGGGCAGAGGCTGGAGGATGAAGAGTTCCTAGTCAGTCTAGGCTATTTAGTGAAAAAAAACTCCCCCCACTTGTACCACTGCTATGTTCAACACTGACACCATGCTCTTGGTCCTGCAGGACTATCCTCATTAAGATACCAGTCACACATATTAACCACCCATGGTACCAGTATTTCTGTCCAAACTGGCTTCAAAGGTGGTAGTTATAACAACCTCCTTCCTTCAGGTCCAATAATTTTATAAAATGACTCACAAAATGCATTGGTACAATTTACTTATGACAATCTGTTTTTTCGAGGGTATAATTTAGGAGCAGCAAAAGGAATTGATACACAAGGAGAGGGTGGTGGGAGGAGGTGGAGGAGGAGGGGGAGGGAGAGGACTCTGCAGTCCCTCCCCATGAGCTGCACTGCCCAATCCTCTGCATATCCACCAACCCAAAACTCTCCAAATCCCTGTGTTTCAGGGGTTTTTTTGGTTTTTTTTTTTTAATAGAAATTCCATTAAGTATTCCACCATCTTGGAAGTTAAGTCGTTGGTCAGTGTTGACTAACTCAGTCTTTATTCTTCCCTTTCCTAGAGTTAAGGAGGCAGTGGGCAGAAAGTTCCAGCCCATTGATCATGCTTAGTTGGTTCTAGAGACCAGCCCCATGCTGAGGTTGTCTCGGTGTTCTTCCTGGCATACAAAGGCCTCTCCTGTCACCCCAGAGATTCCAAGAACTTTAGAAGCTACAGTTCAGAAGCCAAGAACAAATACCAATTATTTATTTTTTTTATTAAAAAAAAAATCTAACAAAATCAGGCAAGAACTGGCATAAGCATTTTGCAAGGCAGTTTGTCAAAAGTTAGAAAGCATAAATGTGTGGGGCTGGAGGGACGGCTAAGAGTGGAGACTGGTCTTACAGAGGACCCGAGTTCAATCCCAGCACCAACATAGCAGTTAACAACCATCCTTAACTCCAGTTCCAGGGGATCCGACACCTTCTTCTGACCTCCTCAGATATGGCATGACACAGGTGTACTTACACAGATGCAGAAAATACACACATACACATAAGATTAAAATAATAAATAAAATGCTTTTAAAAGAAAATGTTGATGTGCATGTATCCTAGAGAAACTCTTATTTATATGCACAGGAGACAGACCCAAAACTGATGGCTGCAGCCCTGCCCATGGTAACAGCCTCAGCATCAGTTAACAGACTATTGCTTGGATATGTTCTTGCATATTTGGATGACAGCATATTCTGCACTAAGTGAATTAAAATTGTCAACATCAATCAACCCTTGTAGAAGGAGACATAGCGAATAACAGCAGTTGTAGCAAAGATCTTTTTGGTTTTTAGTTTTGGTTTTTGTTTTTTATTTTTCTTAAGTCAGGGTCTCCTTGTAGTTCCCAGATGACCTGGAACTTGCTATGAAGACCAGGCTGGCCTGGATCTCACAGAGACCCCCTGCCTCTCCCTCCAAGCTGTAGTAAAGTTTTTAAAATTTAAACATTATGTATGGAGGGATGAGGAGATGGTTCCGTGAGTAAAGGTGTTTGCCACCTAATGATGCAAGCCTAATGACCTGAAGTCTATCCCAGGTACTTAGCTAAAGGTAGGAGAAAACTGATTCCGTAAAGTTGTTCTCTGACTTACACACACACACACACACACACACACACACACACACAGAGTTGCTTTCAATATTATTCTTTCTGTTTTCCTGTACAAAACAGGTTTTATTAAAGGACAACTCTGAGCAACCATGCACGCCTGAATAAGGAATCACCTTTAGTTCCCGAACAGAGAAGAGAAATAGCAAGAAGCCTGGGAAGAACGCTTCCTGGTGTTATAAAGGACTCAAAGGGACGCATGAGATTAGACCTAGGGCCCATCAGGTGCTGGTAGGCAGGGCACTGATGTTTGAGTAAAACAAGGTTGCAAGAGAGAGGAAAGGATGGAGCCAGAGGATGGAGCTAGGAAGACAGACCCTTAACTGATGTACTTAAAGCAAACCTAGGCAGGACCCAACAGTGTAGTGTCAAGACCTTGAATTCTCTGCCAGCCCAGCCCTGGGTTTGAATCCCATTTGCCTCTGACTAGTTAAGCAGTCTTGCTGGATTACATTCTTCCTTGTTCTCGCCATCTGTTCAGCAGATGCAAGCAGTGTTTCTGTCCTTCAGTTAACGTGAGGATTAAATGAAATAACAGCAGTAAAATACTTAATACAGTGCCTGCCGTGTAATACACATATTATGAATATCAGATATATTAGAGCATCACTCTGGGCCCCACAAGAAAGCTAAAACCACTCTAGCTGTTTTAAACAGTGAGAACTTACCCAAGGGATTGGCTTACAGGTACTGTAAAGTCTGAAAGGGCAGAGGGAGAATGGCACAGCCTAGATATTAATATCTAGCAAGTAACTTCTATTACTGGCCTGCAGGATGAGGAACAGACTGAGAGGAAGAGGCACTGTGCTCTTCAGTTCCTTGAGAAGTCACCGTAAACTGGCTGGTTTAAACAGAAGATTAAGCTATTTTGGTTTACACTATTTTGGTTTAAACTATTTTAGTGGCTTAAACTATTTTTCCACAGTCCTGGGGGCAAAAAGTTTATTATCAATGTGTAAGCAGGGTTAGTTCCTGTGGTGGTTTGAATGAAAATGTCCAAGTATTTGGACATTTCGTCCCCAGTCCATAGCGCTGTTTTAGGAGGTCTTAGAAGGTGTGGCCACGCTGGAGGAAGTCACTGGGAGGCGGGCTTAGTGAGTTCTCAAGCCTTGCCAGATCTCTAGTCTGCTCCCTCGCTTTCTGTGCCTGCTTAAAGATGTGCGAGCTTAGCTTCCACTCCTACTCCAGTCACCTCTGCCGCCATGCCTCCCTGCCATGATGGACTGAATCTTGCCCATTTTGGAATCTTAAGCTCAAAAAATTCATCCTTTTATAAGTTCCCTTGGTCACGGTGTCTCAATCGCTACAACAGAAAAGTAACTAACACTGTCCTTCTTAAGACTTTGAGAGAGAGGCTGTCATCTCCTCTCGCCTGGCTTCTGCACAGGGTCAGCAACAGCTGGCATTCATTGGTTTGTCAAATCATTGCTTCCATCTCTGCCTCATCATCATATGGTCTCCTCCTCTTCTCCATGTCTTCTCTTATATGGAGAACAGTCTTGTTGAAACAGGGCTGCCCTTACCACAGTATGACTTCCTCTTCACTAATTACATCTAAAAGACCTTATTCCCAAATGAGGTCACACTCATACTATGGAAGTTAGGACTTAAATTTGTCTTTTTAGGAAACATGATTCAACCCACCAGAGATGCGCTGTGAATAGGAAACCAAAGTCATCCAGATGGGTTAGAATATTGGTTGATACTATCAAGAACAGCTATGTTGCAACCCCAAGTCTTCTGCCCAGCCACGGCCTTAATCACCACTAGGGGAAGAAAGAAAAGTAGAGAAAGCTCCCCCTGCCTTTATTCCTGCCCTTCAATCTCCCATCAGTGCCTCCTGCTGACCAAACACTTAGAAATCGGTCAAAGGACAGCCTGGGAAACCGCTGCAGGAGTCCTTGCTAGGAACAATCTGTCCAAAGCACCCACCCCAAGGACGGACAGTTACTCTTGGAAATTGCTTCAATACCTGTGTGGAACTCCCTCCTCAACTGGACTAAGGGGTAAAGCTGAGAGAATCAGGAAACAGAAACCAGACCAAGAAAAACATAAGAGAACAGGACAGACATGGCCTATAGGGATGTTGTAGTAAAAGAAGAGAGAGATATTAAATAATATTTTAACTTTAAGCTGAAATATGTGCTGTGAAAGAAAGACAGAGTGGGTAAAGAGATGGCAGCGGTGTGTGACACAGTACCCGGGGAGACGCGAACAAGCGTCTACTCACCCCAGATAAAGAACCAACCACAGGCTAAAGTCCTAGTCCTAGTCCGTCTGCTGTTGGTTCCTTATCTGGGGTGAGTAGATGTCACCACCAAAATCCAACCTTGTAAACCAGTGCGTTTCATTAGGGTGATTTACAGCAATATGGATGAGTGATTACTTATAAGAACAGAAATATCTCAAAGACAGTTGTATCACCAAGAGCCCCATCACAAAAGGAGGAAACCTGGGGCACAATGCACAACCTTGTAGGCAATTCAACAGGTTGAAGAGCGTCTTTGCAGGTACCGCCATTGATCTGAGCCTCTTCTGGGCAGCTTGTTTGCTCTCTGCTTCCTCCAGGTCACTCACCTAGTGTGAGGGTGTCTTTCACTAGTTCTTAGGGCTCATGTATACTTGGGGACAGAAGGTTCAGGGATTTTTCTGAAATACTGCATTGTTTCCTTCCTTTTGGAACATCCTTTCTTTGTCTCCCTTGGAATACACCTTGTTGATCACCTCCCTTAGAATGTCCTATTACCTCCCCTCAGCACATCCTCTTGATCACCTCCTTTAGAACATTCTTCTATTTTACTTCCTTTTAAGATATTTTATTATTTTATGTGTATGCGTGTATTGCCTGCAAGTAGGGAAGTGCACCTGTGTCATGCAGTGCCCGTGGAGGTCAGAAGAGGCTGTCAGATCCCCTAGAACTGGAGTTATGGACAGTTGTTAACTGCCATGTAGTGTGGGTGCTGGGATCCGAACCCTGGTCTTCTGCAAGAACAGTCAGTGTTCTTAACCACTGTGCCATCTCTCCAGGCCCCTTACCTCCTTTTAAAACATTCTGTTGTTCTACCTCAGAGGAAATTGCTATTCCACAGGTGGAAGCAAAATAGCCAAGGCCTCAGGAAGTCGTTACTTTCTTATTAGTTACTTTTCTCCTTGGTGTGATGAAGTACTTGAGGAAAGTAATTGAAGAATTTATTTCAGTCTCAGGGTTGAATCTTACCCTGATGGGGATGGATGGTGGCCGGGGTTTGAGGCTGCTGGTCACATTGTATCTGCATTCAAGAAACAGAGAGATGAATGCTGATACTTCACTTTCAATCTTGTTTAGTCTGAGACCTGAGCCCACTGAACGGTGCCACCCATACTGCAGGGTGGGTCTTCCCACCTTGCTTTACCTAAGCTATATAATCTTCCGCAGATGTGCCCAGAGGCTTCTTCTTCCAGTGATTCTATGTCCTATCAAGTTGGCAGTATTAATTATCATGGGCCCCTTTGGGAAGTGGCCTTGAAGCTGAGTATTAAGCAGGTATATGGACATATGTTTATTTTATCCATCAAGTGCACTGGTCTTTGTGGTATTGAGTTCATTCACTTTGTGTGATCTGAGGAATTGCCTGCCACATATATGTCTTAGTTTGCTGACATGGGAAGTCACATACTACAACTTACACCAGTTAGAGTTTTTGCCTGTGGAATTTAAGTTTAAATCAGACTCACAGGGGCATCAGCAGTAGACACTGAGCTCTTGAAGGGCAATATCCTATAGCTGTGTGAGCAGCCTCCTTAGAAATGAGGCAGCAGACTATGTCTTACAAAGATTGCTGCAGGAGGATCTTCCACCCCACCTGCTCTTCTTGCAATGTGACCTAAACTCTTATTCCCATTGAAATGCTCTCTGAGCTCCTTCCCCTTGAGTCACCGTGACCTTATTATTATGACAGAAGTGATGCTCTGTGACCACACAAGGCAATCCTACCTCACCTGGCTCCCTGGGGCCACTCTTTCCAAGAAAAATGCTACCATGGAACCTAGATGTTCACATTCCTTGGCTCTCTAGGCTGCAGACTCGAAGGAGTGAGGCCTACATCAAAGCTTTGCCATACACTGAAGAAGCGTTAGAGCCCATGGGGAGGAACTAAGCTCCCAACGCCTCTTGAGCTCCCAACTAGTAAACCAACAACAACTTGCCAACCATGTGAGTGAACCAGGAGGAAAGTGGAGCCTACAGCTCCCATCAACCCATCCCATGATATCCCATGGAACAGAGGACACTCATGTTCCTTTGACTGCTGCCCAAATTGACAGTCATAAGTAAAATAAATGTTTTATACATCATCAAGTCTGGAGGTTGCTGGTTCCTCACAGTTCTGACTCTCTCTGGTTCTCTGCTCCAGGCCATCAGCTCATTTTATGTTATTTCATCTGCTGATCAATTTAGTCTCATCCAAATTCATCAAAGTTGTTTCCTTTACATAACCAAAGACCTTGATATTTAGCCCTGACAAAGGATGAGAAGAGAAACATTAAATACAGCGGATCTGAAGACTTTTGTTCAGGAGCCTGGAACCATTGAAGAAAAGTGGGTGAGACTGGAGTGTGAAGCGTGAAGTAGCCTGTGCCTCAGGATGAGGCTGGCCAGCGAAGGAAAGGGCCACTAATTACTGCCCAACCTGGTCAAAGTATTCAATGCATACAATCTCACTCATCTGCAAAATAGCACTCTGTGAATCCTATTTTTAGGCACCCACAGCTCTTTATTTAAGGGAGAATAAATTTGAGGCTCGGAGATTGCTGTTTAATGCTGGTGTGGTGGCTTGTGCCTATAATCTTAACCCCCCAGGGGGCAGAGGCAGGAGAGTTATAAGTTTAAGGCCAGGAAGGTTATATGGTGAGTTCCAGGTAAACCTAGACTAAAGTGGAAGATCCTGTCTCAACAGAAGAAAATGAAACACAGCAAAACACTGTTCTGGACCTCAGTAAAACTCTCCAAAGTCATGCTATGTGGTCTAGTTGGTGACATTTGACTTTGCAGCAGTGGGGTGGTGGCAGGGGTGGGGGCAGGGGGATGAACAAACAGTCCAGCTAAAAAGTCTAATCACTGTATGGACCATAAGCTTCCATTTACAATAAATAAGAGCAAATATAGAACATGACAGTTCCAGAGGCAGAGGAGAAAAAGTCACCAGCTCAAGAACCACAGATGAGCCACCTTCAGAATCCACCCTGCATCACTAAACTGGGTTGCTGATGCCCAGATCTCCACCCTGAGGTTTCAAGATGATACTTGTAAGTTGGTTAGCACCTGCTAGGGATTCTCTTATGACAAGTAACCCTATTAAGAATAATGACAACAGTATTCAAGGTGGCATGGACAAGGACTCCCCAAAATAGAGAGAAGGAAGAACGAACAAAAGAAAGAAATTACAGGAGGGAAAAGCATGAGAGGTAAAAACAAGGAAATTCTAGACATGCTGTGCGTTTTGGGGTCTCCATGAAGAAAGTGACTCCATTGCCTAAGGCAGCTATGGGTGCTTTGGCTCCTGCGACCGTTTCCTGAGGTCTTGCAAAAGAGCCAACGTTAATGCTCAGAGGTTAGGAAATGCCTGAGAGATCCAATCCCAACCACCCTCCTTTCACAAATACAAAGGGTAGCCTGCACATCTAAGCAAAAACTCCTTATATCCCAAATTTCATCCGTATCAACAGCTCACTGGATTCCTGGTCACCTGGGGTACCAGCTCCCAAGGCCTTCATACTGCTCCAGTGCTCATCAGAGGCATCTGCAGGAGGATCATGGAGAGGGCTAGAAGGATGCTCAGCAAAGGTAGGGAGCATTGGATACCCACCCTTTCCATTTCTGCCCAGCACCTGGCTTTCAGGTCACCCCAAAGGTAGAACACCATAGGTCAAGGGAATCACAGAAGCTTCCTAAGTCCCACGAGCCGTGGCCGGTGTTGCTGCTAGGGCGCTCAGATATGAAGTAGGCAAGAGGGAAGAGCAGATGGGAGGTAAATATTTACGAAGGAAGTGGATCTCTGTGAAGATAACACGATGGGGGATGACTCTGGAGAAACCCGGTGCTTTGACTTCCTGCCATCATCCTATCCTCATGGCCTTATTGAAAATTCCTCCCTTCCACACCCTCCGGCTCACCATACCCATGTCAGGGTGGGATGGCTTTTCTGTGAAGAAAATAGAGGTTTCAATGTTTGGCATATTAATTTAGAGCATATGGTCAAAATATTGTTTACTATGGCTTGTGGGCTTATGATATTTAATTTAAAATAGATTTTCCTAAATACAAAGAGACTTTATACAGATGGCCATTAAACACAGACCGGCTTTGCTGTTCAACACTGTGAAAATATAATGTTTTAAAAGCATTTTATAGGACCTTGGTCCGTTGGCAAGGATGGAGTATTCTGAGAAGATGGACACTTGGAGCAAGGGCTAGACAGTCCTCATGCAACTGTCGCAGTCCGCAACCTCGGGGCCATGTTGATTTCCAAAACTTTGATTACCTTTTAGGGTAGATATTATTTTTTTTTTTTTGAAGTTCAGTTTGGATCCGAGAAAGCATGACCCCTGAGGTTGGCCAGTTCACGTGATAGCAGCAACAAATGTTTTGTGATGTCATACCCTTAAATACAAGCAGGTGGTTTCCACAACAAACACTGAGTAAGGCCAGACCAGGTGCTGTCTCCTTTGAGTGGGAGGAGAAGTGTGGTGGAGTTCATTCTCATTCATCTCCTCTCTGTCTCTGTCTCTGTCTCTCTCTCTCTCTCTCTCTCTCTCTCAGTTCACGTGATAGCAGCAACAAATGTTTTGTGATGTCATACCCTTAAATACAAGCAGGTGGTTTCCACAACAAACACTGAGTAAGGCCAGACCAGGTGCTGTCTCCTTTGAGTGGGAGGAGAAGTGTGGTGGAGTTCATTCTCATTCATCTCCTCTCTGTCTCTGTCTCTGTCTCTCTCTCTCTCTCTCTCTCTCTCTCTCTCTCTCTCTCTCTCTCTCTCTAAAAAAATGGAGATGTAATCTAAGACTAAGAAAATAAAAGTAGCTGCTGATTCATGTTGCTGAGGACCACACCGTGAAAAGTTCAGCACCAATTCTTTTCTTCTGATGATGATTTAAAACCAGAGGGTTGAGGCTATAGCTGGGTGGTGGAGTGAAGCCCAGAGTTCAGGCCCAGGTACACACACACACACACACACACACACACACACACACGCATGCATGTACACACACACAATGGCTGCTGGGCTCCTAAACTGCTTATCGTGAAGAGTATGTTGAGCGGCATCAAGGAGGAACTGGAAGGTTTTCACTTCCAGGAGGCTGTGCAGAGTGGGAACATTATGAGCGGTGCCAGCTCCCACCCCATCGTCTGTCCTCCGTTGCTGCCGGCAGGCAGCTTGCAAGGTGGAATGTGATCTCAAGTCAGCTCACACCTCTCCGTCAAAGCTGTGGGGTTTGTTCTCACAATGCAATGTCAGGCACTAAACTTTTGCTGAAAAAACTGATACTTGAGAAATGGTTTTGTACTGACTCGGGATAGCCCAGAAAGCAGTCATCCATTCTTCAGACGACTGAAGAGAAATAGCCCACATCCTGATTAGGGCTCAGAGAAATGTTGGGGGTCCCAGACCATTGTTTCTAATGTACTCCCATCTGTAATTAGGAACATACCAACGCGGTGTGGTTTGTTTTTCTAGTACAGTGACCTTAAACAACACATAATAAGTTTTGAAAGCAGAGTGAAAGCATTGTGAAAGTTGTTACCGGAGCCTGCACTGCCTGCGAAACAACAGTGCTCCAGAGACCTTCGCTGCTCCCTGGCTTTCTGTAACTGCTCACAGGGACATAAACAGAGCTTAGGTGGACACACAGATGGATCTTGCAGTCCCATGGGTACAGTCCTTAGGGAAAGCTGTCATCGTTGCCCCTGGAGTGAGGAGTTGTGTCTGCAAGTGGCTAAGGAGCTGTATGTGGCAGGTTTGGGGGGACAGTGACTTGACAGGTGTGCCCCAGGATAGCAGGTGCTTAACTGAATATAAACCTGTGAAGACTTGAAGGGGTCAGAATGTACAACTGACAGGATTAGTAACACCAGAAGACACTCTCACTAAATCAGGGACGAACTCAACTGAGGTCTTCACAGTTCCACATGGGAAAGGTTTTAGGAGTTGTCAGTTAGCACAAGCCAGGGTGTGCAAGGTTAAGATGTATTAGTAAAGTTCCTACCTCAGGGCTTGTCTTTGAATTAACAAAGGGGAAATTGAGCTCTCTTTACAAGGTTTTAAATTTTAAAAAAAGGTAGGGCTGCTCACATGGTACACACCTATCATCCCAGCCTTCTCGGGAGGCCAAGGCAGGAGGCGTTCCAGAACAATCTGGGCTACATCATGAGACCCCGATGCGGGTGGGGAAACAAGGCTGTTTCTGAATAAAATGAATACCTTTTTGTTTATAGAAGCAGAACATGGAGCTGGAGAGATGGTTCAGCAGTTAACAGCACTGTCTGCTCTTGCAGAGAACCCGGGTTCAATTTCCAGCACCCACATGGTGGCTAACAACCATTCATAACTCCAGTTCTGGGGTCCAACACCCTTTTCTGACCTCCTCTGGCATTGCACGACATGGGTATACATACATATACAATATACTTATACACACAGAACAAAAATAATAAATAAGCTTTGGTGAGACAGGGTCTCCCTGTTACCCCAGCTGGCCTGGAACTCACTACGTAGACCAGGCTGGCCTCAGTCCCAGAACTCTGCTTGCCTCTGCCTCCCAGGTGGTCAGGTGCTAGGATTAAAGGTGCGCATCATCACACCCGGCCATTAAATAAAA
Source organism: Nannospalax galili (assembly GCF_000622305.1). NCBI lineage: Eukaryota > Metazoa > Chordata > Mammalia > Rodentia > Spalacidae > Nannospalax > Nannospalax galili. Next base: position 406,918 of record NW_008333777.1, read on the forward strand.
TATTTTTATGAAAACAGAATATATTCATTACAGATGAATTAGAACATCAAACCAAATTTTAAAATAAAAAGCATTCAGTCTCAGCCTCCACATTCACTGTGGTAAATCACCTTTCCAACCTGAATGGTGGGTAGAGTGCATGCTAAGTGCCAGTGCAGGGTCCACAACTCCAAATGTACTTTTTTGCACTGTGGCCATTACTGGGAAGCGATGAACATGCATCTAGGTCACATTTAATGAGACCCTAGTGCTGCCATACGTCAGGGATGTATAGAAGCTCATTTAATCCATCCTTTGCCTTTTCACATCCAGACTGCTTCCAGCGAGTTGATGTATGTAAACTCATTTGATGAGTCACTTTCTGGGTAAAGTTTTATGTTCAAGTGTTGCCGGTGCTACTGCTGCTTATACAGACTAGCCCAGGACACTTTAGGAAGGTCTCCAAGCACTAAGAAGGAGGTCGAGAACTGGTGTAAACTCAAATAAGAGAGGGGCTTTCTAACTGTGTTCAATAGAACACGCGCACCGAGTTTCCTTATAGGTGTGACTGAAATAGTTAGCAAAATAGAGAATGTTACAGGAAATTGTATAAAAATACCAGGCATTTAACCAAATTGTACAGGGCTGCCAATGACCCGTTAGATGTCTGCCACCTCTAATTTCTAAGCATGCTATTCTAGGAGGCTGTTTTTATAACACGTAAATGCATGTGGCACCTTCCTGGCTTATTTGAACCAAATACTATAATTCTTCAAGCTCGGCAGACAAAAAACCTAGTTCTTGTGGAGATATGCAACTGAGAGAGATGTCAGAATGAGAGTGGTAGGGGACAAAATGCTAGGGTGGGTCAGGTCCTCATTGTCCTCCGTGTACTGAAAAGACAGAATTTGATAAAAATAATCTTAAACTCCGCTTTTAAATAGGGTGTTTATCACAAGCTTGGACGATAGTTTAAAAATCCCAGAAGACAGACCCAGGAACTGAGGGTAAGTGCCCTCCATATCCAGGTCCATGTTGAACAGACATGCTCTCTGTCAGAGCCATCTTCCAAGTCCACGTGCACCCTCAGAGTCCCCTCCACCCAGATGTCCAAAAGCCAGGGCCCCATTGCCATTGGCAAGTGAGGTGATACATTGTCCTTATGACTGGCCTGGTGGCTTCCTTATCCACAGATAGGGGCACATAGCGGGGAGGAGGACAATGAGAAATGGATGTCTGGATTGATGGAGATAGCAGGCAGTCTGCTGACAAAGATGAGAACTTACAGTTGGTAGTGGTCAGAGTGTATTGTTACAGCAATGAAGAACAAACTAGGACACTTACCAAGGTGGTATAGCCCTAAGAAGCCTGTTACACAATGCAGGCTTATCACTCACAGGTTTTCTTGACATGTTAATCACACTTCCCCAGGAGGGTTAGGGTCTCCTAAGAATGGTGTGTTGCAAGTTCTTATTTCTCTGTATGGTCCTCTCCATGGTTAACCTTTACTGGACTAATTTTGTCTAACCTTGGTCTCCCTAGGAAAGTGTTGTTTGAGATGAGAGCTTGCTTTTAGCTAATTTATTATAGGATATAAGTTTGGGAAAGCTCAGTGAGGGACTGGAAAAAATAACATGGTAAAAATGAAAGTTGATAGGAAGATGTCGAGTCAGAACTGTTATGGAGGTGAGCCTCTGAGCAGTCTCTAGAATGTTCCCCAGCTTTATCTGCCTAAAGGACTGAGGGTGGAAGTATTTATCCTACCTCTCCTTTCTCATTGGCCAAAGATTGCACCAAGGAATGTCTCTTTTGAATGTATCTGTCGAGAAGGAGGGTTCCTACAGCCAGACCAAGTAAAGAGCAAGGGACACACAGTGAGACCCGTGCACAGGGCACTGGGAAGGGCAAGGTCAGACCAGGCCAGTACAGAGCAGCTTGCTCCAGGTTCTGATAGGGTGATGTGTAGTCCAAGAGATGAGGCTAGGACAAAGAGCTGTCAGCCACACCATGTGTTGCCAGCCTGCAATGGTCACAAGCACACAAACGAGCAAGGGTTCCTGAAGAGGCGGCCCATTAGGAAGAGACTCACATCTTGGAATCCTCTCCTCCCTAGAGACTGACGATGATGTAACTGTCAGTACCTGGCCCAGTCATGGTACGCCCAGACTTGCCTTTTCCTGGGCACAGGCTGCAGTCAATGCTAGAGCTTCCAAAGCGGTCTCTATGTATTAGGATGTTTCCAAGTTATCGCCACATAGCTTCCTTTTCCCTTTCTTTAGTTTCAAAATTCCAAACTCCCCACATTATACAAGGGCCGCTTTTAGAATAGCACAGAAGAGCTCACACCGAACAACTGCTTTTCTTCGATACTGGACTGGATTTAATATCTTCCTTATTGGTGAGATATATACGTGTGTGTGTGTGTGTGTGTGTGTGTGTGTGTGTGTGTGTGTTCACTGTCTTTTTCCATTAAATGTTATGTGCTTAGCTTTTTCTCTTATGATAAATTTTAAACATGATTTTAAAGATTGTACATTATTATACTGCAGAAATAATGACCTTATTTATAGACATATATTATTTTCTATTTTTTATTTCAGGACAGGATTTTCTGTGCTGCCCACACTGGACAAGCAATCCTCCTGCCTCAGCCTTCCCAAGTATCTGGGAGTGCAGGTGCATGCCGCAGTGTTATTCCTGATCATTCGTTCATTAGAAAATACTAATTGATTTTTATATGTCACCTCTTTTTCTGAGGTCTGTGGACAAAAGCAGCAAGTCTCTACAGCCATGTAATTCACTTTGTATGGACTCAACCAAGTAAGTGGAAAGCAACGCACAGCACTGCTACAGGTGGCTCGTGTACCATGAAGGAACTACTGTGGGTTTGGAAAGGAGAGGAAGAACGGAGGATACATTCAAACAGGGGTATAGGACAGGCTTTGGGAGTTGTCCTAAATGACAGGAAGGATGGCATAGCATGTGCCCCTGGGCCAGCCATTCTGGGGTGTGCTTGGGGACCAGGGAGCCCAGTAAGAATGGAGCTGAGTGAACAGGTCAAAGGAGGAAAAAGAGGACCCATCCCAGCTATAGAGGGAGGCAGAGACCTTGGGAAGTTTGTATTTGACACTGAAATTTTGTGAGATTTAACACCATCAGATTTAGCTTAATAAAACAGAGCAACAAAGCCCACTCTGGCTGCTGAGCAGAGGCCTGGTGATGGATGGAACAGGAGACCAGAAGAGCAGGGAACAGCAAGAGCATGGTGACCAGATGCACACAACAGATACCCGTTTCTTCCAGGGCATTAATTTGCAAACAGTTTTCTCTTGCTCACGTTTAGGAAGATTGTAGAAAATCAGGAGCTTCTGCCTACATTTTTAAGTTGACATCTAAAATTTTTTAATCTAAGCAATTACAAGAAATGTAATTTCTATTTATTATAAATATTGACATTTTAAAATGAAACTCTTCAAGATAGTCAATTGAATCTAAATACTGTAACTTATTAAATGCCATTTAATGTCTGAATTCTTTTAAAATTACATTAATAAGCTCTTTCATGACATCAATTTTTTTCACTTTTTAAAAATCTTTCAATTGCTCTTATATTTTCTGCACAAATTTTTATACCAGTGTAGCATGTTTTGGTGTTTCAAGATCTTTTCTTGCTTATCCTGGCCTAATTATCTGCTTCAAAAATAAATGCAAAATTTGGAATTTAAAAAAAGTATGTAGCTATAAAGCTCTAAGTACCAATTGTTTCTGATTGAATTATAATAATAATTACCAATGCAATTGACCAAAATAGCACAAACATGTTAGGAATGCTATTGAATAATGATCAGAGATAAAAATGGTTTTATTAGAAATATATCTCTTCGGGAGATTTACAAGGCATAGTTTTCTCCTCCGGTAGATTTTATTTACTGCTAGAATGAGACGGGGCTCAGTATCAACTGTATTCCTGGTTTTATTTTTATTAATATAAGTGCTGAGAAAACTTCTTCACAAAAATATGTAAGCACAAATGAAAGGAATTTTATTATGGCAAGATCTGCCAACACTTTGAACTGCTTCTCAATTATATGCCAAATATGACAAGCTAATCTCTCTGCAAAATAGGCTCCAATGATAGATCAGTTCATGTCTCGCTTCTTTCAAGTGGGTTGAGCACAAAGATTCAGGAGCAACCTGACTCATTAAGCCTGAAGGTCTTAGCTGCCACCCTTTCTGGTCCTTCACTAAGGTGCCCCAGGGCTCCCAACCCAGGGCAAGGTCCAAACCAGCTCAGGAACAGGCATTTCTGTGTGAAGGATGGGGCGTTATGAAGGCAAAGGTATGAGAGAAGGAGAAGACAGAGTCCAGCGCTGACCACAGGATCTGTCGTACTGTGGACTACCTGTGTGCCCCCCTCCCCCTGCCCCGTGCCCCAAGGGCCTTAGCTCAGCCATGTTAGGGGTGGGCCCATTGGAAAGCATTTGGGTCATGGTGACCCTACCTTCAGGAACACATTAATGCAGTCTGATGAGTTCTTGCTCTGAGACTGGGAGCAGAAGTTAGGAAACCCCCTGCTAGGAGCCCTCCCCTTGTTCCCTTTGGTCTCTCTCTTCCGCACATAGCCATTTCTCCTTTCTCTTTCTCCATCATGACAGGACACAGCACAAGTTCTCCAACAGGAGCCAAAGCCATGTCACGGACATGTTCGTGGACTTCAAGACCTATGAACTAATTTAACCTCTTTTCCTCATGTCACCCAGTCTCAAGTGTTCTGTTATAACAATAGAAAGAATAGTAGGAGAGCATCCTCCTAAGACAGCTGTGTTTGGAGAGAGAAAGGGGCTAAGGGTTTAGACACTGGCTGCCTTAAATTAGCTGCTCCTGAAACTCTAGGAAAACTATCAAGTAATTTTCTTGGTAAGTTCACAGATCCCCAAATCCTCGTTTTAAGTTTGCTGGTCTGGAATTTTTATCAGTGAAAATGTTGAGAATCACCAAGAGTTGGGCTAAAGATTAATGGTTGAGGCACAAGGATTGGCAATGCAGTTGATGTAGGTGTGAATGTGGCAGAGGGAGCCCAAGATGGACCACGTGTGTGCTAGGATGAGAGATGGATATACAGGCTATGACACACAAACAAACAGTCTCTGTGGTTTAGGAGACAAATGTTTGCCGGGTTCGGATTGGCTTGACGGTCCATTCTGTAATGCTGCTATCTCAACACACATGGCTTCAAGGTCATCACAAAAACAACAGAACGGTGCTGATGGCTTGAAATGTTCTTGTCCTCAGAAGGGACCGCTGTCACTCTGCATATAGTTTCTGGCCTGCATTAGCCACCAGCTGCTTAAGAAGCCAGTTTGTAGAGAACCACAAGAATCTGTAAGGGCAGCCTGTCTCAACCATGCTTGGGGCTGGCGTGTGAAATTAGGTGGAAAGGGCCCCTGATTGGAAAGATGAAACTGTATAGGTTTATTTCAAGTCAATGTTTTAGAAGAAAATAATACCTTTCATTTATAATTTTAAAATAAGCAAGAGCACTGAAGAAACATGAAAAATAAGATCAAAGAGGGGGACACTAACACTGGCAGGCACAGCAAACTTACAGCAGGTTGGATGGTCATGTTCAGAGGGTCAGAGGAAAAAACACTGGAGTCCACCTTTGTGTGAGTCGCCTCTCAGTGTGAAAAGCAGTACCCACAATACACCTGCACACTCACCCATCACCAGAATTATTCACAGTGAATAAAAGGACCAAATAGGAGACTAAATACATATTTCAAAAAAGAAATCTTTGAACCAATTAAGTAATCATCTACATTTTCTTTCTTTTTTTGACAGAAAATATCAGTGATTACATTATTTCATCAAGGGCAAGGAATTTTTGAACCAAAAAGCAATGGAAGAAATCTTGAGAGAAAAGATGAACACATCTGAGAATTTTTAAAGCATTTTTGTCAGTAAACAATACAAATACAATTAGAAAGCAAGCTACAAATTGAAAAGGTTATTTAAATACATGCCAAAAGGGTAATAACCTTAATTTCAAGAACTCTCACAAAGCTGAGATGCCACTAATATGCCAGCTTTGAATAGCAAGGCGTAACAACGCATGCCAGAATTACAAACAGCTCAGAAAATGACACGTGAGGAAGAAGAATACTCTTGCCCCCAAATTGTCAGATACTTTAAGATGTTAAAAGTCAAGCTGACAAGCTTTAATGAGAGCAATAATGTGATTGATTCTTTGCTTAAACAAGTATGAGCTGGGCCAGCAAGATGGCTCAATGGGTAAAGACACCTGCCATTCAAGCTTGACCACCTGAGTTTAATTCCTGGGACCCACATAGTAGAAGGAAAGAACCAAATCCTGTAAGTTTCCCTGTGATTTCCATATACCTATTGTGGGCACACATACACATGTGCATGGACACAGGTATATATACACACTTTTTCTTAGGGATGAGCTGGTACACCCTTCCAGAACACAATTTGCAATCTGCAAACAATACTGAGAATTTTAAATACCTGAATAGATGCTCCTCAACTTAAGGATGTGATTGTGTCCCAATATAGCCACTGTAGTTTGAAAATATCATAAGACAAAGAAATATTGTACACATCTAGCTGACTGTGATGGTTCATCTTCTTTGTGGACTTGAGTGGATTTATAATCACTCAACATATGGCAACATACCTCTGGGTATGTCTAGGAGGGCATTTCTAGAAAAGTCTAATTGAGGAAGGATGACCCACCCTGAATGTGGGAGGCACCACGCCACCAGGAGTGAATCAAAAAGCAAACTGAGTACCGCATTCGTTTGTTTCCTGACTGCAGATACAGTGTAGCCAGCTGCCTCACTCTCCTGTCACCATGCAGTCCCTGCCTTGATGGACTGTATCCCTCAAACTGTAAGCCAAAACAAACCCTTCCTCTTTTAAGTTGTTGCTTATTAGATTTTTGGTCCCAGCAATGAGAAAAGTTACTAGTGCACAGACCAAATATCATTCATGGCACAGGGTAAGGTACTAATCATTGTGCCTTAGGATAGTGGAGCCAGTGGCATCCACTGGAAGGGCACATGACAGGCATCACTGCCCCTGGGAAAATTCCAAATTCAACATGCGAGATGCAATTTCTACTAAATATCACAGGTCAAATCACCATGGGTCAAGCACCATCTATACAAATGTTTCATTGAGCTATGTAACAGCTGTGTCTTTGCTGCATATGAATTATAGCTTAATTTGGAAAAGTAGCAAAAGTTTATATTACTTTCCTTGTAAATTTTTTAACATTTATTTGTTTCCATACATGAGTGTACATATGTGGGCACATATGACACAGCATACATGTGGAGGTCAGATGACAATCCATAGAATTTGGTTTTCTCGGTACTGGAGAGATGGCTCAGCAGTTAAGAACACTGACTGTTCTTGCAGACAATCCAGGTTTGAATCCCAGCACCCACATGGCAGCTAACAACTGTCTGTAACTCCAATCCCAGGGGACCCAACAGCCTCTTAGTGACCTCCGCGGGCATTGCACAACATGGGTGCACTTACCCATGTAAGGCAATACATCCATACACGTAAAATAAAAATAATAAATAAAAATTTAAAAAGAATTTGGTTTTCTCCTTCCACCATGTGGATCCTGGAGACTGAAAACTCAAGTTTTCAGTCTTGGTGGTAACTGCCTCTCCTTGCTAAGTCATCATGATAGCCCTGATTTTACATTCTTTCTGAAGTCATGAAAAGTTCCTGTTCATCTCCCTGTTGTGGATAATCCCAAAGAAAACAACAAGCTATAGCTAAATTTTACATGCAGAACCTACCCTATGGTGCATCTTATAAGAATGAAACTTAGAAAAGCACCAATAACCCTGAAAAATAGAAAAGGAGATATTCAAAATATGGTAAATTTTAGGTGTATTAATAAATAATATTCAGTTAAGTATTAGGTTTTCTAGAATATGTTAATAAAGATTTATCACAATGTGATTTCAATTGAGCCTGAATAAAAAAGGTATAGGATAAATTGGTTTCATTTTAAATAGGTTCATGTAGAACTGTATGTGTCTAGAAAAAAAGGATTAAAATATTAAAATAGGAACTGGGGAGATGGCTCATATAACAAAGAGCTTGAAGACCTAAGTTCAAGGTGCACAGCAAAAACTGGACGTGGTAGCACATGCTTGTAAACCCAGCCCTGAGGAGGTGGAGACAGATTGTCTCAGACAACAAGATGGGGAGCTCCTGAGGAATGATTCCTGAGGTTGGTCTCTAATCTATGAGCTCATGAGAGAGAGCGCGCACGCACACACACACACACACACACACACACACACACACACACGCACGCACGCACGCACGCGCACACACACGCACGCACGCACACACACGCACGCGCGCACACACACATGCGCGCGCACACACACGCACACACACACACACACACACAGCTAAAATAGTAAGTTCTTTCTGTGTAGCTTTTATTTCCTCTTTAACTTTCAGCATTGTCCAATATTTAATGACTGTTGTAACACAAATGAAAAAGTTCTAGTTGAAGTGCAGTCACAGAGCAGCGGATCTGGAACCTGGTCCTCAAGACTGTGACAGAAATTCAGCCAAACTCAAAAAAATCACTAGATGCCCAGGCTTCTCCCCAACCCTAAACCCCTGCCAAAGGATTTGGCAAGGTGCTCTGCAGGGTGTGTGGGGCGGTGACAGGTCATAGACTGATTTCTAGGGTGGCTGTTACCAGGACAGGTCTCCAGAGTTTTTTGCTGCAAGGGGCTGTGAAACTCAACACAACCTCTGAAACACTATAGGCAGGGAGAGGACGGGGAAGGGAGCTGCACTGTGTTTGTCTTACTGGAGAAAATTTGTCATCTTGGTCAGGTAGAAATTACCCTGATCATGGGCAGTTAACTTCCAAGACTATCTTGTTCTGTCTCGGTCTGAATCCACTCTGCGTTTGTGACCCGCAACGGCTTCCTCTCTTTCTCAGACCACGGACTGGCAGCAAATTCTGACAAGGGGACTGTGGCAGACTACACCATGGCCACCAGATGGTCTGTCCTCATGTTCCTGTGGCAGCACTCCCTGATTTTGCCTGGGATCTAGAACAAAACCCAGATGCTTTACGGGGAGCCCATTTCTTTCTGGTGAATATTTCTGCAGCTGTCTATGAAGTCAAGAGTGAACCAGTTTAAGAAGTCTAGCTTCCCAGGCAAAGCTTTTTTTCCAAGGAGGAACTATAGAGAATTACAAGGGCAAAGCCTTTGGACCCTGCCTCCCTGCCTAGACCACTTGAAGTCAACCTTGATGTTTGAAGCCATGTAGCCATCTTGGAATCATAACAGAAAGTTTAAGGGAATTCCAGAAGTTTACCCAGAGCACTGAGGCCGCCTAGTGATTGAACTAGCTCTGTGGGGCCTGTCTATGGTGTTCTTGTGTATCTAAGCCTCTAGTGGTTAAAGTTGTTGCTACTTACAGCCTTTTTGTGGGTGATAATGAGACTTCGGAGATAGCCTGGATTGGTTCTTGGTTTATGCCTGATCCCCCTGAATATGGAATTTGTGCTAATTGTGACAACTATAATTGATTTTCCTAAACAGTTTCTTGCAAACTAAGCAGATAACTGGAGGAGATTGTGCCCATGCCACAGTGAACTGTACGGTGATCTAGGAGATCTCTGTTATTCCTTTCTTCTGGTCCTTATCACTTTCAGTGAAGCTATCCAATGTCCAGTGTTTTGATTGTGTTCCCTGGAAAGACACTCTGTTGAAAACTATCTCCGTGTTGCTTATGAATATTTCTGTTTTATTTCCTCAGTTCCTTGGCTGGTCCTGCTCACCACCATCATTGTTGACAAATTCAGGGACATCTACATCTTAAAAGTTTCTTAATGAAAGATAACCCTAACCCCTAAGAGTCAGTCTGAGGGACAGCCCTAACCCTGTATGAGTCAATCTAATAGCTGAAGTCCAGGACAGATGCCCACAAACCAGAGAAGTGTCTGCCATTCTTTCAGTTATGAGTAAGTCCTACCCATACAAGTGAATGACAACCACAAGGCCACAGATCGACAGTCGACACAGTCCAGGACTCATTCATAAGCTGTTCTTGGGCACATCTGCAAAGGACCTGTAGAGGCAATGACCGTTTGAAGACTTCAGTGATACATAGTTAGCAGTCACCCCGTTGATTAGGTAGCATGGCCTAGAGTCAGCATCTCCTGGAACTGATCCCACATGGCAGGCATACCTGGTGCCACATGGGTCCACACTCACAAGGTTGGGGTGAGCAAATACTACCTCGATACTAGAATTGGGGGTCTGGTCTTCTTTCTTGCATGACTGCTCTCTGATATTTTACAAAACCCCTTCCCCCTAGGCCTCTGAGAAAGGAAAGATGATGGATTGAATCAAATGGTCTCAGAAAACCACCTTAACACAGAAAGCTCAAGACGTCTTTCAAGTTCCCCTGAACAGCAATATGGCAAACAGATATTTCGTCTCGTTCTATTAGGACTGACCTGGCCTCTGACCCCTGTGTACCTTAAAAATAATAATATATGGAATACTACCTCATACTGAGCCTTCTGTATATTCCAGACACCGGATTAAACATACTCTATGTATGCATCATGTCATAAAGCACTTGGGGTGACAAGCATTGCTGTCGCTGGGATGTAAATGAGGAAATAGATAAAGGAGAAAAGAGAGCAAATCCCCAGATCCAACCTGTTCTCCAAGAGCCACCTGCACCCCAATGAACTGAGCCTGGTTCCCCCAGCACAACAAAGCCGTCACCCTTCACTGCAGACAAGATGCACAGGCCTGTTTCTGTCTAATCATGCATTTCAGTAAAACGTGTTATACATTTCTTGGAGGTTGAATTTTGGCTCCCACGAGGAAATGGCAAAAGACAGACTATTCCGTTCAATTCGCTCCTAGGAATCCCAGAACGCTGACCTGATTTCACTTGTTAGGATTCCTTCCTGCTCAGCCTCGTCATTCAATTCCATAAACATCCTTCCCTTCCAGACACTGTAGCACTTCCTCTAAAGGTATTGTTAATCGGCTGAGTAAACACACACTTGCCCTCTGCAAGCTATGGTTTTGCTTTGAAATCTCTGTAATTAACACATTCACGTTCAGGCACCGGCTGTTATTGAGTTCAAAGAAACAAAGATGTATTTCATTTTTTTTTTCCTACAAGTGATTCATCAATTCCACTCCCCCCGCCTACAGACATCTAAATTTCAGTTTTCCTTGAAGCTACAAAGCTTTAACTGGCATCTTCACTTTGAGTCAGAGGACACAAGTGTTAAACTGCACAGCCTGCAGCCCGTGTCAACCCTCTTAACCTGCCTTCCGGTACAGGCGTCATTAGCAATGCTCTTTGCCCTTGAGCACTAAAAGGAAAAGACTTGGGTAACTGGACACCAGCAAGTAACTACCTGATCCCAAGTTATCTTTCTCTGCTCTCCCAGAAGGGAGTGAAGACATTTGCTTCTGTTTCTAGGTCTGGCACACTGGTTAGAGAAACTGCTCTTTTCCCAAAACAGGGGCTCTGATGGTGTTCATATTTTCACACCCACCATAACAAGAGGACAGCCATGTTGGTGTATTTGTGGGACGACCAGAGAATGGAAGCATCATCATGTCTACTTAAAACACACACACACACATACACAAACACACACACATACACAAACACGTGAATATAACTACACGTGGCAAACACATTTACACAACCACACATTATATATACATACACACAAGACACATAAGGAAATATTCTTCCCTGAACTATCTTAATGAACTTGAAACATACAGGCTGAGTGTGGCATTGCGCACCTGCAATTCCAGCATTTGGCTGAGCAGGAGGATTGATCACAAAGGCAAGTCCAGCCTGGGTTACATAGGAAGATCTTGTCTCAAAAATCAAACAAAAAAGTTCTAGATACCGCTATGCTAATTTGAAATATCATCTTTGGCAATTCCTCATCAATAGTTTCTATTTGTTCAACGAGTACAAATATTCACTAGAAATTTGGTAAAGAACTGTAAGGATTTTTGTTGTTATGGATTGAGATTGCCCCTGGCTATCGGCTTGAGTCTTGATCAGTAGGTACAGCTAATTACTCTGGGTATTCCAGATTAATGGAAATCCCTGCAGAGAGAGATAATTCAAGCCATTCCCTATTTTATAATGAACATTGTAAAAATGATTTCTTCATTAGGAGAGGAAGGGGCTGCTCAGTGGGGGTGGGAAGGGGTGGAAAGCATTCCCTTGGGTTTTACAAAGGGGCTCTGCAGGTGGCACATCCTCAACAGGTCTCAGTGGAAGACCAAACACTCTACATCTTCCAAGCCTACAATTTTTCAACTTTGGGTCAAAAATGATACTTAAAGAAGCACAGAAAGGAGAAGGAATTGCTGCCTGTGAGGGAGCCCCACATCTGTCTCCTTGCACATGAAAGCATGTGTCAGTGATCTTACACACACATGTAACCCTGACCTGAGCTCTGGGCAGAACATTTCCATCACCCTTGAGGCTGACTGCCTTCTCTAATGTGGTGGGAGCTCCCAGAACTTTTCACAGAGCAGGCTGTCCTCAGCTTCCTCGCTTTGTCCAGAACTGTGTGCGTTGAGCAAGGACAAGAACTCCCTCCTGGCCTCATACAGCTTTTACAGGCATGGTGAGTCTAGTCACCTCCCCCAGTAACCAAGTGGGGTCGAAGAGGCTCCTGTGCAGATTTTCCAGTTACTTCTCCACCTTCCATGGTGAAAGAGCAGATTCTATGTCAAACCAGGTTCCAAGGTACTCCGTACCTCATCCAGATGCCGCATCACTTTTCTGTGATCCACTTTATAACTAAGCCCTTCTTGGTATTTACCCTGACACCCATGCACTTAATGCATCATTAAGTCTAAAAGTAGGAAGACTGACACCAGCTAAAATTCTTCTGCCACGCTGGTGAGCACTGGATCTGAACACGGACTGTCTTCCAGCAAGCTATGTCCACCTTCGCCCTCACGACCTGCTGTATCAGTCTTGATGCTCTTCCTCCAGTTTAATGACTCACAGTAATTCCCAGTCTCAAACTATCTAATCTGTGCTAAATCCAGTGAGCATACCACAGTGTTAAACACAAGTTCTCTCTGTTTCCTTGCTGTCACGATCTTGGTATGTTCCATCCTCCATTCTTTTGTTCACATACCTTCTGACCCTTGCCTCCAAATAGCTTCATGCTCATTTACAGGATAACTGTTTTATTCCATGTTTGATATGCGCTAAGTACTGATCTAGTTCGTATGATAGCTTCACAATGTCCCGGGAAGATACATACCTTTACCCATGTCAACCCAAAGAAGAAACAGGACGAGACAGTGTAGTTGACACTGAGGTATCTTGTGAAGAACTGTCCCCTTTTCAAGACCAGGGCACTTCTTCTCCTTGTTATTGAGGGTGTTAATGGGTAGCAGAAGCATTGTGGCTCACACTTCAACACCCCCACCCCCCACCCCGGAATTGGATGCTATATTAGTTACTTTCTTGTTGCTGTAACCAAATAACTGACAGAAAGCAGCTTAAAGGAAGAAGTGTTTATTTTGACTTGCAGTTCAAGGGAATAGTCAGGCACAACAGGGAAAACAGGACAAATCCTAGCCGGCCTGTCACATTGCACAACAGTCAGGAAACAGAGGAGCGAATGCCGAGGCTCAGCATGTTTGCTTTCTCCTTTGAATTCAATCCAGGATCCCAGCCTATGGAGTGGTGCCTCCCACATTTAGGTTGGGTCTTCCCACCTCAATTAACCCCCTCTATAAACTCCCTTACAAACATGCCCGGATGTTTGTGTCTAGGTGATTCTAGTTCTTGTCAAGTTGACAATAGTGGCCATCATAAATTCAGAAATTCCTTCATTCCTTGTCAACTTGACACCCAAGTATACCTTCTTTTTTTTTTTTTTTTTTTTTGGTCTTTTTGAGACAGGGTCTCCCTGTAGCCCCAGCTGTCCTGAACTCACTATGTAGACCAGGCTGGCCTTGAACTCACAGAGATCCGCCTGCCTCTGCCTCCTGAGTGCTGGGATTAAAAGCGTGTGCCACCACACCTGGCAAGTATACCATTTTTAAGCCATAATCTTCTATACCTTGTTCCATTGGCTCATGGCCATCTCATAATGCAGAATGCATTCAGTTCAACTTTTAAAATCCCATAATCATTAACAGTTCTAGCAACAGTATAAGTGCAGGGTCTGTCTTGAGACTCAGAAAACCTCTGAAGAGTGAGCACACATAACATCAAAACAAGTCTATACTTCAAGTACACAGTGGCATAGAGTAAATGTTTCCATTCCAAATTGGAGGAATGAGGCCGTAGCCTCAAACAAGACCAAACCCATGAGGGCAAATACCAAATCCTGAAGCTCCACATACAGCATCTGGGGCTGATGATGAAATCTTCTAGACTCCAAAAGGCTTGGGTAGCCCCAAACTCCCAGCTGTGCTGATGACAACATTGGCTGGACTCTGCACTTACAGCGTCCCTGGGTAGACACACCACAGCCCAGCCATCTCCAATATCTAGGATTCTCTATTAGGCTTCATCTTTCCAGGTCCATACACTGGCTTCTCAGGGCCTCCTGGAATGGAATCCAACCCTGTTACACGTTGCCTAGCCTTAGCAGTCTTTTGGAACCTTGGTACAGCCTCCCATGAGCCCCTCACGCTTTAATTTGTCATAACTGCAACACAAACACCATGTGGACAACACTTCTGAGCTCTGATGCCATCTTGACATATAGTCTTGATGGGTAGGCTATAGTTGCATTCACCTCTGTGCCTTCCAGGCTGATCCTGGGGAACTGTATTCCTAAGCAATTTTTTTTTTTTTTTTTTTTTTTGAGCAGGAAACCCCATCAAGAGAATTGTTCTCAATGTGGATTTAGCTCTGTCTCTAGGGTGACTTGCATTCAGGTAGGAGATTATATACCTTTTCCAGGCCCCCTTTCTCTCCCAGTGTGTTCCTGGGGAAATTTTTTCCTAAAAAATTTTTTTTTTTTTTTTTTTTTTTTGAGCAGGAAACCCCATCAGTGGCATTGCCAATTTAAGCTCTCTTCTTTCAAATAAATTTGCATTTCCACAAGATAGAGTCTTTGGTGGGTGGGGTCTTGCCTTCAGAGGTACAGTGATTATGGTTTGTTGTTCTATTACTCCAGTACAGAGCAGGAGGTTTACTGATGCCCATCTCTTCAACAACTACAGCTGTTTTCTGAACAGCTTTAAGCTACCATTTTCCCCTCTGCATTTTCACCCTTTTGCTCTCCTTACTCTCTCCCCGATTAAGAGCAGTGAGCCGTATCCACGCCACAACCTGAATGCTAGTCTAGAAGTCTTGAGATTTCTCCCACCAAACAAATGCATCTGCTGCTTTGGAATTCAGCCTCACCTGAGCTCTTAGGACACAAGTAGAACTCAATTACATTCTTTACCAAAATATAATGAGTGACCTTTAGCCTAGTCCCTGATAAAGTCCTTCTTCTCTTCTCTTCTGAATCCTCATGACCCAGGCCTCTACTGTCCACATTTGTCTTGGCATTCTGGTCCTCCAACTCTCACCAAAAATGGCCCATTAAGCTCTTAAAGCATTTTAGAGTTTTTTCGAGCTCAGAGTTCAAAACTCTGTTTATGATGAAATGGTTTTCTATATATTCACTTCTCAAAAAAATAAATAAATAAAGAGAAAGAGAACGCAAGGGTTAGAGATAGAAGGCCTAGAAGAATTTTTCGAGAAAAACATGGGAGAAAGTGCTTGGGATGAGGGTGGGGATTAAGCTGAACCCCATCTATTCAATGTGTCCTGGAATGGCTGCACCACACAAGTGTACCCTGCACCAGCTTCTTCCTGTTCTACATTATCTTCCCAGCACCTACGGAAATTAAATTTTGAGGGCCTCTGTTCTAGGAGCATAAGGAATTACATTATTAGTCAGATGTTGTTTTGCGGTCTAGCAGAAACAGCCACAGACTGAGGATGCCGGGAGGGAGTCTTGCTTACAGCAGGGTAGAGTCCTGAAAACAAACCTGCACAAATTCTAGAGCTTCTGTAAAGTGAGTGCTACAAGATGATATGGAATTTTCCATCCAGCTATAAAATGTTATGATCTATGATTTGTCTGCTTATTGCTATAGATGATTGAATTTGCCAGAGTAATAAACACATGAGGGCATAGATTATACCAGGTAGCTCTTTGTACCTCTCACAGTGCACAGTGGAAGATAATCATATACAGACTGACTACATGACTTCTCCAAGGGTGCAAAGTTTGAATGCTGTCCACAACCAGGAAAACCTAATGCAGACCACAGACTTTTATCTAAATACAGGCAGAAACCAGACAGATAGACCAGGACCTACAGAAGCTGACCCCAGCATGCAGAAGAAAGTAACCACAATTCATAAGTGGAAATTGTAGTAACAACTGGGAGGTGGGGAGGAGCCAAACTGAGTTTCCTCTGGCACCATGGTTTCTCATGAACAGTTTCTCATGAACAGAAAGAACTCTTTGGGCACAGTCTGGAGGGAATTGAAACTTGCTGCTCTGGAAAGTTAGTTCTTCAGAATGAAAGAAAGCCGTGGCTTCAGACACATGACCTCTCTCTTCTTTCTTAGCTCTGAAAGCACTTGCAAAAAGTGTGGGTCTGGGATTGGGGTGAGTCACTGAGTCTGGATAACCCCCGACTCCTTTTGTTTCTCGCAATTCCTCCAGTTTCTTCCAGCATCATTATTTAAAAGAACTTTTCTTGCATTCTGTTTTAAATTCAGTTGCTTTAGCTACACTTCAGTCACTTTCCTCAGAAACTTCAGTCTCCTGTTAGCTTGGGTCTACTTTCCCAGGGGCTGTAGGAAGGCTGGAGAGGCATCTCACTCTCTCTCACCATTGTCCACCATCTTGCTGGTCAACCATCTTGCTCTCTGTTCCCTCCAGACTTCAAGGCATCCGTGGAGCTCTTGTTACCGCTACTCATGTCCTTCTTGATCTCACACTGAGGAGGGTAAAATGAGGAGCCCCTCATCTTTGACGACTTCTTTTTTTTTTTTTTTTCGGTCTTTTTTGACACAGGGTCTCCCAGTAGCCCCAGCTAGCCTGGAACTCACTATGTAGACCAGGCTGGCCTTGAACTCACAGAGATCCACCTGCCTCTGCCTCCCGAGTGCTGGGATTAAAGGCCTTCTTTTTTAGAGAACAGGCTTCTCATGGTGGTCTGACTAGGATCCTTAAAGTTCTACTAATAGGAACACCTGCATCCTGCTATAGGTAAGTATTTTTATCAGTCTTACAAAGTACCCCAAGGGCAGCAATACCTACTGTGTTTATATTTTTTGCTCTTAGTCTGGAATATAAAATCTTAATGATTAAACTTCCTCATTCTACAGTTAAAGGAAACTGAGTCCCAACAAAAATTAAATTCCTCTATAATGCCTAATGACAAGTCGCCTACTTTAATTAATAATCGGCTGAAGAAATAATCATGGAGGTCTACCAGTTTGTTCATATTTAAACCGTGTACCCTATGTGATGGATGATATAAAGAATTCCCTAGGTCATTTTGAATAAACGCTCTAATATTAGAGCTTAATGCCCACTGTGCTAGTTCATTTTCTCTTGCTATAATGTGATACCTGTGCAGGATAATTTTAGAGATGTTGACTTAACTAACAGTTCTAGAACTTCAGATGCCAATCAGCATCATCAGTTCACCTAGGGAAGAGCTCATGGCAGATGACATCATCATGCAAGCAACATATGAGGGAGACATCGCATTGCAAGACAGAGAAGGTAGGGTGTCTTGGAAACAACTAAACTTTTCCCTTCTCATAAGAAGTAATGCAGGGCCCCATAGAAACTACTTACCCTTCCAAGAGCACGATGATGCCATCTGCCATGAGTTCTTCCCTAAGTGAACTGATGATGCTGGATTCCAATCACCAAATGATTTCCCACTAAACCCCACCTCCTAAAAGTCCTACTAAGCCACGCTTGCCATGGCTACACCAAGGGTCAAGTTTCCAACACATTACAAATCACAGCACCCACATACGATGGTATGTAAATGTGTATAATAAGAGCTATGTGAGAACACCTTCATCGGGTGACTGATATGCCTGGGAACCATCAGGCACAAAGCAGGAAAGTTCGATGCACTGTGGAAAATTCCCAGGGTTGTAGGTCTTTAGCATGGGTAGCTCCTGGGGATCATGTGGCATGTGGGTAATGTGATGATGAGACAAAGATAGAGCTGCCTTGCACAGCACCCAAGGGCCTTAGATGTTGCTTTGGGTGGTAAACAGCCACTAAGGGTTCTAAGGAGAGAGGAACTTAGAGCATTTTTTGCTTTATTTACTTCCACAGGAAGGTACAAGACCACTTGCTGATAGATAAGAGTAGATGTCAAGAGAAGTAGCTATTAAGAAAACCCTGTGCAGTAATCCATGTAAGAGTTAGCATATGATCAGCGGCTGGCAGAAGAGGAGGAGGTGGATGGGAGTCTATTCAGGACACAATTGGCAAAACCCAAGGAGCTACTGGACATAGCTGCTGGTTGGAAAACAAAACAGAACAGTTAGGGTAGTCCAAGAAGTCATTTCTGGGTAATTATTACTTAAATCATATAAGCTTGAATACAGTTTTTATAGACTGCAAATCCAAGCAATAATTCCATCTTTCTGTTCCAAATGGTGCCATAGACTTTGACTAAATTTAAAAACAAATTAGTAGATGGTACTTCTATGAATTCTTTTAGTTCTCAACTTAATTAACATAAAAATTCCCAGTGTTTTCAAAATCCAAGCGTTATTAGTATCTGGAGCCTTTTATAGAGTGAGTTTACTGCTATTTCCTCTTGTTCAAAAGACTAAATTTAAACACTGCCTTTTGATAGGTTATAAGTTGGTAATAGTACCATGAAAATACAAGAATTGGGAGAGGAGACATGTCCACAGAGAAAAGCTAAGTCTGTGATTTTGGTGAATCCAGTCAATGATACTGACTAAACAGTACACAGACGACATGACCCAGACCAATAGTGACTGAAGTGGAAGATGTCTCTCTCTCTCTCTCTCTCTCTCTCTCTCTCTCTCTCTCTCTCCCATGTTCTAACCTGAATCTCCATTTTTACCAGGGTCTTTGACAGCTGGTGTCCACAGTCGAGTCTGAGAAGTACTGAACCTCACACAGAGCTTCTGTCACACGATTTCTTCCCTTGAATCCGCAGTAGATTTGCAATGACTGGTTTTGGAGATGAGGAGGCAGTATTCTGTTAGCAAGGCTCTCTTTGACTGACTCCACCAGGGTGCCATAGGTGTCTTCTGAAGCCGGGGCTTGTTGGGGTGGTGGTAGGCATGTATCCTGTAGGAACAGAGCTAGGAAGAAGCTTCTGCTGTAATGTTTAGGTAGGCACCAAAACAGCAATTAAGATAAGCAATATTTAGGTGTAATAGTTTTAAAAATTAAAATGGTCCCAAGAACCCATCACAAAGAACAAAGCGTCTTCCCAGGGCTCCATCCCAGCCCAGCTCTGCACTTCTAATGCTAGTTTGAATCTTTCTGTGATTCATTGTCTTGTGTTTTTCTCACTTCTCCCTCAAAACCACTGAACCCGAATAAGAAGTATATTCTCACACTTACAGAAATACATTCAACAAAAATGTTTTTCAAGTTAGAAAGATGTTTAACTCTAACTCCAGGGGGGCCCAAGATGCTGCAACCACATCAGCTGAAAACACTAACATATGTCTTCTGCACCTCGAGCTTAGCAGAAGTCAGCAGGCACCCAGCCCTGCTCCCATTATCCACTGAAGGTTTCAAAGTGTCACATCAAGCATTCCCTGTTTTTCTGATTTGGGATGCTCTACCTTTATGGGAGGAGATAGGTTTGAAACGGGCCCTGAGTAAGCCCAGTCCCAAAATAGCTTTGTGTGTCTGCTTCACAGGACAACTTCCGTTTCAGAGCTCAAACCTGGAAGTACCCAGCATACAGGAAAGAAGAGCTCAGCTGGGAATGCCTGCATCGCCACTAAGTGTCTTTCAGTTCCTGTCTGGGAGCACCAGCTGCACATACCCGCTAGCTTTCTTGGCAACGCTAGCAGGTTGGAACCCGGAAGAAAGACTTCAGAAAATGCCCAGAACCCCAGCCCTGGAGAGGGAACTCTTCGGTCCTCTCACCACATTGTGCCCACACTGTTCATTCAACTAGAATGCATTTTAGGTTCTTGGCTTCTTAACTGCTTTGTGGGTAAACCCGTGAGGTCTGGGGATGAGCCAACCAAGCCTCAGAGCTAATCACATCTGGCCTCAGGCCTATCTCAACTTAACACTGGCCAAACCTTCTTACCTGAGTGGCTGCAGCATTTAGGCTTGATTTCCTTGTCTTTGTAGAAGTGATATAAGATTATGCCTTTACTATATGAGCTTGAAACCTCAGAGGAGGCTTATGAGGTTCCAAGGCAGGGGCCTCTGCCTGATCCCCGGTCATGAAGTAACTTGCATTTCAAAGCAAAGTTTCAAAGTGTGTTCTGTTCTCTTAAACTCAGTACAATGTGTCCTCCCAACATTTCAGAGTGGGTTAGGCAAGGCAAGAATTATTGTCATTAACTTTGTTTATTTCATTTTGATTTTTTTCAGACAAGGTCTCATTCTTTGTAGCTTAGGCTGGCCTTCAGTTTGTGATCCTTCTCAGGTTCCAGGGTGCTGTGATTTTACGCATGTGTCACAACACCCAGCTTATCACTGTTTTTAAATATGAAACCCAGAGCAACTGGTAAAAAAAAAACAAAAAAAACAAAAAAAAATAAGTCTTCAACTTTAGTCTAATAATATTGCCACTACTTTGTCCTCCCTGTTTTGCAAATAGTAGGGACTTAATAAATTTTTGTTGAATACACAACTTCCTTACCAAACATTCTCCTGTGTACCAGGAAAGTACTTTGTTTTGGTTTGGATTTTGTGTGTGTGATGACAGGTTATTTAAGTGCTCAAGAGGAAAGGATCGCCTCTATATAATCTTTAAATCCCCCACAACACAGAGAAGTCTGGTGACATGGTAGGAAACAGGATTTATCACCTGGCTGTTCGATAGGGAAATGATAATCAATGTGTAGCTGTTAGATGTTTGCATTCATTAGCTGACTGCTCTTGTCTTCATGAATAAAATGAACTAGAAAAAGCATCCTCTTCATCATCACTCGTTCACACTCAACCCAGAGCACATGACACTCAGTCCCCAGCTGTGCAGTCCCTTTGGGGTTGGGGGTGTGCCCTGCATCGGCCGAGGTTGCCTGGGCTCTCAGAGCCTTGGGAGTTCATCTTTCACAAACACTTAGCAATACTGAATCCATTCCATGGGTCAGTGCTGAATTTAAGGAGCTACATATCAACTTGAATCAGACTGATTACAACTCCTCGGAACCTAATTGGCGAAACCCAACTGCATTCATGTTTTATTAAAAGCAACTTTCATTACACAGGCGGTGCTGTCAGAAAAATAAATTACAGCTGCAAGTACTTAGGTATAAAATTTTGCAGATAACTTCCAGTCGTCGGTAATTTTATATTAGAAACTGTTTTTCCAGTACATATGCTAAAACTTTGTTCATCAGTACCAAGCACGCCTTGCCTACCGTTCTTGGAATATTTATGGGATTTGTAATATAACCTTTTTTCTTCTTTGGAGATTTAGTGAACTGTTTTCTGCCAACTTTAATTCTGGCAGCTTCTCTTGGCTTTTTGGAAACTATAGTTTGCATTTTATATCGTCTGTCAGTTCCCTCCTACAATAGATTCCAATCCAGTTTTTAAAAACTGGTAAGTGTTGGCTTCAGTATAAGTAGGTCTTACCTGAAAACACAGTGAATGACTGTTAGAGCTTACCAGAAGACCTCTCAGTCAGTGCAGAGCATCTACTAACTATTCCTGTGGGATGATCTGCAGGAACCCTTCCCTCACTGCACCCCTACTTTATGGCAGCACGATTTGAGCGCATATGCTGCTACCCTAGTCTTCCACGATGGATCCTCTTATTGCTTCTGAATCCTTCTGTGAACAATAAATACGGACACATAGCTGCTTAAGGAACAAACCCTGGGAACCGAAAAAATGTCTCCGCAGTTAAGAGTGCTGGATGCTCTTGCCAAGGATCCAGGTTCAGTTCCTGGCACCTGTACGGCAGCTAACAACCATCTGTAAATTGTTCCAGGTGATCAGACACCCTTTTCTGGCCTCTGCTGGCATTGCACGACATGGGTGCGCTTATATATGCAAGCAAGACATTCATGTACATAATATAAAAATAAATAAACAAAAATTTAAAAGAAGCAAACCTCCTTATTTTAAGATGACTTTAGACTTACCGCATTGCAAACAAAATTCTGAAAAAATCTGTGTGCCCTTCATAACATCTTCAGAATTAAGCACATTTGTCCCTAGGGAGAAATTAACATTAGTACAATATTATGCACAAATCCACAGTCTGCATTTGGACTGTCCAGGTTTTTCCTTCGTGGAGTCTTCTGTTGCAAAATTTACTCAGATGGATCCTAGATTGCCTTTTATAAAATTCTTATCTCTACAGCTCATGACAACAACTTAGTCTTTCTTGGTCTTTCATGATCTGGAACTATCTGAAGACTACTGGCCAGGCCTCTTACATGGTGGTCCTCAGTTTGGGACAGCATGATCATTTCCTGTGATTAGACTCCAGTTGTGCATTGTCAGAAAATATGCCACAAAGATGAAGTGCTCACTGTCAACGGGAGCCAGATGATGTCTTATTGCTGGTGATGTTAACCTTGGCCATCTGGATAAGGTGGCGACTATCATCTCTCTCCACTGAGAAGTACTATTTTTCTCTTTGCAAGGAAGAGCTATTTATTTGGGGTAACTATGCTAATGTCCAGTTTTTCCTTAAGCGTTTGTTACCAGTGGATCTTGTCTGTGATGATTATCACTGTGGTATTCCAATGGCAATTTTGTTTTACTTATATTTTTCTTTTTTTCTAGTCATTGGAATTCTTCTATAAAGATATTCATCTTTTTTATTCATTCAACATTTACTAATCAGTACAAATCTAAGGATGTTTACTTTATTCTTTAGGCTGTACAGTTCTATCACCATTTATTTCATCACTCAATTTTTTTCCAACGCATAAGTTATGGAGAACGTTTTCACATTGCATCCTATGCCCATAATAAGCCTGAATTTATTCTTTTGTTTTAAAAAATTCCTTTTAAAACTTCTTTGAATTGACAACTAATAATTGCATATATTTACAGAGTATATATTATATACACACATTGTGGACAGATTAAACCACATTAACTAACATACTAGTCACCTTACCTACTCTGTGTGTGTGTGTGTGTGTGTGTGTGTGTGTGTGTGTGTGTAGGAGTAAAGCTGAACTGTGCTGCACTGCCATTAGCTCTGGTCACCATGCTCTGTAATAGACCAGCAGAACTTACCCACCTGTCTGCTCCTCATTATCAGCATAACAGTACATTCCAGGCTATAATTATCCTAGGTCTTGCCCAGCTCAACCTGGCTCCTCTATGGAAATAAGATATTCAGGTATGAGAAGTACTCATTGATACTGGGTGTTACTGTTTTCATGATTTTAAGGGAATATTTCTATGTATACCTATCTACATCTATCTATATCAAATTTATACTTTATCCTTCTCTGCTACATATATTTATTTTTCACTTATACATGTGCATGCACGTGAGTGCAGGTGCCTGAGGAGGCCAGAAGAGGGCAAAGGACGCCCTGGAGCTGGAGTTATAGGCAGTTGTGAGCCACCAAGCACAGGTGGCTGGGAACTCTAGTCCACCGAAGAGCAGTGAACACTCTTAAGTGCTGAGCCATCTCTCTAGCCCCATGTTCCATGTATATTTTAAAGCCACACATTCGACCTGGTAACCTCTGACTTTACAGCAGCCCACAGGGTCTAGTCCAGCCTTCTCTACTTCCTCATTTGTAATTTCTTCCTGCGACCATGAGCAGTCTGCTTCTCAATATCTGCAATATAGTTACTTCTTCCTTAGGCTCTGGAACACACAGTTTCAGAATTGCTGGGCCTTCCTTTGCAATGATGTTCACCAGAGAGGAGAATCATGAGACTTGTTTAGCTCACTGCACCCATCAGAAGTCTGGTGTCCTGTCTCTTAAGACATCTCCTTCTTTCCCAGCTCCCTTCACTGGTTAACTCACAGTTGCAAAGCTCAGTTCATTCGTCAGAGGCTCCATTCCTTCTTGAGTTCCTCCCACATCCTGAGTGACTCTTTAAAATTTTTTAATATAATGTAAGAGTCACTCTTTGAAGTCTGTGTGTTTTGACAAAGGCACAGTTTTACATGTACTCTTCACGGAATTCCATCACCCTTAACATGGCTTTTGTTGTGACCTTGAATTTAGCTCATTTTCCATTCCATCATGCCTGACAGTCACTGATCTGTTTGTGTGTGTGTGTGTCTGTGTGTGTCTGTGTGTCTGTGTGTTATGTGTCTGTGTGTACGTGTGTATGTGGGGGATGCATGTGGATGTGAGCGCATGTTTGTAGACGCCAGAGGCAATCACTCTCTGTTCTAGGATGCTTTCTGTTGCTGTAATAAACGCCATGACCAAAAACAACTTAGGGGAGGATAGGGTTCCCTTCAGTTTACAGGTTACAGTCCATCACCAGTGGAAGCCAGGGTAGGAACCTAGAGGCAGGAACTAAAGCAGAAACCATGGAGGAATATGGTTACTGGTTTGCTCCCTCTGGCTTGCTCAGCTTGCTTTCTTGTGTGACCCTTTCTTGTACGACTCTAGGTTTGTGTCAACTTGGCAGCTGAAGCTAGCTATGACATTCTTCAATTTATTGTCTGAGGTAAGTGTCTCTCACTGAACCTGGAGTTGGGAGATCTGATAAGGCTGCCTGGCCAGCAATCCCCAAGTATCCTCCCCATCTGCCACCAAACCCAGCTTTTTACACGGCTCCAGGAATCCAAACGTAATTCTTCATGCTTTGCAGCAAGCACTCTACTGACTGAACCATCTCCCCAGCCTCTTATTTTCAGTTTCTATTATCTTGCCATGAAATTGAATCATATGTATATCACATATATCATACCATATATATATCATATATATCATACATAAATGATTATATATATATATATATACATATGCCTTAGGATCCAACTTCGTTCTCGTAACAAAATGCATTTAGGATGCATCACTCCATCCATCACTACAGTTCCAGGAAATCCGAAGCCCTCTTCTGTCCTCCATGGGCGTTGCATGGACTGATACACTTACATACATACAAGCATAATGCTCATGCACATACAATTAAAATAAATAAAATTTTTAAAATTTTAACTCAGTCAACTTAAGTACAACATAGTGGCCCATACTCACTCACCAAGGTAGCCCCATTTACTCAAGAGTCTGAGACATGAGGACCACTTGAATCTGGTTACCATGGCAATGCTACATCTTGAAAGAAAAGAAGCGGGGGAGAGGGAAAGGGAGAAAGAGGAGAAAGAAAGATGAACTAGTCAACTATAGTTGTGAAGGCTCCTTTCCAGATTCTATTCTGTTGTGATCATCTAGGATTTTCTTTTATAATCTCAGTAACTAATTTTATGGCAAGTCTTCATATTGGATAATACAAGCCCTCCACATTGGTTCTCCTTTTACAAATGTATTTCGCCAAACTAGTTGTTTTGTTCTGTAAAACTCTGTCATATAACAATGTCCACAGAAGATGAGGTTACCTGTTGGTTCTAGGTTGGTGAAATGGCTGTACAATGGCGCAGGTTCTATCTGTCTTTCCTTTGAATTTGACCTTTCCTGCCTGGGTACTGGGATCACAGTATGGCTCTCATGGATGCAAGCAGCTCCCATTTCTCTGTTACAGAGGAAAGAGTTCCCCTTTTTGTATATTAGATAAGATCTTTCATCAATGTTTGTCAACAGGTCAACCTAACAAGAAGAGGGTCGCATGATTAACCTGAGCTGAACTTCTGGGAATCTTAAAATGTACCCATATAGGCAAAGAGAAGAGAAAGTTACCTTAGATCAGCCAGTGTGAGTTTGTCGGTTCAGAGCTCTACTTTATTATCACAATGCAGGCTGATGACTTTGACGTTTAGAGAAGTAGAAGGTAAAGATGCTTCTAAACACCCAACGACATACAGGGCAGTCCCCCAAGGCAAAGGGTTGTCTGGTCAGTGCAAATTAGTGCCAAGCCTGAAAAACCAAGACCAGAATGGACAAGTCCTCCCTGGGCCCAGCCACTGGTAGGATGCTTAGAGCCATTGTGTTGAGAATGTGGAGGACCATAAGGTTGAGTCAGTTCTTTTAGACTTATTGTGTGTGTGTGTGTGTGTGTGTGTGAGAGAGAGAGAGAGAGAGAGAGAGAGAAAGGTGATTACAATGGTTTACTCTGTCTCCGGTAGCCTGGATGCCAGTCCTGGATCTGGGTCCTAGCAGGGTAAACCTAATCAACCCAGCAGGGTTTAGAGAGTCAATATTTTCTCATTTCCAAAATGGGAGTGATATCTGAACTCACTACATAGTTATTCATGGAGATTTGATCCTTGCAAAGTTCCAAACCCAGTGTTCAGTCTAAGATAAGTGCTAATGAGATGTTAGCATGCCCGTTGTGTCGTGACGGTATCCAAACATGCACACATGGGTTTCTTGGTGGCTCTCAGCCGAGAGTGAAAAACAATTGACTGGCCTCCCAGCAGCAGCAGCAGGAGTGGCTTAGTGTCAGCGCTGGGGGAGCCTGGGTCCAGTGCTCACTCGCTCTCAGAGGCCCAGAGAAACTCCAGGTCCTCTGTGACCATTTCTACATTAAAACCAAATACATTCTCAAGCACCTTTGCCCACAGCTGCTGCAGCACTTTGAGCAGAGAACATAATCAAGAGAGAGACTTCTCAGGACATAATGCAAAATTAAGCATGGAGGAGAGAAAGGTCCAGGGATCGAAAGAAAGACTGTGGTTGAGAGGGAAGCAGAGCTTAGAACTTCTCCCCAGCTCAGTCCCCTCCTTCTCAGGGAAGCCTTCCCTGAGTTTTGCTGATTTGGCTTCTGCAAACCCTCCGGGCCAAGCTCTCATCTTAGTGATACACAGTGTCTGTGTTAGTTTCTTAGGGCTACTGAGGCAAAGCACCCCTGTTATATCACTTCAAGTAACAGGAGCTGATGACTCACAGTTCTGTAGGCCGGAAATGTAAGTCATGGTGTGTACAAGGCCATGCTCCCTCTGAAGGAAGAGGTGATGGGCTGCCCCAGACTGGTTTCCTAGTTCCTTGTCTTGTGGTAGGAGAGGTGCAATCACCAAATGGCTTTCTCCCTGTGAGCCACAACATCAAATGCTGTATTAGCCGGGGTCCTAGAGAGAAACAGAGTCAAAGGAATGCATATACCACCATGTGTGAAAGTTCAGTTGACACAAACCATATATAAGACTGTAGTTCACAACATCACTTAGTTATGTTGTTTGTGTTATTACCCTCTATCACTCTATGATATTCACATAGCAGTGGAATCACTTAGCAACCCATTTACCAGAGCACAGCACTGAGTAGCACATGACTGTGAAGACTGATGAATATCTGTCACGTATCATAGCTTCGTGTAACCTACCTTAAACATGCTCAGAGCGCTTAATTAATCCATAGTTAGGTATCACAAGAGAGTATTGCACCACCTCTTACTAGATGAGGGAAAGTTCAAAATTCTAAGTACAATTCCTACTGGCTATGCCTTATTTATTCAACTATTTTAAAGTTGAAAAGGTTTAAGTTGAACCATCATGTCAGAGATTGTATTCATTATGTACATATGTGAGTGTGTCCTCTGTATATAGAGAGAGAAGTGGATAAAGGCACACACCATTCTATTTTTATATCAATAGTTATGTCTATATTTATCATCTATCTCCTGTTGGTAGTGTCAGCTCCCACAGGCTGAATTCCACAAGCTCTCTGCCCCCTTTAGATGCCCATCATAAGCCTTGAATCGAATTACCTGTGCTTCTGACTGGCTATAGATCACAGTTGCATACCCTCTGCTCGGGGTCAATTAATTTGCTAGAGTAGCTCACAGAACGTCACTTGCCCATTTATTATAATGGATGTGACAAGTGGCGCATCCTTAATCTGAAAGCCTGAAATCCAAATGCTCTAAGAGCTGGAACTTTTTGATCATCAACACAGCACCAAGGCGGAGAGCTCCAAAGCTGCCCTCACTTGATGGGCCGCAGCCCAGACACGGGTACATGAGACATGTACACAATTATGGTCAGGCTAGGGACATATGAACATATAAAACATAAAGACTTTACGTTTAGGCTTGAGCCCCACGTCCTAAAATATCTCATTGTTCTCATGCAAATATTCCAACATCCAAATAAAACACACCCTGAAATGTTTATGACTTCAGGCATCGTGGACAAGGGATAGTCCTTCTAGGAGCCTGTGATGTTGATTAGCAGCTCAGGGGAGATACACAGGGAAGAACTTCCATGCCCTTGGCGGGCATCAGCGTCTATTCACCTCCACAGACTCATTCTATCACGAGGAAATTCTGCACGGATGCTTGAGGCTCCATGAAGGGTTGATAGGGATGATTCATGAACTCATCGGTCATTGTGGTCAACTCAACCTTACACCCTTCCCTTCTTCCCGAGAAGTTGGAAAGTGGAGCAAAAAGCCTCAGTCCTTCAATCCTGCCTCAGTCTCTTCAGTGACCAGCCCCCATCTTGAAGACACTTAGGCAGTTAGCAATCAACTCAGTTTCAATAAAAGACACTCTTAGCACCCCAGAGGTTCCAAGGCTTGTAGAAGATGTGTGCCAGAAAACAGGGAGTAAAACCAAATGTGCTTTGTACTATAGTAATTAATGTGTATATGAATACAGTGTGTGTTATATATAATATACAATATGCATTATATCCTGACAGAGATTTGAAAGAATGAGGGATTTCCACTTTCCACCTTTCCACTTGGTAGACTTAAACAATTCCTCCTCAGGGACCAGGTGTTCCATTCTTGACCTTCCTCTTCCATCCTTCACACGGCAGCTACAGCAGCAGTTTTAAAATGCAAATAAAGTATGTCCTATTTCTCCTTAGAATTTCCAATGATTTCCTGGTGCCCATAGAATGAATTCCAAATCCTGGCCAGGCCTGGACAGTGGGGCCCACGTTTTCCAGGATAGTTCCGGTTTGGAGGCAACGCCCTGGTTTTCAGTGGTGAGTGCTCCTTTCTTTTGATGTGTCTTAGAAGGAGAATGAACCAACTGGCCAGCCCACCCAGGTCCTCACAGTGGACCAGTGGCTGCAGACTATCCAGCAGTCTCGTGCACCATCCCATCCTCCCAACTTGAGCCACACAGACCTGCTGGTACACCGGGCTCCTATATTCTAGGGCCTTCCCACCATTCCTGTTGGGGGCTTGCCCCTCTCAAGCTTCCTCCCAAGAGCCTCCCGTGGCTCCCTCTTGCCTCACTCATCATGCCTGGAGGTTTCTTTTTTTGATATCAGTTCTCACTGCTCTGGCTTTACCTACCTTTCCAGAGTGACCTCGTGCCACAGCAGGGCAGATGAGGGTTGGCTCTGGTCAGATTTCCTCCAGCTGTATCTGGCCTCAGCCCCTTTCCAGGCCTTCATTGCCCCCCTGTGAGAAATGAGAAATGAGAAATCACTTTCCTGTGCATCTCTACTAGTCAAATCCTCTTCCTTCACAGCATATCTGGCCTGCCTAGCCTAGGAAGGATGCTAACCTAATCTCCTACTGTTCCCGACCTTGTCTCCCAGCAGGCTTGAAGGCAGTGAAGGCAACTTTGACTTTTCTTTAACATGATACCTGATAATCACAAGATGCTGTCTGCCCAGTAAATAGGAACCACGGCTAGAGCCTGCCCCTTCTCAAATGGAAGCTGGGAGTCCAGGGCCCTGCCTTCCATTGCACCCTCCCTACCACATGGAGGGAGGCAGAGCTGACCAAAGATTGTAGGTCTCTCTACTGCCTGGGAAGCAGGCGTTTTCTGGTCTGGGCTGCGTTATGTATCTGTGACGCAGCAGGATTACACATGTGCGGTGGTGAAACATGAAATCAGAGCTAGGAGGGATCCCCCTGAGAGAGGCTGCCTGTAAGTCGTAAAAGTGTTAAGTGAATAGCTCAGAGGCTCAGAGTTGCCTTGGGTGGGGTTAATTGGGTCAGGCACAAAGAGTTTCACGTTCATAACTTACTGTCCATCTTGTTCTTCCTGGCTTTCCGACATTCTGAAAGTTGGTTTTGCTGTGGGATAAATTTATCCTCATTTTCTGATATTGATCAGTTTGAAGCAAGGTTTTTTTTTGTTTTTTTTTTTTTCTGCTGTTGGGAACTTTTTATATGTCTGACGCACGGCTTCAGATGAGTCTTTAAGAAGTTAGGGTGTGTGTGTGTGTGTGTGTGTGTGTGTGTGTGTGTGTGTGTGTGTTTTTATTAGCAACTTTACACAACCTAGAGTCATCTAGGAAGAGGGAACCGCAATTGAAATTTCACCTTTTCTGCATAAAATGGCTTCAAACGTACTTCTCTGAGGGCTTTGTTCTTTTGAATTCCAGAGGACATTTTCCTTCTCTCAACACTGTCCCTGTAAGGACTCTACCCCCTGTTTTCCAGGACTTTCTCTGCTAGGTCTCTAGCCTCTATTTTCCAGGACTGTGATAAAAATCAAAGCTCAATGATCAGCAGCAAAACGTAGTCCAGACACTGACAGCTGCCAGTAACTTCGTGACTTGGGACCACTGGTCAACCTCGCTGACCTTCAGGTTTCACATGTGGAAGTTGGTTCTGACCAAATATCACAGCTTTTGTGTAAGTTTAATGAAAGAAAATGTTCATCAAAGTCTCTTATGTGCTGGGCAAATAGATGACACACAAACTGGTATCACAGAACCCTTACTAGTGCAGTGGTTAAGAACACAGGTTTGGGAGCTGAACTGCCAAGGCTCAAATCCCAGGTCTCTCTTGGGCAAATCAAAGAATCTGCCTGTGCCTCCTTTCTTAGTTGTGAATGTGCACCATAATGCACTGCCCATCGGGTTGTCTTGAGGATTAAATGAGCTGGTATGTGGGAAGTGCTTAGAGTCCTATCTGGCACACAGCAAGTAATCAAAAAAACATTAGCTATTAAGATTATAGGAGGTCAGTAAAAAGGGTTCCTAGCTGCAAAGCTGTCACTTACCAAATAACCTGCTTATAATAATAAAGTGAATCTTCCTCCCACAAAAGAACATTCCAGCTCTGACCATTCCCACTCTTTCCTGCAAGGGCAGCATGCCCGGGCATCTGAGAAGAGCTGGCAGGAGACAGAATGGGGGGAAAAGCCAGGTGATGTGACGGAAGTCGGTACAGACTCCATCATCCACCACAGCCTGGGCTGGATGAAGAATGACCAGGCCACCATGCCTCCCACTACAGCTAAGCATTGTGTTATTTGCAGCAGGGGAATACTGGTCAAAAGAATCTCCAGAAGGTTAGAGGCCGAAGCAACCTCCTAGAGAGAAACGCACACGAGACTCTATGACCATCTGAAAGCAAAGATGTCAAAATCTCTGCTTCTGATGTGAGTCACCATGGTCCCTGCCCATGTCTCCATCTGGGGGATCCCTGTGTCCCTTCAGCAGTATGTCCATTGTACCTGAGCTGGTCTGGGCAGACACCTGTTGTTTGCAAGCAAGGGCCTTGAAGAAGACAGTCTGACATGAGTGTGCCATGTTACCACAGTTTGGATATAGCTTGCCATCACGCCCTAAGGGTTTATACATTGGGAGCTTGGTCCCTAGGGTTGGGAGCTTGGTCCCTAGGGTAGCAATGCTAAGAGGTAACAGGACCTTTATGAGGTAGGGTTTAGTGGGAGATCCTTAGACACCAGGGACATGTCTTTGAAAGAGATTAAAGTGCTCTGTTGGGATCCCTGTGTTTGTTCTCAGGAGACTAATTCGTAAAAAAGCTGGAGCCTGATTCACTCTCAAGATTCCTATCTCTCTCCCTCACCTCCTTCTCTCTCATGCACTCCTGCCATCGTGAAAGCATTATGAGACCTCACCACAGCCAAGTTAATGTCAGGGCCATTCCCTTGAACTCTAAGAACTTGGAGTTGATAAGGCTCTTTTCCTTATAAGTTGTCCAGCCTCCAGAATTTCATTGCAGTGGTGGAAATGTACAACAGCTGTCTCTTCATTATTATGCATGTTGTGCTGCTCAGGACACATGTGTTCAATGAACGATGGCCCCAGCACCATCACACACACCTGTGCTCATAAAGGCAGAGTAGGGCTGAGAGATGGCTCAGCGGTTAAGAACACTGCTCCTGCAGACCTGGGTTTGAATCCCAGCAGCCACATGGCTGCAACAACTGTCCATAACTCCAGTTCCAGGGGATCTGATGGTCTCTTCTGTCCTCCACGTGCATTGTATGACACGGGTGCACTTACCCACATGCAGGCATAACTCTCATATGCCTAAAAATAAAAATAATAAATAAATTTCTTTTTTAAAAAGACAGAGTAGAGCACAGCTCCTGGAGAAGGACACACTGAGTAAAGGTCTCTGTTCTGGCTTGCTGAGTAAAGGTCTCTGTTCTAGTGCACATGCCGCTAAACACCCCATTAGCTCTTGAGATACAGTGTTTGTTTTAGTTGAGGTGATGTGTGACCCTCTGACTCCAACAGAAACAATCCAGGAAGGGTTAAGCTAGGAAGCAACGCAAAACGCTCTAGTTTACAAATGCTCTGTTCTGTGGAACGCTTCCTTCATTCCACAGAACCAGAAAGTGACATCTGTCCAAGAAAGGTCTGGAAGGGCAGTCTCAGGGTCGCTCCTGCCGTCGGTAACACCCTGGAATTAGAAAGGGGGGAGACAGCATGGCACAGCACAGAGGGCAGCTTTGGGTACTGGGTTAGCTGGTTCTGAGGAAGGTGTGTTCTCTTCTCTCCCTGTAGGCTTGTAGGCAACTCACTTCTTCCATGACTCTAGCTTCTCTCACCGAAATGACAGGCTACCTGTGCCCAGAACAGCCCCAAAGTCCCAAGCATGTCCCCACATATCACCCCTGTGGGGGCTCAGAGTACGTAGGAACTGGGAACTCCACTAATTGCTGAAGTTTTCCATTCTCTTGTCTTGAACGCTGGCTACACAAATGCCCAGCCACCTGAGGCTCTCTGAGGGTCTCAACACAGAATGGGCTGGGGCCTGCAGCCAAGTGCAATCTCATCTAACCCAAACCTGTGCTTCTGCTGGACTCTGCCCTTTTTCTACCTCACCCCTTGAAATGGATGATAGATATGGATAATTTTCAGAATTCAAAAGCAGCAATTCTGAATATTAATAGTAGCAGTAAATTCATAACATTGTAGGTTCTAATCCCGAATCCCAACTCTAACCCTCTGAGCTATTTACTTCAAGAGTCATTCGGCGTCTCCCAACTTCAGGTCCCTGTGGGGACAATGCTATTAATTGGGACAGGTTCCTTTGAGAGTCATTAAGGAAGATACTTTATACAAAGTACACATTCAACAACACTAAAGCTCAGAGATGTCTTCCAGTGTCACCATGTCCTTAGATGCTTAGCTCCCTGCTGACCCCTCTGTAGCCTTTTCAATCTCCCTGTGCAGCTCTGACTTTTACTGGCAAGTGAACACCTTTTCCTCCCCCAGGAACAACCAACACTACCCTCAACACACACACCTTTTCTTGCCTCAGAAACAACCAACAACCTCTCCTAGTCCTAAAACTTTAGTGGTGGATACACTGAAATAGCTTTGTTTGTCTCTGAGCCCTGAGGCAACATTTCCCACTATTTTTGAGCTTTCTGCCCCTTCCTCTCCCAGTCTTGCCTTTCCCTTACTTCAGCTCCCTGTTCAGCTCCTTGGTCAGCTCAGTTATTTCAGTTTTGGGTTGAATAGTCTAGACAGGAACCCAAAATGCACAGTCTGCATATGAGTCCCCTCTGGACTTGACCGTTTTCCGAGAAGAGCACAGGGCAGGGGACTGAATGATGGAGGAGCTTCAATCCAGTGAGCTGATCCATCCTAGCACAATCACAATGCCCAGTATGCAATACTGCTCAAAAAACTGTGCAAAAGCAATAGAACGCTCTGTAGACATTAAATTCCATGGCTTTCTTTTTTTCAAAGAGAAGATTCTGGAATATGGTCAATCCCTCAGTTGTACTGGGGCAGAACAGGAAAGACAGTTCATTCTGATTTTGCTGGGCTTCTCCACTACTGGAATTTTTTATGATTTATTTAAACTTCTTTATGTGTAAGTGTGTCTATGTGTATGTGAACCTGTGTGCAGGTACCCATGGAGGCCAGAAGAGGGTGTTGGATCCCTTGGATCTGGAGTTACAGGTGGTCGTGAACTACCTGATATGGGTCCTGGGAACTGAACTCTAGTTTTCTGGCTCTTAACCACTGAACTGTGTCTTTAGTTTTCTTGCATATTTTTTTAAACCTATCTCTCCAATAGCTAGCTGTGACTCCATAACTCACAATCCCAAAGTCTTAGTGGCACAGAGCA
This sequence comes from Nannospalax galili, assembly GCF_000622305.1. Classification (NCBI taxonomy): domain Eukaryota; kingdom Metazoa; phylum Chordata; class Mammalia; order Rodentia; family Spalacidae; genus Nannospalax; species Nannospalax galili. Next base: position 441,547 of record NW_008333777.1, read on the forward strand.
TGTGCACCTATTTAGCACACAGGCCTGTGAGCAGCTAACCTCATCCTTCTCCAGGTGTGCTGAGCTAGTCTTTCTCATAGTGGCAGGGGATACACAAAAGCACACACTGACCATGTGTTTTCCAGATCGCTACGTGTCCTATCTCCCAAGATCCCCTTGGACAAAACAAATCAGGTGGCCATATCTAAGGTCATGAATAAACTTTCTTTTGCTCCATTAAAGCAATGGTGGTTGTTCTAGCACCTCAAGTCCTAGAGTGTGGGTGCGAGAAACAGATGACAGCTTTTACAGAGGACAGAAAGCATTGATGAAAGAAAGAAAAAGAAAGGAAGGAGGGAGGGAGGGAGGGAGGGAGGGAGGAAAAGAAAGAAAAGAAGAAAAAAGAAAGAGAGAGAGAGAGAGGAAGGAAGGAAGGAAGGAAGGAGGGGAGGAAACTTGTTAAATCACTGAGATTTCAGAGTTCTTTGTTATCACAACAATACTTAACACATACCTGAAAGGTTATTAAGTATCAGATTCATAACAAGTGAATTTTATGCATTTCTTTACCCACTTCTATACAAGAATAGTGGTTTTGAGGCCTACTGAACACCTGAGGGCAGATGTACGAAGACAGACAAACGTGTTCTGCAAAATGAAAACCTGTTAGAACCTAGCAGAAGTTGATAGTTTGGAACTGAATATATTGATTGTCCCTTCTCAGCATGTGAGGTCTTCGTGGAAAAGGATTCTGTGCTTCAGTACTTTAAGGCTTTAGCTAATTCTGGCCTTCCATATTCTAGCACTCCTTCTAAGTTTTTTTAAAACAATTCTTACTGAAGTGCAGTTAATTAGTGACTTGGAGAATCAAGAAACTAGCTTTTCTGAACATTCCCCTAACAGTGGTATGCTCCCTGTGAAAACATTAGAAGCAAGAGGAAGTGTGGAGGTCAGGATGGACTGTCCCAGACCTCAGGGATGAGTGCTAGACCAACCCTGGATACAGTCCCCACTGCTGCTAAGAAAGGAGGTAAGAAGCCTTAAAATCAGGAATTTCAAGAGGGTACCCTGGTACTTGCAATATTTAAACCTTGGATGATTTTTTTTAATTTTTTATTTATTTTATATGTATGAGTATATTGCCTGCATGTAGGTAAGTGTACCTGTGTCTTGAAATGCCTGTCAGAAATTCAGAAGAGGACGTCAGATTCCCTGGAACTGGAATTAGGACAGTTGTTAGCCTCCATGTGAGTGCTGGAAATCAAACCAGGTGCTCTGCAAGAGCTCTTAATCACTAAGCCATCTCTCCAGCTCCTAGACCTTGGAGGTTTGAATTAAATCACACTGGTCACATACACACAGAGTCACTAATGAATGTGTATATTTAATCTTCCCAATTTGTGTTCTCAACCCAGCCCACCTTGCAAGCCCTCTCCCCTGGTCTTTCTGAACATTGTAATCCAGTTAAAAGGCCAGCTTTGGCTTTCAAATGCACCAGGCTCTTTATGCCTCCGTTGTCCTTCCTGTCTGTATGCATGTCCATCTTCCTTTCCTGTCTCTGTCCCCGAACACCTACATATCCTTCAAAGCTCAGCTTAAACATCCCCCTGCCCCCCGTTTTGGGAAACTTTGCCTAAACCATCTATAACTCTCTCAACTTGCAGAATTTTAGTTTCCTCCTGGGTTGTTCCTTTTACATCTGGCCAACATTCCACAATCCTGGGTATCCCGTATTTTTATTCAAAAACACTTAAGAAATCTTACTGTGCCAGTCATGGGGTGCAAAGTGCGCAGAACGAACAAGCGAGTCCATTCATGTCGTCATTGACATCTCATTCCTATGTTAACTCCCATCATCATGTGTTTGTACACCTGAGCAAATGCATAACGCTTCTTTCTATCTGTGGCCACACTTCTGCCTATGTTGATCAGGACTGATTCTGCTGGATATAAGAAACATGCAATTCAATAATTCACACCAGTTTAGACACAAAGGCTCATGGATTCCGAACTGAGGGAGCATCTCAGAGGGGCCTAAGTTTAGGATCAACGACAATTGCAACCAAGGAACGTGATCTAAAATCTCATTCTTTCATGTTTAAGTTTTCTTTTGCCCCATTCTTTTAGTCCTCACCTCTACAGCCTCGTCTGCAGCCAAGAAACCCCAGGCTTTATGTGTCACAGCTCTCCCCATTGATGACATGCTGCTGATCTTTCTTGGTTACAGTCTGAAAAGTCCCAGGAAGGATTCTGATTGGCTCAGCTCTGACCACTTGCCCAAAAAAGAAAATGAGGTGGTAAACAGCCGCTGTTCTCTCCATCATGTGCATTTACTCCCATGTTTCAGCTGTGCGTGAGTGGGCTGGGAAAGAAAATGAACGCAGACGGTTCCCCTCATCAGCTGTACGAAGAAGCTAGCCCAGTTTTGCATACTCTTTAGAAGCTTGGAGTCTATATTATTTACTTTTCTGTTGCTGTGATAAGACACTATGACCAAGGCCACTTATAGAAGGAAGAGAGTTAAGAGTCCATCATAATGGGGAAGGCATGGCGCCTGGAGACCACTGAAGCTGGAAGCCGAGAGCTCACATCCTCAGGCAGGCCCAGGAAGCAGGAGAAACTGGAAATGAGACATGGTCGTGAGATCTCAAAGCCACCCCCAGAATGTGCTTCCTCCAGCAAGGCTGGGCTTCTAAACCTCCACAAACAGCACCCCAAACTGGGGCCAGGTTATTCAAATACTTGTTACAAAGAAGCTCTCAGGCAATTAACAGGAGTCCAGGATTCAGAGAAGGCACTGTAGAGGAAGAAGCATGTGGCTTAATCCTTAGCAAACAGGCAACATTTTAATGGAAGGGGCGGCAGATGAGCGGCATTTAAGAAAGATAGAAAGTGGGCCACTGACAACAACCTGTAACCCAGCTACTTGGGAGGCCGAAGCAAGAGGATCACTCAAGCTCGTGAGTTTGATATCAACCCGGTTAATATAGTGAGGTACCATCTCAGAGACAAGGTTGGAGAGAGGAGAGAGTGAAAAGGAGAAAATGGGAAAAGCGTGGGTAAAAATAAGAAGCTGTGAAATGAACAGCAAGGTTTAAAAGATCTAAAAGTTTCCATTCGCACAGGGTGTCTAAAGCCTAAGCCCCACAGATACCTGGGGCAGGAGGTGTGGCAGGGAAGGAAGTTTAGTTTGGGCCTGAAGCGTGAGAATGCCAAGCTGAGAACTTTACTCAGCACACAGCAGGGGGTCACTGGAGACTTGAAGCTGAGAATCCAGTGAGGCGGTGTAATGCAAGGCTGTCATTGAATAAAGACTTTTATTAGAGCCTCGGTGGCTAGAAAAATAAATGAGAGCTCCCTTTCGCCTCCTTTATGGTCCCATTTCTGTTAAAGAAATATTTCTCTACCATTAGAAAACAGTATTATAAGTGCTATTTCAAATGGCAGCCAATGTTGTCATAGGATTGAGGAGAACAGAGAATGGGGGGATTATGGGCCCCTCAGAAGAGACAACCGTTTCTCAGGTGCATTTCTTATTTGCCGTGCGGGAGTCATCCGGGCCCCATGTAAGCGCATATCCCTCCAGTTCTTACAAAGCATGCTATATAAAATTCCCGACTGTTTTTGTGGGGCTCTTCTCCATGCTGGCTCCAAAGCATCTTCAAGCTCTCTAGGCTGAATAAAGTATGTCTATAGGTTAAATTCATTCCAAAGCCACCAGGGTGGGATCCCTGGACTCCAGGTGACCTGTAGATACTGTCTCAATTCAGCACTTTATCATCTCACATGTCTGTGAGCGAATTCAGAAACACAAACAGAACAGCACGGACAGGAAGAAGACAAATTAAGAGTTGCTTAGGAGCTGAAAATTTCAGATGCAAAATAAATAAAATAAAAACATTTAAAACAAGCAAATAAAACAGAGCAAGGGCTGAGGGGGTGGCTCAGTGGGTAAAGGGCTGACATCACAAGCAGGAAGACCTGAGTTCAAGCCCAGCTCCCACATAACAAGACAGGCATGGTTTTAATCCTAGTGTTGTGGAGGCAGAAATGGAGGGTATCTGGGCTTGCCGGTCAGTAAGTCGAGCTTAACTGGCGCAAAGGAGGTCGACAGTGTGAAGATGGCATGTAAGGTTGTCCTTAGGCCTCCATACCCACAAACACACATATGCCAAGTGAGTCTTGTCTGCCTTAGTGGAAAACTCCAGCCTCACAGAAGCAGGAGCCCTTAAAGTACATAATTCTTCCTAAGAATGAGCATCTGCCCGAAAATATTGCCTCAAGTACTTTACATGACCAACAGCAATATGGAATGCAGGCCCAGTACTGAGCCAGGCACTTCTATTACCCTGTTCCCAGAAGAGCAAACTGTGGCAGAGAGAAGACGGCACCTGAGGTCCCCACAGGCAAGACAAAACCCAGGCCTGCATCCATGTTGGTGGTCAGGCTCGGTCTGAGCAGGATTACAGAGCACAGGGACAAGTTACAGCAGCTACGGAAAGGCGATCCTGCTCAACTTTTCTGGACTTTATTCAGTGCTTTTGCCATTTTGTACCAACACACACACACACACACACACACACACACACACACACTTTCAAATTTAAATGAAAAGCCCATTCCAAAACCAACCGCACAGGAGCGAATGTTCATTCTTCACCATCACAAATCATTTGTGCCAATATTTACTGCCTTTGGCTCAGAAAATAGAGAAAGTGACACACGGCGTGTCTGTCAGCAGAGGTCAGCAGCTGAAGTTTCTCAGCTCATCTTGGGTAGTCCATCAGCTTTCACGGGTTCTCTCCCTAAAAAGAAGGGTGCTGGACTGATCCCACAGGTAAGGCTCCCCTGAGTTCCCAGCTGTGGCAGGAGACGTGCTTTCCCACAGGTGCCTCACCCTCCCTCACCACAGCTGCAGACCAGGGTCCTGGACTTTACAGAACCTTAGCCTGCTTTATTTTTAATTGTTGACCTCTAAGGCCTCCTGTTTGCATCTGTTTATTAAATTGCAAGCTCAGCTGTGAAATGCCCTTTATGGTGTTGTTTTATTGATGGGCCATTCAGGAACCCAGCACCACACAAACAGGATAAATATTTTTCTTTGCAGCACACACTCCATGTTGGGGGCCACAGAACAAGGGGAGAGAGGAGCAGAGGGGCATTTGTTTATGGGCTCCATTCATTCATCCCTTGGTGAAGAGCTGTGAAATGTAACCCTCACATCCCAGGACAATCACCCCCGCCAGCTTGAGCTCATTTGAAGGTGTGATGTTCCACTCAAAAGGCGGCTGTTAATTTTATTAACAAAATTTGGAAAGCAGGAGCTCCAAATTTAAACAAAGCCTCTGGAAACACAAGAGTGAGCTTGGGCTTCTGAAAGCCCTGGACAGTGATCACGTTTGGATTTTTTTTTTTTTTTTTTGTAATTTTGGTTTTTGTTTTTGCCCCACACCCCCAGAGGAAACTTCAATTCACAGTGCTAATTTCAAAAGACTTGATCTCTTTATGATGTTTTCAAGTATTAATTATCAAAGCTTTTATACTGATTGTAGCTCCTGCTCCATCGGTGAGTTCTAGATAAGGGAGGTGTTGGAAGGGAGGGAGTAGACATGGATTTGATTAAAACACCTTATATGCACGTATGAAATTCTCAATAAAGTTTTTGTAAAAGTTAAAAAATCCATGGGTTCTAGTCATTCCCTCCGTGTCCTCCAGAATCATTGCCCCATATTACAGATTGAAACCAATGCGAGCCAGTATGGTGCTGGGCCCAGAAGCAGATTTTTTTGCTTTGTTCGTGCCCAGAACAAGAAAGAGTGTGAAGTAGGGTAGGAGACTTGAAAGAGCTGGAAGCTCTCAAAAGCTGCATCCTGCCTCCACCTCCAGGCTGCCCCCATAGTCAGACACAGTGTCCTCAAAACATATCTCTAACTCCAAAGAATGTCATCCTTGAGGTCCCAGACAACCCCCCCTTGCTATCCATTCTCTCTAATCCCTCAACCCAGGGATAGATTCAAGCTGGGGGTGAGCTGGCACATCATATTGGGAACTTAGCTGAGATGTTCATTCAATGCTAACCTTGAACTGGGCCACAGACTGAGTGGGCCCTGTCACTATTTGGACTTTGAGAAGACCCAGTTTATAACTTTCGGGCTTGTCTCTGAATTGCGTTTTGAAACTGGCCATGTGGCTCCCAGGCCTCATTCTTCACTTGCGGGGACAGGCTATTTCAGGAGATTTTCTTTAGAAGAGTTACCAGGGGCTGTGGAGGAAGAGGAGAATAAGTTCAGAATATCACAATGTGATATGGAAAAAAATGTAACCCAAGTAACAAAAGCTCTGCCATGAAGCAATGTTATTGTTGGCTGAATGGTAGGGACCATCTGGGTCTCCCTAAATGACTGGGGCCCCTCTGCTGTGGTACAGATGCTTCTATTGTTAGTGGTGTGATCTTGTAAATAGTTAAAATATTTACCAAGCCACCTCTGAGCCGGAGCTATCCCATTTTATTATTTATACCTTTTCAGAGGGACAAAAATAGAGGTGTCCACTAAACGTGATGGATTAGGCTTATAAACAGCCATTATGGCCTCAAACCTCGTGTGTCAGCTCCTCCTTTGTGTCCGTGCATTTCTAAGCTAACCAGTGATCCATGCATAAGATAGAAGGTTAAGAATGCAGAAAAGAAGTGTGGACTGCAAGCAGGATGCATCTTCTGCTGATTAGAAACACAGCTGTAGAAAGTGAGGGGGACACTGGGCAAGAGGCAGGAAAGGGTGCGTGAGTGTCTGTGTGTTTGTGTGTGTGTGTCTGTGTGTGTCTATGTGTGTGTGTCTATGTGTGTGTGTGTCTGTGTGTGTCTGTGTGTGTGTGTCTGTGTGTGTCTGTGTGTCTGTGTGTGTATCTCTGTGTGTCTGTGTGTGTCTGTGTGTCTGTGTGTGTATCTCTGTGTGTCTGTGTGTGTCTGTCTCTGTGTGTGTGTATGTCTCTGTGTGTGTTTCTGTATGTGTGTATCTGTGTGTGTCTGTGTGTGTCTGTGTGTGTCTATGTGTCTGTGTGTGTGTCTGTGTGTATCTGTGTGTGTCTGTGTGTGTGTATCTGTGTATGTCTGTGTGTGTGTCTGTGTGTCTGTGTGTGTCTGTGTGTGTGTGTCTGTGTGTGTATCTATCTGTGTGTGTCTGTGTGTGTGTGTGTCTGTGTGTGTGTATGTGTGTGTCTGTGTGTGTCTGTGTCTGTGTGTCTGTATCTGTGTGTGTCTGTGTGTTTCTGTGTGTCTGTAGGTGTGTCTGTCAGTCTCTGTGTGTCTTTCTGTGAGTCTACGTGTGTCTGTGTATGTATGTCTATAGGTGTTCTGTCAGTCTCTGTGTGTCTGTGAGTCTTTACGTGTGTCTGTGTATGTATGTCTGTCTGTATCTGTCTTTCTGTCTCTGTGTGGTGTGTGTGTGTGTGTGTGTGTGTGTGTGTGTGTGTGTGTGTGTGCGTGTTCAGAAGAGAGAGGACCTGGGAGGTGTACAAGTCCTTGGAACCTGACACTTGGCCCTCCCTTTCTCACAATAAGGGCTGAAAACCTTCAAGGCCTCTACCTGCCAGCATCCCTCAGCTGTTTCCTTAACTGATTGCAGCTGGCTTTTGTTTCCCCAAGATAAAAATCAGGAAATGCAAAAATTAAATAGGATTTGAGAAGAAAAAGGATGGGCCCTGGGTCAGAGGGAGAAGGGTGAGCTAGCAGGTACCAAGAGTTGTTGACAGAAGAAGATCTCATCTTTGGGTAATTAAGTAAAAAAAAAAAAAAAAAGAATCTTAAAATTGTAAGGGTTGCAGGGGTGGAAAGGGCAACCAAGACTGCGGGCAATCCTCTGCATGCCGAGAAGCCAAACTGGAGAGACTCACATCCAAAACGCAGACCAGAAAGTCCTAGAAAAGTTAGGTTGAAGGAAAGAAATGGACATGATCCCAACACATTTCTCACAAGAGGAGGGCCTTGTCAAATCAACTCATGAGAGGAAACAGATTTCTCTTGCAGGTAGAAGGTACCTACAAATTCTGATGTCACTGGCCCTTCTGTCACAGCACTCATGTCAGAATAGTTCCCTTGAAAATGGGCCGTCTATTGGATTTTTACCCTGAAGTTCCATCCTTTAATCTCTGATTTCCTGCCACACCACAAACTTAAGCCTGCAACTTAGTCCCTTGTTCTTTTAAAGGGAAGCTGTGCAATTAATAAGCAGAGGGTTTACCCTTGCTTTAGAGAAGATCAAGCATAGAGAGGCTACAATATCATCTGACAGCGCTAAACACAGATTGGAATTTTAATTTTAGTGAAATACTTCCTAGCTGTCTCCTCCGGAAATCTCAATAAGAAATTATGACCTCATTTATTTTCTTATTTATGTAGTTAGTTATTTATTGTGGGTACTTGGATAAGGACTTATCCCTGTGACAAATAGGAAATTTATTTCTATATATTTTCCTGTGGTTTTTGCAAATGAAGGAGAATAGAACATTTGGAAAGCACAATTACACAAACTTTCTTCACAGGTAAGGGGGCCAGGGGTTACTCCATCCAAAAGTCCCTCCTTGGGTCTCCAGGCACTTTAACCATCTCCTGGAGTGAGGTCTCCCCTGTCTGTCCCCTTCAGGCTGGTGTCTGCCACATTAGTATGCTGATGCATCTACTAATTTGCTTCTATAAATACTGGGATCTGAATCACACCACTGTTGTGGCCAGAGCCTAAATTCTCCTCATCACCGTCTTGGAAGAGAAAAAGGGAAAGAAACATACAAACACACACACACACACACACACACACACACATGCATTTTCTAAACAGATTCCTTACTCCAGCTACACTAGGTGATACCACAACCTAGCAGATGATTCGGCTCAGTGGGACACGTCCTGCATAAAGGGAATACTCTAAGTGTACCTCCCCTAAGACAGCAATTTTATTTTTTATCCTCTGTTGTAAGTAATAATAATCATTCTTCCCAGCCAACCCTCACATACAAACAGAAAAGCCTAGTCAGGCTCCGGAGATGGTTCCCTTGGCAGGGTCTAAAACACAACTATACCAGCCTGCCTTGAATCTGATCCCTCCCCCATGTAATCTCTCCTATTCATGAATGAATTAGAACTTTCATTAGCTCGAAAAGTTAACAAAGCAAAAAGAACTTGGAAAGCTTCTGTGAATTCTACCAAACAGTCTGACCATCTAGCTAAACACTTTCTATGCTTATGCAAAAATGAGGGCAATACAAACGGCCATCACAGCATATAGGGCCTAACAATGCAGCCCAGATAAATGTCACTGGCTGGATGTTCCCCTGGCTGCTGCTTTCTTAACTCCTTCTCCCTTTTTGTGTCCATCTCCATCTCTACCTCCCATACTGTACTGAAGTCTTAACAATCTGCAATATATATATTCTGTCTTCTTGGCCAGCCATGAGCAAGTAAGTGACTTTGAGACTATGACAAACAGAGGTTTCTTGAATTTCTGTTGAAACCCATTTCTCTCTCTACCTGTCCAGGAGCCTTTGAATATTCCTGAGTGGAGCGGGTTCCAGAAGCCCAGTTGTCCATTGTCCTTTCCAGGGCTACAAGACAGCAAGGGAATCCCAGGGGAGAAAGCGCTCAGGTAGGGCTGTCAGATTCAGCAGATTAAAAATGCTGGATGCCAAGTTCAGTTTCAGTTTTACATAACTAACAAAAAAGTTTTAGTCTAAGTGTGTCTCCATGCACAATTGGAGGCGCCCTTATCTTTGGAGCCCTGGGACTCGAAAGACCTGCAGTCCCATGCCTCTTACTTTGACTTTGTGGTTTTAAATAACAAAGGGAGTGCTGAGTGAAATCACAGCTGTCCGGGCTGCTCAATGACACAAAACAGCTCTAGGAGGAAGGTGTTTCAGCATGGGCCAGGAAGGCAGAGACAGACCATCACAGGCTGTTCAGAGCTAACTCCTAACCTGACATACTAATCCACAATTGCTCTCAATAGCCCAGTGAAATGGAATTTGTATTATCCCCATTTTATAGATGAGACAACTGAGGCAGAATTTCCAGAGCCACACAGCTATAAAATAGAGGTTTCAACCCACACGGCTCATTGCCATACCTCAGGCTTATGGTAAAAAGTGATCTCAAATTATCACATGAACAATTTAATTTTAAGCTCTACACTGATGTTAAATTTAAAATGACCACTTCCTTCTATTTCCCACCTGCCCCAGGGCCTCTGCATCTGCTTGGTTAGAGCCCAAGAGCAAATTTGGCTGTCCCAGTGAGGAATCCAGGGCTGGAAGGAGCATCCGTGTTCAGGAATATGCCTGAGCCCATGAGGAGAATGGATTGCAGTGCCCAGTGAGGGCTTTCCCTACCCCACAGACAGGGACAGACAGATGGAAAGTACCAAGAAAGCAGGCCCAGATGAGGAACTCTGGCAAAAAGAAAGGGAAAACCCCACTTTTTCTGATGTAAAGACCACCCAGGTGTGTACTGGCCTGCCCCCATTTTAGGGTCTTTGCCTCTTACTTCCCAGTAAGAAAAGAAACAGATGTGATCCCCATTCATCCACAATGGACACAGAGGGGAGGGAGGCCTGGGCCATGGGGGAGCTCCAAGCTGTCATTAGCCCACAAAGTCTGTCTTCAAAGACAGGGACATTAACTTCCACACTGTTTAAGCCTTTGGCTGTCACCTGCCAACTCCAAGCCCACCACTTAGTAGGCAACCAATGCACACATGCTCAGTGACACCGGAATTAAACAATGCATGGCAAGTTTTGGTGGTGTGGGGAGATGTTGAACACTGGCTTGGCCTTGGGATTCTGGAACCAGACCAGACAAGTCTCACTTGGTTGGCGTCATCAGTAGATTGGGGGGAGGGTGGTATGCTTGCTTTCCGATTTCCCCCACCCCTTCTCCCTGAACCCAGGTCAGCTCATATTGTTTTGAACAATTATCTGCCAAGGTGGTGGTGGGGCACGGTGGCGGGGGGGGGGGGCTCCTGTTCAGCAAATCCTGCACTTTTGTCTCCTCAGAGGCTGCAGAGCGTGGTCCTTGCTTATTCAGCCCTCCCCTCCCCAGTCCAGGGCTTGGGAAGCTGTGTGGTTATGAGTCAGTGATCAGACAGGAGAAGGGCACATTTACTATAGGGGAGGAGGTTTTCCAAGGGCTCTAGGCTTTGATGCTGCCTCTCTTACATCCTGAACGCATGAAAGGCTACGGGGAGGGAGAGGAAGAAATATAAAAGCACAAAGGAAGAAAATGGTTATTAAAAAAATGTTGAAGTGGGGGAAGAAGTGTCTGGTTTGTCTGGTTTGAAATTTCCTAAGTATTATCCACGCATATCTCTGGGAGACAAAAGCTAGTTAAAACTGAGTTGAGATAAGGCAGCTCCTTCTGTGACTCATCTTCCCGAGGAATAATGGCAGAGAGGCGTGCTGAGGAGGGCTGATGTGCAAATAGCAGTATCCAGTGAAGCTGGGGTTAATTACAGGAAGGACTTCCAGGGTAATTGCCCAAAAACAACACAAGGAGCCAAGCTCCACTTCACAGGCTCGGAAGTCAGCTCTGTGCTATTTCAGAAGGACCCCAAACACTGGCCCAGAGGCAGGGAGGGGTTGGGGCCTCCTGGGAAGGGTCCTCCTGGGAAGAGCATCATGCCCCCTGGGGGCTTGACCCAGCACCCTATCCACTTTGGGCTAATGTCACTCCCCTCCAGTCCAGCACCTGAAAATTCACTGGTAAACAATTATGAATGCCTTACTGCCCGCCACACTCTTGGGAAACTACCAGTTGGGGCCCCAAGAAATACAGAAGCACCCCCAAACCATCAACTAAGAGGTCTGGCTGGAAAGGAGCCAGGTGGATTTTTCTAAATGGTTTCTTCAGGGTGTGGGTTTCACAGGGATCCTTCCAGAGTGCTTTGTCTCTGGACTATCCCCCTCTGAGAGAATAAAGCACGCATTATAACCATATGGCAAATACCACTTGAGATAATTAAGCCCAGAGACCCACCACATTCTGCAAAGTGGGGGGGAGGGCTGGCAACCAGGACAGGACACCTGAGCTAAAAAGAGCTGGAAGGCACTTAGAAACGTCCATAAAGTCAGATCTCCATCCATGGAGAAGGCCCATTCACCAGCTCCGTGTCATGCCTATATCATATGAGTGAACAAAATTTCAGAGGATGGCAGCTGGAGAGATCACTCGATATTAAGAGCACTTGCTGCTCTTCCAGAGGACTTCCAAGTTTGGTTGGCATCTCCCACATCAGGAAACTCTCAACCACCTGTAAATCCAGTTCCAGTGCATTCAACACCCTCTTTTGGACTCAATGGGCACCCATACACATGCGGCACAGGCACAGACAGACAGACAGACAGACGCACGCACGCACGCACACACACACACAAATAGAAATAATAATAAAATCAGAGCACCGCTATAATCTCTGCACTCAGGAGGCTGAGGTAGGAGAATGGGAAACTTGAGGCCAGCCTGGACTACATACAAACAAAAGTTTCTGAGACTACCAAGAGATTGGAGGCTTCTGGGATCTTCCTCTTCCTCTTCCTGCACAGGGATCTTTTGATGGCTCTGTGGCGGTAGGTCAGAGGGGATGGAGATGGCTCACATTGTTACTCCTGAGAATGCTAGCTTGTAATTAATTATAGAGACAAGATGCAGGGAAAGATTGGGATGCCCATTCCAGTGCTGAACCTTCCAGACCAGGCTCAGTTTCCCCACTTACAAAGCAAGAAAGCAGAACAGATGCTGTCTTACTGTGCCCCTGGCTCTCACACCTGATTCTCTGAAACCTGGGTGCTCCTCAAACAGGTAATCTGAACTTGAAGGTAGGGACCCTATTTCACAGTCCTTTTTCATCTCAAATAATACCTTTTACCATAGTGAGAACTTAATAAATATTTTGAATGGGCTCATTCATGCATGTTATGACTCTTCATTTGTTTATAATAAAAGATTTGTGGGTAGGTATTTGGAAAAGTCCTCCTTTCTTTGGAGATCCTATAGCGTTGCAACACCTTAAACTTACGATTCCCAAACAATACATTGCATATTTATCTTGATGTTTTGTGTATCCCTGGATAGAAGCAGCTATACTGATTCTTACCTGATAGATAAGGAAAGAAAACACAGGAAAATAGCAGGATGTGCTATGTAATGGGATGACTGGGATGTCAGTCCCAGTCCTTATGACTCAGAGCCCCCGCCCCCGCCTCTGTGTGGAAGCATTTTTCTTGAATGCCCAGAGGGTTTTGCTGTGACCTGGACTGTGACCTGTGCTCCTGGACTGCAGAGTGTCCTTAGTCAAGTCATTGTCCTTATCTGGTTGTAAGGTTCGTGAGCTACATGACAGGGGCATCCTGTATTCCAGGACTGGCATCTTAAATTTCCGGGTTCATAATTAATTTCTCAGATCTGGTAACCTCTCCCTAGTAAGCCCTTCAATCACCACCCATAATACCTGATAAGTCAGGGCTCTAGTACAGACTGCATTTCACTGGAGTCACACACATACTTGTGGTGATTGTCCAACTGTGGATCTTTTCCCTTCAGACTATGAATTCCTTTAAAGGAGTGACCATGTCTGCCTGTTCATCACTGTGTCATTCTCCCAGCAGTGTGTTACCAGACTAGAATATGAAGTCATCTCTCCAAAAGCACTTAGCAAACCTTTGTAGAGGTCCCCATGGCTGTGGAATGTGCAGACTGGGGACAATTGGCTTCCATGTCATGAAGATTCATAAACCCGGCCCTTGAATGCAGTTACCTATGATACATAGCACCTTAGAAGAAGATTTCGACAGTTCAAAACAAAGCAAAACCAAAACATCTTGTACAACCCTCTTTTATGGGCAGGGATGAACAATACTAGCCTGCCGGGAAGTTGATGCATAATTCCCAAGGAGGGTACCAAGGAGAGATGCTCTATCTTCCTCCTCACACAGGCTCAGATTCAGGTGAGCCTCAGAAAGGTCTGGGATCAAAATGCTGCCGGCTTTGGTAATTGAGCAACCCAGCCCTGTCTGGCGGTGTGGGGGCAGTGCCACTTAAGATGCATAGAAGCCCCCAGGACAGATCATAGCAACAGGCATGTCCTGGGGAGGGGGCGCCTCTATGGTTGTGCACAAGGGCAACAATAAACACACAATGGAGGGGCCTCCCTCCCAGCTGGTTGAGCACACCCCATTCAGTTGGCTGGTGTAACTGTCTCCCTTTCAAGTGGGCTCCCTTATCCCCCTGCCACCCCCTCCTCCTTGCTTGGTCCTTTAGTCACATACCAGACACGTCTCACAGAGCACGTTCGAAACTCCAGGTGGCAGAATCCCAGTTTCATATAAATTAGGCGGAGGAACGCTGTGCAGACACATTTTTTTGTCTAAATCACGCAAAAATAGAACTTTCTCAGGGGCATAAATCTAGCCCAAATCTAACCCTGAATGTACAATTGACAGTTTAGTTTATAGTGCAAACATGGAATTATCTAGAAGCAAGGCCCACTTTTTACCCAATCTGAAAGAAATGATTGATTCACCATCTGAAAAAAAAAATTGCAAAAGTTGAGGCATAGCAAAGGGACCAGATGCAAGACCCAATTCACCAGAAAAATGGGGCAAGCCCAGCAGACAGACACATGCGTCACCCAGCACCACACCCACCAAGTGATTCATCCATATGGCAACTGCGCCTCCATGTATCCAGAGCACAGAGTTTATACACTCAGCCTCTTTAAGGAGAATCTCTGTTCTGTTTTCCAGGGTAGAAATCACAAGCGAGAAATGAGGGAAGAAAATTGATGGCACTGAAAAAGGAAAGGGGAAATGTAAGCTTGATGACAGTCGGCTGAGAAGCTAACACCTGCGAAATGCTGCACTTTCTATATTATAATGAAAGCACTGCTTTCCCAGGATCAATAAAAGACAGTTTCTTCAATATGCAATTCTTCATTTCCTGAATCCCCTTACTCTCAAAGTAATGGGGACAATATGATGACCTTGACAGTCTGATTCTAGGATGGAGAACTGCCTCTGCTCTAACAAACTTATACTGGCATCCGGAAGTATGAGAACCTACACTTAGGGACAGTCACCACCAGCCAATCCCTGTTTCCACCATTCCACAGGATGGCCTTGGGAGCCTTAAAATGACAGGAAAAAATACCAATGTCTCTTCATATATGTTGTTTAAATTTTATGGCAGTTTGCCATCAAACTGGCTTTATACAATTTACAGCAACTTCAAAGAGTGCGGATCAACAACCCAAGGGCTAGATTTCTCAAAATATGTCTCAGCAGTAAGAAAGGGAAAATGTTTCCTTAGGTAGATATAAATGAAAATGACACCAGGTACGGCACCCCTAATGTTTGCCAGAAGGTTTGACATACTGATGAGCTATTTTTTAAGATAGCATGTTTCTAATTCTTATTCAATGACAGCTCCAAATCGGGGACTTAGGTGTAAAACACAAATACAGGGGGTAAAGAATTAGAAAAATAAATAAATAAGAACCAAACAGGAACCAGAGTAATGGCATCAGAGGGCTTGAAAGCAGCGTAGATGGTCTTACAGAGGGCAAGGTTGAGAGAAGGTCATCCTTAATCTCATAAAGTAAGCAGAAACTCATCTTGTCGTACAGTGTTGGGAACGCACTCCAGTGGGGACCATATGATACTGAGAATAAGAAATACTTGTTTGAGGGCTGGAGAGGTGGCTCAGCGGTTAAGAGCACTGACTACTCTTATAGACGACCTGGGTTCGATTCTCAGCATCCGCATGGCAGCTACAAACCATCCTTAACTCCAGTTCCAGGGGAATCCGAAGCCCTCTTCTGACCTCCGTGGCACTGCATGGCACGGGTGCACTCACATATACATATACATGCAGGCAATACACTCATACCCATAAAATAAAAATTTTATATATATGTGCCACACCACCACCCCTCGTGTTCTTTGCAGGATCTGTAGTGTACAGGAGAGTCTGGCCCTTCCCTGCCCCACAGAGAGTTGCCTACACTGGAGCATTTCACTCCCACCACAGAAGCAGCTCCGGACCCTTCTTCTGACGAATGCCTACTCATCTTTACTCTTTGAAAGCAGAGTTTGCTAACTCACAGAGTTCTTTTCTGCCCTCTAAAATGAATCACACCCCTGATTCCCGTGAGACTGCAAATGGCAATCCCCAGGTTTCTTCTAGGCAGTAGCTATAGTTTGTGTTTGTTTAATGTGAGTCTGTGCGTTTAAGACGTGTACATTTCATATAAAAATGTAGATGGCCAGCCCTTCTGGGAGCCGGAAGAGCCATGAAGGCTGAACTCTGCGGTCTTGCAAAGGTTTGGTTGTCTCGCCATTATGGCTTTTCTGGGGAGATTCTGCAAAAGCTGTGTCTTCTCAACAGTTTGTTTTAAAGAAAATAGGTCTGCATGGCTGAGGATCAAAGGATGCTGCAAGCAAAACTGAAAGATCTATAGCGCATTGGGTCAAACATCCCTGTGTCTTTGCTCTGACTGAGACTTAAGCAAAGGGACCAGGATTTTCCTAATGGCAGCAAAGGCTTCACGTATGGTGAGGGGCACATGCTCCTTAGCTTGCCGTATGGTATCTCTTTCTCTTGTACTCTCCGTGCCCCACCAGAATGTGCACTGTGCATGTGGAAGGGCTATCGCAGACCTTTCCTTATACAAATTTCTAAGATGAAGTGCTCTCTCTAGGCCAAAGGATGCACTTCAAAAACCACTTGTGAAACAGGTGATGTCTGCTAGGATCAAGGACCAACTGTCACCCACCTCGAGATCTTGGGCAAATTTCTGAACCCCTCCTCATTTTATAAGTAGGTATAATGCTTCATAACATATTAGGAGATCAAAACTGAGAAAGAATGGACAACTTGTCCAGAAGCATCAGTTATTAAATGGTTGGGCCATTTCTGAACCTAGTTCTGCTTAATATTTCCAACATCATAGTTCTTAAAGAAGAAATTACACAGCAATAATCATAGTAGCATGTTCAGTCGCTCTTAGGAGTGGCTACATCTTGTGTGATGAGCACAGCCCTGTGATAAGCACATCACATGCTTTTGGTCTTTACACCAAATTCACCAGGTAGAAAACTCACATTTTTCTGTTTATTTATTCATTTTTGCTGTGGTTGGATGGCTATGAGGGAATATCATGGGTTTTATTGCTCCAGAAGGGTGAAAATTAATTTGCTTAAGGACACAACTACTTTATTATTTCAATCTCTACTGAATTCTCAGCATCTGGTTGGTGCTGGCATATGAACAGGTATCAATGTCTACGGGAAAAATAAATGAAGGCGTGAAGGAAAGAAAAGTGCTGATTCTTGGTGCTGTCAAAACACGATTTGATTGAAAACATTCTTCTCCTGTCGTAACTCTCTTCTGTTCCACCTCTGCTCCAGAATGGAATCGACACCCCATGTGTCTTATATACAGCTCGCCTACAATAACATAAAAATGTTAATGCATGCCATTTAATACCTACCAAATACATAATGCACTGATTATATTTATATTTTACATATTTACATATTATACATAATTATATAAAATATTTCTCTATATAAACATATAATTACATCAGGACTGGAGAGGGCTCAGTGGTTGAGAGCACTGACTGCTCTTGCGGAGGACCCGGGTTTGATTCCAAGCACCCACGTGGTGGCTACAAACTGTCCTTAACTCCAGCTCTAGGGGAATCCAAAGCCCTCTTCTAACCTCCATGGCATTGCATGACACGGGTGCACTCACATACATGCAGGTAATACACTCATACGCATAAAATAAAAAAATAATAAATATTTTTAAAAATAAATACATAATTACATATGGTTATGTAATATAAATATTTATAATCCCAATTTTCCCACAACATATGATTAGATGATATCTAATCTTCTAATAAATATTAGTAAGGAGGAAGGTTAGTCACTTACGTGAGATTCTGCACCTGTGACAAGGGGCCAAATGTTACTTCACATGTTGCCTAAGCCCAGAAGTCATGCCGTCCACAGGCTCAGTGCTCACAGGGTGGACTCCAGAAGTGCAGAAAGCCTGCAGCTGCTCAGTGGGGATGGGTACCTGCCCATGTGAGACTAAAGGGAAGCTTTGAAACTGATCAACCATTTCCTGGCTTCCTTTCACACTCTGGGGACAAACAAGCAGCGTAAGGCATTATTTCATACTACTGTGCACTTGTCAATACCTGTGGGGTTGCAGGAATGTCACCCTGCAGCAGATCTGTGCTTTCTGGCTTCCACTGCATTGGACAGAACTGCAGTCTCTAACATTCTGTCTTCCTGTCAATCCAAAGTTTGTAGGATGTTTCCTGTGGGAAACCGATTCAGAATCTTTTGTGGATTTTCTACAGAGAGAGTTTTTCTAATTAATATAATGACTTAGCTATGATTCAAAACCTTAATTCAGAATTTGTGATATTTCATACAGAACTTGGGCAAAACTTATCTTCTGGAAAAATTTTTAAAAGCTAATACACCTAGCACTAGTGTAAGTTCACCAAGGGTCATTGCAAGGCCCTTAGAAGACCAAACTATTTTCAAGCAATTTAGAGGCACCCTGTCATTAGGTTGGTGTGCTGATTACAAATCATTCTAATTGATTCAATAGGATTCAATAGTCTCCCAAGACTTCCATAATGTACTAGACAAACACTTTATTAGGCAGGCTGAGTTACTGTATATTCTTAAAAGAAAACAAAAAAGCAGCCTTCTTAAAAACAACACCAAGTCAAGATTCTCCTCAGTGCAGAGGGGGCTTGTCCTGGACTTTCCTCTCAGTGGGTGTTTGTTTCCGTGTTTTGACTTCCTAATTTTGTTTAATGAATGTCAGTGGGAGATAGAAAATAGAAAATGGACTTGATTTCTTGCCCCACATCCATCTTGTCTTTGTAGAAAACATTTGTTGTTCATTCTTGACCAGGATCAATTTTCCCTTTTGTCTTTAACACTCTTGATACCCACCCCTTTTGAATGTCACCCCATCTCCACCACTGTCCGCCAGGACAGATATTAGCACACTCCGTGATGGGCTTGGTCAGAAGTGAGGTCAGCATGGCCAGGGAGGTAAAGAAGTTCAGATTCCTTGTACTGTCCTTTGACATTCTGGATTAGATTGTACCTAAAGTCATTTATGCCTCTCCCATAGATCAATATGTTCTTGCTTCTTAAAATTTTTGTGAACCTTCTTACATTTTATTTATTTACTTGAAAGAATTTAAAGGAATTTTATTCACTCAAGGAATTGCTTAAATATGAAAAAATATTTCTCCACGTACACATGCATTATGTATGTTGTTGTTGCTGCTGCTGTTGCTGTTGTGTGAGATGGTTTGAATGAGGAATGCTCCCCGTAGGCTCCAAGCATTTGAACACTTTGTCCCCAGTTGCTGGTGCTGTTTGTAGAGGTTTAGGAGGCGTGGCCTTGCTGGAGGAAGTGCATCACTGGGAGAAGGCTTGGAGAGCTCACAGCCGGGTCTGCTTTGAGCTTGTCTCTCTGCTTCCTGTGCCTGCTTGAGATGTGAGTGCTCAGCTTCTGCTCCTGCTCCAGCCTCCTCCACCACAATGGACTCTTCTCCCTCTGGAACCAGAAACCAAAGAAACTCTTCCTTCTGTAAGCTGCCTTGGTCATAGTGTTTATTCATAGCAACAGTAAAGTAACTAATACATTGTATTTATTTTAAGATCAAATCTTGTTATATTTCCCTGTCTGATCTTAAACCTGGGGGTTCCAGTGAACCCCCTCTACCTCCCAAGTGCTGAGATTACAGCCAAATGTCACCTCACCAGGCCTTACTATATGTATAAGGTTAGGGTGATATATTTCATTTATATCAGAACTAAAGCTTGTAAATCCAACACTTTGATCTAAAAAGTTATTAGGAAAAACATTTCAAATGTTTGCACTGTCTATCAACTTAGCATTTCTTCCTAGCCTCCATCTGCTCCTTAAATCTCTGGGAGCTGCTTTTCAATCTAGAAGTAATTCCCTAATCCTTGTAACACGGACTTCTCAATAAACAGATACTGGGATCTAAAACCAGAAAGTTCTGCCACTAACCATCCCCAAACCAAGGAAATACAGAACCTGATTCTTGCCTGATGCAGGTAGGGGTGTCAGGGTCACATGCAATAATACACATAAAATACAAGAAAAACATACAAGTCAGTTCAAGGAAACATCTCTGCACTCCTTCACAACATTAACTTCAACCCAGCAGTGAATGGCTTGAATGTGGAAAGCAGCCTTCAGAGTCCACAGCAGGCATCGCTGGCGATGCCCTCTGTAAAGAAGCTGTTCTTGTCTGAGGTCTAAAATAATGGCCATTTTCCATTTTTAGGTGTCAGTCTGCCATCTGTAAGGTCTGGATACTCAGACTTACTTCTCCAAATGCAAGAGTTCCTTCTTTACTTCTATGTCCCCAAATAGAAAAAAAAAAAAAAAATTAACCCCACATCCAAACAAAGTTAATCTTCTAGATGGTTCCTGAGGAGCCATAATTGGCAAACCTTTCCGAAATATGACTCTAACAAGCAAGCCTGGGGACCCTGGCTTTAATGAAATCAAGAATTGATGCTTTTATTATTATTACTATTAAAGCAGTGACTCAAAAAATACCCTAGACTCACCAGAGATAGAACATACTCCTTGGGCTGCCCCTACTCCCATCTGCCAAGATAAAGCCCTGGAATGTTCCTGTACCGCAAGTATCACTGGTGGCTTTGAGTCTGTGCTGGGCACTAAAGACAGCCCCAGAGCAGCCTGTCTTCCTGCTGGCTGGCATGGCCTCATGTTTTCTGGATCTCACAGAGAGGAGGCATGCCAGGTTGCTTCAGGAAGTCAACCACAGAAACCTGGGCTGGTCGTGTTGACCACCTGCACGGCCAAACTGTTCAGCAACACAGAACAGACTCTGGTTTGCACAGACATGAAGGATCAGAGGACTCAGCTGATGCTGTTGTGAAAAGGTGGGAACATGTTTTGGTTGTCCTGAGCCTCAGAAGGAACTATCGACACTTAGTACCCGTCCAAGTGCTATTGAGAAACACTGTCCCAGGCAGGACCCACGGTTCTCTGTCTAGGAGTGAAGAGCTCAGGGAAAGTTTGTAACACACCAGCTGAAGAGAATCTTTGTTGTTGGATGATTCTGTGTTGGATATAATGCCATGCTGTATGGATTCAGGAAAAGTGTATCAGAAAGCTGGGAGAGGGAACACAGATGTGGTTAGGTATACCAGAGGGCTTGAGGATAGGCATAGTTCTCTCTGCCTCCTTTGTACCCCAAGTTCTGTGCTGTGTGGACAGCAGTTTCATGGTGGCTTTCATGAAAACACTCCCAACCTTGTCTTTTGTAGCCCAGAGGCTGTAGACTATAGGCCACATCAAATCTACAGACAGAATCCTAAAACATTCTACTGTGATGTTCAGCATGTTAGAAATTCCACATTCAGACATGAACTGTCCCAATTGCACATTCAAATCCCTGTGCTGAGCTTGGAACACACTCAGACTTGGCAGTGGTGGGCTATATTTTGAGGCAGAGGACTTGATGTGGCTGGGCAGCAGGTTTTCCTTAGACATAAGCCCCTCCCATCTCTGATTCTCCACTTAGAATCCATTCTAAGTCCTCCTGTAACCAGCCTGATTGCTTATACACTGGCTTTTCTGAGCCTCCCATGAATCTTTAGAATCTTTTTCTGGGTTCTGTCACGGGTCCACCTCAACAACCCAGCAAGGTAGGCAAGATCAGCAATATAAGACCAAAGCCCAAAGTCACAACATATGGCATACCCTGACCCAATCAGCTCTTTCTTACCCTGGTGACTTCAGGAATCAGACCTCTACCCCCAGCCTATTCTAAGGAGGCTTATTCCCCCACTTAGTTCGGGTGTTCCTGGCTTTGTGCAGCTATAAAGGAATTGGATTTAGCTGTGTTTGGCTTTCCAGTTCTTTTCTTGACAGCACTATTTAATGGACAAACAGTTTGTTTTATTTATCTGACAGGGTTTCTTCACATTGTTTAGGGTTATCAGCCCTCCCCTGCAGATCATATTACAGCTTGTGCCGAGTTCGACCCTCAGCAGGGTTCGCTCTAAATCAGATCCTTATCATTGCCTGGGTGATAAATAGAGAGGCTGGGAAGCCCACAGCCAGGTTATTTATTTAGTGCCTCTGTGGATCATGTTTTATACAGCCAGGGCTTCGTGTCAGGCCTTCGAGGATCCAGCTTAGGTCGCACTCAGGAACTAAAACCCAAAGCCTCTTAAATAATGTTAACTTAATAGCTGACGTTTTTATGAAATAAGTCTGTACAGAGGAGGAGGCAAGGGAACCGATGCAGAGAGCTTGAGGGAGGTGGGTTTCAAAGGGAGAGAGAGAGAGAGAGAGAGAGAGAGAGAGAGAGAGGAGAGAGAGTTTGATGTATATTCTACATATTAATCTTCTGCCAGATAAATGACAAATATTCCCATCCCCTCAATCTGTAAGCTCTCTTTTCATGCAATTGACAGATTACTTTGTTGAGAGAGAGTTTGAGATGGATAGACAGGAAAGGAAAGATAGGCTTTGGTTCTAATCCAAACCAACAGAGAATCTTTTTAAGTGTAATCCCTCGTGGAGGAATTTTTAAAAGTTAGAAATTGCAGGACGATGCAAGTCACCCCAGGGAATTCACAGTGCACCCAGGGAAGTGGTCAGAGTAGGAAAGAACAGGGTGAGGTTTCGCATGGTGGAGGGGTGTAAGGGAAGGGGAGGTATTCTCTCTGGGAAGCATACAGGACAGAACCATCTGGCTTGCGGGGGGCACATAGAACCATCTGGCGGGAGCCTCATTTTCATCCTGTTCTACAAGTGCAAGCTTTTCACATTATTCATAAATGAAGTCACACACAATCCCTGAAGTGTGTGTCTGTGTGTCTGTACGCACACTACACGTGTTATTTTGCCAACAGCCGACGTTTAACATATGCAAGTTTTCCATTTGCGTTCTCTTTTGGCATTTCTTCATTTTGAAACCAAAAAAAGAAAATGGAAGAAGCCAAAGTTTATTTCAGCCTTCAAAGCCCTAGAGGGAAGGAAGATCCCCTTTCAGAGCTTCTGTTGGCACCTCTGTAGCTGGAATGGGAGGACCAGCACAGCCAACAGAGGCAGAAAGAGAATCTTTTGCCTTGTCCATGATTGGCATATGTATTCTCCCCATCTCCTGGATTCCTGGGCCTGACTCCGAGCTAATGTGCTCGGCTTAGCTCATACATAGAATGACAAAAGCAGAGTCTTCCTGCAAAAGAAAGAAGAAAGAGTGGGCTCTCTGCCTTCTTCCTTAGGCCTCGACCACATCCTTGCTGCTGGGCTTCAGGAGAACAACAGTCAGTTGATGGTCCCTGTCTCAGAGGACCGTGTCTCAGTGGTCTGCGTGGTTGACCTGATTACTCTCCAAAGACCTCCATCCAGTTCTTGACCAGCATGTTGGATACCAACTGAGAACACAAGATGGTCTGCTGACTGGGGTGACACAAGTCCCCTGACTGAGCCACAAAGTCTGGTTCGGAAAAGGCTACATCAGCACATCACTAGTGTGATGAATGTGGGTTTGTGAATGGAAGGGGTAGTTAAAGACCAGAAAGAAATATGAGAACAGCCTGTCAGTACTTAGGGCAGTGGGTTATTTAAAATTCACCTATCTCAGTCAGAATGGCTGTCATTAAGAAAGAAAATAACAACAAATGCTGGTGCAGTTGTGAAGGAAAGCAATCCTTATTTGAGCACATGGCAACAGAAACTGGTGCAGTCACTGTGGAAAGCAGTACGGAGATTCTCCAAGAGAGTTAAAAATATGGGACTGGAGAGATGGCTCAGCAGTTAAAAGAGCACTGGCTGCTCTTGCAGAGGACCTGGGTGGGTTCAGTTCCCAGCACCCACATGGTGGTCAACAACCATCCACAACTTCAGTTCCATGAGAACTGATGCCCTCTCTGACCTCTGCAGGCATTGCATGCACAGATGCACTTACCATATATGCAAGCAGAACACTCATACACATAAAATAAAAATTAAATGGAACTACCATGCGACCCTGCTGTATCACTCCTGGACATACACGTGAAGGACTCTACATCAATACACCAGGAGACACCTGCCTGTTTATGCTTTATGTTGCACTATTCCCAACAGCTAAGAAATGAAGCCTGCCTAGATGGTCATCAACAGATGAATGCATAAAGAAAATATGGTATATGTACACAATGGAGTTTTATTTCGTTATAAAGAAAAATGAAACTATATCATTTGCAGAAAAAGTAAATATAACTGAAGATCATCATGTCAAGCCAACTAAGCCAGGCCTGGAAAAACAACTATCTTGTGTTTTCTCTATTACACAGAATTTATATTTTTACAATGCATATGCATTGGGACTATTTGGGAAGAAGGGGATCAGTGGGAGGAGGGAGGGAGAACAGGAGGTGAATATGATCAGAAGACATTGTATACTGCATGAAAATGCCATAATGAAACGCATTGTTTTGTACAATCCAACACGCTAGTAGAAGGGGAGAGTATCTACCAGTGAAGGCTGCTGTGTGTGTGTGAGTGCACACACATGAAGAATAACAGCACAGGAACAGAGACTGGGCCACCGTCTGAGAGTGCGCTGAACAAATCTGTCAACCCTGAGCCGTTCTTCAAAAGCAGGCTGATCTCTGACTAAGCTGTCCAAGTGATTGCCCAAGTCCTGACCTCAGAATGGCAAGGGTAGTCAAAATCAGGATGATACAGCTCCTATAACTGGGCAAGCATTGCCCTTTGGCCTCAAGGTAAGCACCCCGTGATGGCACACGGAAGGTATTTGACATCTGAAGGACAGCTGAGTCAACATTGCAACTGGCTGTTAGGAACATATTAAAATGAGTACAATAGAAGAAAAATAAACCAGTTTTAAAAACAAGCCGATTACAGTCAATTTAGTGACGTGAATCATATTGACATTGAAATACTATTCAAGGAGCACTTTTAACGGTCAGCATGTGATATTATTAAATGCTTGACATAATGTCGAACATTGCTCAATAGCAACATTCAACAATATTTGATAGGTAACTGATCTTATGAATAAGCATTTGGGTGTATGTTTTTAGCTTAATATTTTATTGTGTTTGTGCATAATTAACTGGTGTGCTGATATCTAGATAGTAAAACTGTGGATTTTCACATTATAAAAAGAGAACTATCGTACCGGAAGATCTTGAACTGTGGATAAGGTGTGAGTGTATTTGGTTTAAGAAGTGTTTTCAGGAAATGCTCATAGAGAATAAAGGAATGGACGAGAGAAAGAAGTCAATCCCTGAGCATGGATGGATGATTGTGTTTTCACATGAACAACAGCAGTCAACAGCTACATGGAAAAACTTAAAGTTGACTCACCTAAAAACTAGAGCATGAGCCAGCTCCTGCCCATCACTGGCTGAGGGCTAGTCCTGGAGATGTCAAATGTCCAGTACTTACAGTCTGCCCTGGCCTCTGGCCCAGCTGCCCCCAACACCAGAAGACACCACCAGCAAGGAGCTCTTACCAGGAAGGATGAATATCAAAGTGCCGTGGGTAGGGCATCGACAAGTATATTAGGTAATTAGTTACTACTTCTGTTGGTTTCTATGTTAGAAATGCCTTTGTGTTTTTCTTCAGCACGTAACCTCACCATGGAACTCCATCATTTCTCTCTGTCAGCGCACAGTCATTCTCACTTAGGAGGACCTACTCCATAGTAAATAATCAATTAATATTCTTTGAATAAATAGACTATCATTCAAGGTTCAGTTCAAATTTCACCTGTTCAAGAAGCACTATGCAATCTTCACTAACAGTCCCATGCATTTTGGACTTCGGCTGTGGTTCTTATCCCTTCCTCTCTTCTCGTTGAATGCACAGTCTGCCTGATCCTAACCTTGCATTTGGCTCAGCAAAGTCTGGCCCACAGGAGGCTATGAACTTTAATAGTTTTTGACATCGTGGCTAGGTAAGTCTAATTCTCAGGTGTGGCAACAGGAAGCCTCTTGCTCTTGTATTCACATCTCTGAGTTATGCTGTCCAGACTCACTCTTAATAGCAGCAGAATTGTCCTCATTTGTGTGATTCCTTTGCTTATGTCAATTGGTTCTGGACTCGGGCAGGGAAGAGGACTCTTATCTCTTGTCCCCTTCTCAAAGTCTTGCCAATACCACACAGGTCGATATTAATAGAAACACTTTCACAATCCACAGCATTGGGGCACTCATGGATTCTAAGCCTACTGAAGTTGACTACAAAATAACCTACAAGCAGCTATGGAGAGCCCACGTGGACCACGCGTGGGAGAATTTAGTGTTGTGGAATTAATGACGTCCCTTTCCATTCTGTACGTGGATAACAGATAATGAGCGTATGTTTACTGGCTCTCGGCTCTGGAGGATGGGAAGTTTGCTACCCATGCACCTGGGGGACCTTCTCAGTGCTTCATCCCATGGCAGAACTTGTGCTTGGTTGGAGTGCTGGGTTATAGGCATGCACCACCAAGCCCTGTTAAGTCCCACCTCTCAGTTCTATCACAACATTTCAACTTCAGCCTTGATTTCAAAGGGTTAGGGTGTGGGAAAACCTCAATCTAATGCATGTGCCCTTTCAGTCTGAGGGCCAGCTTTTCTTACAATCCCAGTCCACTTCTGGATACAACAGACAATGGTACTTTGAAATATCATGTCCCTCCTCTGCCCCATCCTTGCTTAACTCCAGGCAATGGATTCCAATTGTTCTCAAGTTGTCTCTAGTGGTGCGTAGTAGCATTTTTATCTTAGGGGCAGCCAACAGCTGTCCGATTGGACTTAAGGCCCATCAGTGGGAGGGAACTCATGTGTGGTGGTGTAAACATAGCCAGGTACACATGGCTGGAGAGGTCACAGACCCTAGAGAAGAACATACTTCTGTCACTTTGACAAACATAATTTCTTATTATATCCTGAATCCGTGTCCTCATATTAACAGACAAGTAAACCTCTCATCATCCATCAACAAAGCTTCTTTTTGCAACAGACGGAGACTGTTCCACAACTGGTTAAATACAGAGAACAGGTGACTGTGAGATGCTCAACCCTAAGTGGTACATCTCGATCTCTACACTTAAGGCTCAGGGAACATCACAGAAGAGGGGCAGAAAGAATATAAGAGCCAGAGAGATAAGATACCTGCTGCTAGTTACTGCATTCTAGACAAGATAGGGAAGCTCCATCCATGAAAGCTCCACAGTAGGGTAGTCTCACAAGAGCTGCATAATGACAAAACCAGTCGGCATCCCAAAGTGCATAGGGGGAAATGCACACCTCAAAGTAAAGGGCTACAGGCAATCAATGGATGCCAAGGGAGGGGAGTCAGTTTTCTTCATGAGAAATTAATCCTAAGTAGGCAGCCCTACTTATTCAAGGTCTCTTGAATCAGTAAGTAGAGTGGGTACAATTTTTCTCCTGAGACAGCATCTCACTATGAAGCCTGGGTTTGCCTTGAACTCAGGATCCTCCTGCCTCGGCCTCCCAAGTGCTGGGGTTCCTGGAGAACACCACCACAGCCAGAGACACATAGGCTGCAGCTATGAGTGCAGCCTGGTCTACTGACAGTCACTCCTTCCCTGGAGTTAGGTTTTGGTAACCAGAACTATCTGATGAGAGACTAAACTCTCTAGACTAATAACTAATGATAATGTCAGGAACCACTAGTGCCCATTAAGATGCCACTTTAGGACCTCTAGGAAGGCTAAAAATGAGCAGATAGTATGAAGTGTCAGCAAGGATATAGAGAAACTGGGGTCCTTTTAGGTTATTGGTAAGAATATAAAGTAATATAGCCACAGTAGAAAAACTAGTTGTCAGTGTCTTAGGAAGCTTATATTAGAATTAGTTTCACTGTTGGGCACATAACCCAACAGAACTGAAAACAAGCATTCAGACAAAAACTTGCACACAAATATTTGTATAGACACTATAAACCAAGACTCAACTGGCCCTCGG
The DNA here is from genome assembly GCF_000622305.1 of Nannospalax galili. Classification (NCBI taxonomy): domain Eukaryota; kingdom Metazoa; phylum Chordata; class Mammalia; order Rodentia; family Spalacidae; genus Nannospalax; species Nannospalax galili. The sequence goes on from NW_008333777.1 coordinate 469,608, forward strand.
CTGATGTAAGGGTAAGCTGATTCTGGACATCTGATGGAATATTTTTCAGTTATAAAGAGGAATGAGGTCCTGGTACCACAAAAATGAGTGATGAAAACATTCAAGCTGGAAGACGTGACACAAAAGCTACATGATCTATAATACCATTGATAAATATCCAGAAAAGGTGAATTTGTAGAGCCAAAGCTCATTAGTGCTTACTAGTCTGGGTAGCCACTAATGGGAATGACCACTGACAGGTGCAGGGTTTCCTTCTGGGGGAGAATTAGATGGTGGTGATCATTGTACAATGCTGTGAATATTCTTCCTGCCACTGAACTGTATACCTTAAAGGGTTATAATGGTAAATTTCATGTTATGCATATCTTAGCATGATTTGTAAAAGGACTAGCACCTCACCTCAAAGCAAAGACATCTCTATGTGTAATAAGACCTAAGCCCTCCCCTCCCAAATTCAGGTATGCTTCAGACCTTACCTGAGACCATATCCCTGTTCAGCTCTCTCTCCTTTTCTCTCTCTAGCTGTGTTCCTCCTTCTCAGGTTTCTCCTAAGGACAGTCCCTCAACAAGTCAGAGATGTCTTCATCCCTCTGACTCCATGCCTCCTCTGACCGCTCCATGGAGCAGAGAAGCTGCTGTACCTAGAAAGCCAGTTGCCCAAACCCAGATCCTTAGCATCTCCAAGTATATAGAAAGAGTGGATTAACTCGCTTGTCCTTGTGAAGACATTAATACAGTTCCATCACCTAGCAGCTGAAAATCCCAATAAATCTCCATTTAAAGGCAAATTTGTAGATGCTCAGTGTGGTCACAATAATAGTGCTGTAATTCTTACTGAACATGTTCAGAGTGGTGGAATATTTATAGCAGCGTGTTCAATGTGGCACACTTGGGGACACAAATTACAAACTCTTAGAGTTTAGGGGAAGTTTATAGAAAGGGAGACAATAGAAATAAAATCTGATTTGGGGGAATTATGGTGGGAAATTACTCAACCAAATTAGAAATAACTTTTATTCACTTCATGGATGGTGTCCAGACTAGCATAACAGAAAAAAAAAAAAAGAAAGAAAGATAGTTTTCTTGTAAATGCAACTAATGGACAATCAGGTGTGTGCCAATTGCTCCTTTCTCCAGAGTTAGATTTGAGTTGGAGGTGCCACAACTATTGCTAAGTCACAAGCAACTAAGAAATTCTCAATGACTTTAACTCCTCACCTGTGCCTCTGTGGTTCAGTGGGAGGTCAGTTGATCTTATCTGAACAGAGCTGGACCAGGCCCCAGGTGACGATTCAAGTTCAGGTACACTTCCCTTGTCTGTCACTCTTCTCTGGCCAGCAGATCCTCAAGGCACATTCTTCTTGAGGCTCTGGTGAAGGTCACAAACCCAGGCAAAACACTTATCAAACATGCACCGTAAGCTACCTTCCAGTGTCCCATCATCGACACCAAGGTCAAGAGCAGGAAATTCACTCTGCACCATAGGAACAAGCAAGGCTGTGGATATGGCAATCTATGATGGAACTGGAATCCACCTGGTTTCTCTACATGGGATGGTTCACATACAACAGAAACCCATAGATCTAGAGACTAGCAAGTGCAAGTTCAAGGCAGAACTAGGGTCCACGTTCTAGCTCACGGACAGTTTCTTACTGTATGCTCACTTGGTAGAAGAGACGGTGGATCTCTCAGGTCCCTTTCATTCAGGAGGGCTGGTGACCTCATCAGCTCCTGACGGTACCAATTCCTAATATCATTCCATTAGAGGGTAGACTTTCAACACCAGAATTTTGAGTGGCCACAATCATTCACACAATATCATGGAGAATGGAAGCAAGATTTTTTAAAAAATTAAATCTATTATAGAGTGCTAAAAATCTTCAAGTACTGATATAGTTTTTTTTTTTCTATAGACATAGAAACTGGGGTAAGAGAGCTTTATGGCCATTTTGCCTATCTAATTCTGGTAATGATGCCAATTTCTCTTTGGGGAACTTCTCCTCCCTAATTCTCATAAGCCCACTTCTGTCTCTCTGAATAAAACGCGATGCCTGGGATTCACCAATCAGAGTTATTCATCCTTTTGTCAACTCTAAGTGGCTCAGAAAGAAGCACGTGACCTAGCCTAATCCAATGCTAGCTAAGCCTGGCACTTTAGCTGTGACAGACCTGCACAGACTCCAGCTGCTGCATTTTGGTAACGTCGTACATGGTGCGGTGTCTTGTGGAAGCCTTTCTTTTTCATGCTCGGCCCGATTTCAGGACATTTTTAACCCATTTACCCAGAGAAGCAGCACTTTCTGGGAGGCCCAGTTGCCTCCACATTGTACCTCATTGTTGTCCTATTCACTAACTGACTTCTGAGTCTTCCTCTCCAGCTCAGAAAGCTCGATAATCATCTCAGAAGCATCAACATTGCCATAGCAACGTAAATTATAATGTTCTAAAATTTTTAAATGCCAGCCATTTAAATAGAAGTTGGAAATGATTTTTTTTTCAACTGCATTAAGAACAAAAAGACCAAGTGTGGTGGCACACATTTTTAATCCCAGCACTCAGGAGGCAGAGGCGGGTGGATCTCTGTGAGATCAAGGCCAACCTGGACTGTGTAGTGAGTTCCAGGCCATGAGGGGTTACAGGGAAACTCTGTCTTGAAAAAACCAAACCAAAAAAGGAAGTCCAAAAAAAAAAAAAAAAGTAAATTAAATGCATAAGTGCTAACATTATTTGCGTTGAAAAAACAAATGTTGGATGCCAGATACTAAGAAATATGAATAGGCCGATAAAAAGATTGGGTATTTTCCTGTAATTGACTTTCCTGCTGCTCCAATTAATAGCGAATTTATTTCGGTTTTCTGCATGTGTTTGGAACGCCAAGTCTTCTGTCTTAAAACCTCAGGGCAGATGAACATTTTAGGTGATTAAAAAAAAAAACCACACACATTTAGAAAATGATATTCTGGGAGGCCTGGGGGAAAATATCCATGCCATGCTTTACAATTTCATTACAGAAGATGAATAAATGTCTGTCAAATTAACTTTGCTCCATCTCATAAATGGAGGGAGAGGCAACAGCAAATGCAAACAGCGAGGTGTAATTTTCTTCCCTTCAGCTCTGGATTGGAAGGCCTGTGGCTTTGTCACAGGCCACGGAGGCTCCCATCAGAACCTGCTTTCTGGGGTGGCCCACACACTCACCTGGAGGGATCTGTTGGGTAGCAAGCAGAAATGGGAGGAAGAAGGCCCCGAGTGGTCATGAGAATTCTCCCCATTTGCTTCTGAAGCTTCCTAATTCTATGCCTTGGCACAACCTAGAGGGCCCACATCTTCAAAACTCAGAACTGCAGACCTTCCTCTTGGGCTACATTCCAGTGACAGAGCCTGCTTCCTACACACAAGTGTTCCAGGTCCACATCATCACTGGCTGTCGCCTCGTTCATTGTATCATTAACATTGCCATGCAGTTTGAGTGGCTGAAAGCTGAGTCTCGTGTTTCATGCCTGGGACCTAGCTGATCCAGACTAACGGACTTTGATGGCTCTGCCCCTCAAGACTCTCATCCTCTCCCGAGCTGCCACAGCAGGTGCATCTCACCACACGGAGGAGAAAGGAAGCATGTGGAACAACAGGGCTTCTCACAGGCACACACTCTGCTTTCGCTGCGCGCACCCTCCTCTCCCTGATTTGTGGATGGACCAAAGCAAGTCACAAGACTGGGCCAGCAAAGGTGGCAAAATATACTTTTCTTCTTGTGTGAGAGCAACTTAAAGTCACACAGCAAAGTAAACACACAGAGAGAGAAGTAAAGAGCTAGAGTTCTAATTTAGTCAACCATGGCTATTACTTTTCACATGCATTCCTACACTTACCTGCTTATTCATTCATACGCTATCTAACAAATAACTCAATAACTATTTACAGAGAACAAACCGTGTTCTGGGCTCAAGGAATCTAAGGGCAGAGACAAATGAGATCCTTGTCACATGGCAACAATAAATTGGCAAGCAAACCATTGGTTACTATTATATCCACCATAAAGTAAATAAGGAGCACTCTAATAAGAATTAATGAGATGCTGAGGGGGAGCTAATCTGGAAAAAGTGAGAGGTCAGGGAAGTCATCTTCACCCTGTTGGTGTGCCTGGATGACATATGCAGCCAGACCTTGAATTGGTGCTGTCCACTGGCTATTAGATGTCAGTTCTAGCAGAAGGCTGATGTTGCACTGGATAGCATGTCCGACCGGGGATCAGAAGATTCTAGATGTCAATTCTGAAATATACTGAGTAATCCAAGAGAACTCACAATAGTAAAAGCCCTCCTTTTTGTCTGATACCTTATAAATACAATGTGTTTTTCCGACTTTTTTTTTTGTCATTTCCACCTCAAAGACTATCTTGCAATGGTCTGAGTGGGAATCAGATATCAAGTAGTGTGTTGTATGAATGCTGGGATACCTGAAGGAAGGGTGTTTCCAGAATGCCACAAGTGTGAATGTGCTTTGTCCCACCCAAGTCACTGGTGCTTAATTCGCAGTGTTGTGGTATTGCACTGGGACCTTTAGGAGAGATAATTAGGTCATGGGGACTCAGGGGGGATTAATGTAGGTCTTCAAGGATGGATTAGTTGCTCCAAAAGCAAATTATTAGAGAAAAATGAAACAGTTCCCTCCCTGACCTCTTGTTCTCTTACTTCCTGTTCTCTCTCTCTCCTCTCTCTCTCCCTCCCTCCCTCCCTCCCTTCCTCCATACAACACCATCTGTCATGTTGTGAAGCAGCCAGAAGCCCTTGTTAGATGCAGGCATCACGCTGTTTGGATTTTCCGGTCACCATAATCTTGAGCCAGATGAACCCCTTTACTTCATACCTTACTCAGCATCAGGTATTCTATTATTTCAGCACAGGTATTCTATTATTTCAGATCAAGACTCAAAGGGGTTAAATTTATTGTTGAAGAGAAAAGGGAAATAAGAAAAAAAAAAGACAAAAAGTAGAAGAGATTGCAGGTGAGCAGGAGGCGGCAGCTGCCTTCCCACACAAAGCATTGTGGGAAAGTAAGGCAGTTTGAAGAAAAATGTGAGGGGCATTTGCTGATTGAGCTTATCAACCTTAACGTCGCATTTATGGTTTTTTTTAAAAAAATAATATAGTAAGATGACTTGCTTTTTTTCTAGTAAGACCAGAAAATGTAAAGCAGAACTAAAATTTTTGTGAACAATGAAAACAACTTTCGTTGCATTTGTTCCTATTTTTCTTCTTTCTCTTTTCTTCCTTTCTCTGTCTGTGCAGAGCATCTCACCTGCTAGCTAACTGTCCTACTTCTGAGCTCCATCACCAGCCCAACTCTCTCTATATATATATGGATAGAAATTCAGATCTATGGAAACAGATGATCAGAAAAGTAAAACAATAGACTGAAGTCACCTGGGCCTGGACTGTAACCGCATGCCTCTTCGTTCTGGTCAGAGATCTTCCACCCCACTGGGGATGTTAACTGGGAAATGAAGATAAATTATGTTTGAGGTTGAATATCCCATTTCCCCCATTTGCTTTAAAACTAGAACTAACAGGAGTGTGTGTGTGTGTGTGTGTGTGTGTGTGTGTGTGTGTGTGTGTGTGAGACATTTTTACTCCTGGGAATTTTTTATAACATTTTAAAATTATAGCTCCTTTTTCTTCTTTGCCCCCTAAGAAGAGTACACAGAATTCAACCTACATTGACTTTTACTAAGACAAATTCTAAATTTATTGACTCGAGAAATAAATATTAATAGAGGTTAAATTGGGGTCAATTTTTACTCCAAGAGATGATAAATCTTGATATATTGCCTATGGTTGACTGGGCAATACATTCCTCATGCCATGCAGGTACTATTGAGCAAAGGGATAGCTTGCAAGAGAGACTCAAAGGAACAGCGTCTCCCTTATCAGGGCTCTTCTTGGCAGGGAGCCGCTCAGCATCTTTTATTTAACCCAGCTTGTCATTGCAAGACTTTGGCCACAGTCAAATCATGTGTCTAAGAATCTCTCTCTCTCTGTGTTTCTCTCTCTCTCTCTCTCTCTCTCCTCATTAGGTCACATACCAGAGTAAAACAAAGGTACCATGCTTATGTAGGTAACCCCAGGACTTTACTTAAGGAAGGAGCCTCCCTGGCTCACTCCTTGAAGCACTGAGGGCAATAATCTCTTAGAGATTTCTCTGAGAGAAACTATCTGCCTATCTCTGCCCAAGAGTAAAACCAATCCTGAACAATCCTTCTTTGGATATATTTTGACTTTCCTGTAATTTCCCCCTCCCTCACACTTACACAAGCAAACCATTTTAAAGCTTTGTATGTATTAACTTCTTTATTCCTCGTAACTACCGCAGGGTAGACACATTTATTGTTCTGCAAGATACCCGTGAGATGAGAAACCACGCCACAAGGAAGTTAAGAAACATGTCAAAGGTCACACAGCAGAGATCTGAGAGCTGAGTCAGATTGCCTGTCTGCACTGGAACCAACCACTTCCCATAGCCCATGTCACACACCTGGCAGTGAAGCCACAGCAGTGACTGAGTCATTCAGAGCACACAAGCCTAACTGGCACACGTGTTTCTAATGCATGGAGAAAGGATGAGAGTGATGGCGTGCAGAGTCAAAGTCAACACCACCACTGCGGGCCAGTGGAAACTGGGGTTTCGCCTCTTGCTCCCTGCTGCTATTTTTCCTCCTCTTCCCACATATTTGTGTGTAAGATCATGTAGGCTGTCCAGGAAACCTGTAAATAATCAAAAATGAGTAATGAAGACAAATCTGGTACAATGTAATACAATTTAAAGATTATATTATTTTATCTTTTATTTTATGTATATGAGTATATTGCCTGCATGTGTGTAAGTGGACCTATGTCATACAACGCCCACAGAGGTCAGAAGAGGGTATCAGATCCCCTAGAACTGGACTTACAAATGGTTGTTAGCCACCATGTGGGTGATAGGAATTGAACCCAGGTCCTCTGCAAGAGCAACCACTGCTCTTAATTACTGAGCCGTCTCTCCAGCCCCAGATTATTTTATTTTTAATTATGTATATATGTGTGTGTGTGCATGTGGGTATGTGCACATGAGTGCAGGGGCCTGAGGAGGCTAGAGGTGTGCAGATGCCCTGAAACTGGAGTTACAGGCAGTTGTGAGCCACCTGGTGTAGATGCTGGGAACCGAACTTGGGTCTTCTGGAAGAGCAGAACGTGCTTTTAACTGCTGAGTCATCTCTTCTGCCCCTGCACTACAATTTAAGTTGCCATTCTCAGGCTGAGCCCAAGAGACAGAGACAAGTGAAAGATGGCAAAGGGAATGCAGGAACTGGCACTTCGTTTGGAAGGGGTTGGAGGCCACAGCAGAGAGTCCCAGTGCAGCCTGAACATCAATGACTGGCACCTCTGAATACTTTAGGGATGCGTCCAGCTGTTAGTCATAGAAAACCTGGCCCAGCATCATCTTAGACAGAGGCTCCTTTGTCTAACTATGTGTCAGACTTCGTTTGCTTGCTTTTCCAGGAAGAGGGGTCGGGGGTCTGGAGAGATGGCTCAGCAGTTAACAGTGTATACTGCCCTTGCAGAGGACCTAAGTTAGGTTTGGTTTCCAGCACCCACATCAAGTGGCTCCCAACCACCTGTAACTCCAGCTCCAGGGAATCTAACACCTCTGGCCTCCACCAGCACCTGAACTCACATGTACATTCACACAACACACACACACACACACACACACACACACACACACACACACACCTGAACTCACATGTACATTCACACAACACACACACACACACACACTTAAAAATCATTGAACTAACAAAAGAGAGAGGGGTCAGGGACAGGTGATAGCTTGGATTGGCTGTGATCGACAATATGGGTAATGGGGCTCTCAGGAAAGAAGCTATCTGAAGCCCCTTCAGCACATCTGTGTGATGCTGACCGCTCTAGGTCTTTCTGTTGCAGCACCTACAAAGGCAATATTTGGTATGAGCAGTTTTTGTTGGATTTTTGCCATTTTTATGGACTATACGTTAGGCATACCTCACTGTGGTTTAATATTCAATTCTACTCTTGGTTATTTCATATCCTCATTTGTTAGGATGCAACACTCATACTTCACCTACTGTGTGTTTCCTTGGGTTAGTTTATTTCTTACTTATATGTAAAAACTTTATCCTAGATAGAAATCCTTTCTTTACCCAGCTATCCCACAGGAAGAAAAAGTATGGAGAGATGTATAACATACGTGTTTTATGTGTGCGATTGTACACCTGCCCAAACGTGACATCATTTTACTTAGGATCTAGCAAAATCTGAGCATGTTGAATAAAAATACAATTATTTCCAATCAACATAGACATAAAATACTGTGATTACTTCCATTCTCAATGTTTACAAGTTGTGATCCATCTAAGAGAACTTAATTTAACCTATGAAGTTTACTTTATTGTGAACTCTACTGTGAAGTAAGGTGAGATTTATTCGAGCTTTGTATTCAGTGGCGCCTATCTCCAAAGACAAGGCTCTCATGGGATGCACATGACACTCTGCTACCCAGAACTTCCATTCTGTTAATATTGTTCTCCACCCATGAAAATTACAGACAATTCAAGTAAAAGACTGAGATTTATTTTTCCAGTTCTAGGCATTTGAAGCTTTGAAGTCAAGTGAGGTTAAACAAAAGCTCTCTGTGGGACTGCTTCACCATTTAGTCATGCCTGGTGAGGGTTAGTGGCGGTGCACCCATGCCAGCTTGCACTGGATCCCTTGATTTATTACTAGGGCAGTTTCTTGTGAGCAGGCATTCTGACACACACATATACTCTCTGTGACCGAGTCCTATCACCATTGTGTGGATTCTTCTATTGAAGAAAATTATGTTCTGTGTAAAATAATAACATTGTAACCCTATTTCTGGCTTCTGAGACATTAAAAGAATCTTGCAGTGTGTTTAAGGAAGCTTTAGTTCATGTGTTTTATTTTTTAAAAAATTGTAAGTTATTTGTTTAACATGCATCTGTGAACTCTCGATTTATAGAAATACTCATTGGCAGCTACGTACTAGCTATCTGCCGGACGCTCATAACTATGCTAGGCAAAGTGAAAGAGACATGGGTATTGTACCTAAGGAAGTAAATGACTCCTCCATGGCTAGGACTATTAGAGGGCAAAATGGTGAACTGGCCATACAGACCCAAGAGTGACAGATCAACACAGAAAAGTCCAGTGTGTGTGAAGCAACTGGAGAATGTAGAACTTAGCCTGAGTCTTCAATCTGAGCTAGAACTGGGACAGAAGACCTAAAACACCCAACCAACTAAGTGAAGCCCCCCAAATTAGGTGGTTTAAGGAAGACAGAAGTGCATTCTCTCACATACAAGTCCTCAGGAGAGTTGACCACACCTGACCACTACTGCCCTAGGCCACCGCGGGGCCAAAGATGTTTAGACTGCTGCTCTGCCCTTTCCCAGGACAAGGCTGATGCAAATAGGCCCTCAGAAAATTGCTGGAAATGAGCCAGAACCTCTAAGTGGCAACTGAGACTTAAGAGCACACAGCTTCTGATGTTGGAGGGTGAGAACGAAGTGTCAGGTCCTGAGGGACAGTGTGATGCACCCCAGAAAATGGCTTTCAAACTGTTTTGATTACATTTATTATTAAATTTGTGTGGACTTGTGGGTGCCATGGTATACATATTGCAGTCAGAGGACAACTTGCAAGAGTCAATATATAGTATATACAGTAATACACACATATACATATATATATACATATATATTAGTGCCTTAAATTGGGTGGGGGGCAGTAGAAGGAGGTACAGGTAGGGGAGCGGATCTAAATACCATCAAACTGGGACTAGAGAGATGGTTCAGCAGTTGAGAGCACTAGCTGCTCTTCCAGAGGACCCGAGTTCAGTCCCAGCACCCACCTGTCAGCTAACAACCATCCTTAACTGTAGTTCCAGGGGACGCAACACCCCTCTTCTGGCCTCTGCAGGCATTTCACAACATGAGCACACTTACATACATGTAGGAAAAACACTCATACACATAAAAATAAATAAGAAATTAAATATCATCACACTCTATTCAATAATTTTAAAAATCTAAATGTGCTAGCTTTCTTATCTACAAAGAGAAAGTAATATTTAGCTCATAAGTATATGGAAAGAATTGAAGTAAATCTGCTTGACTGCTGTAATTACAACAAATACGGTCTTTTCTGTTTCTGCTGTGGGCATGAAAAGGTTTGATTCTACAATTTAAAATTATCCAAATTAAAAAAAATAATAATAAATAAAAATAAATTTCAACTCTCTTTTTACTGACCATAAACTCAAATGGTATAATTTTCTTATTGATCACATTACTATTTTTCATCTTATACTTTGATTTTTTTTTAATTTTGCGTAGTAAAGAATATGAGATAAAACGCATAATAAAAGCTTAAAAAGATACACTCATTCCACCTGAGTGTGCTCCAGTGACCACTCTGTGAGGGTCTTACATACTTTCTTTGTAAATATTATCAATGATACTGTAAAAAGAATATGGCCATTTCTTTTTTACAAAGGATAATAAACGCTCAAAGAGTGACTGTCTTGGGCAATGTGGCAGGATATGACGCCAAGATTCCTCTTTTGCCTGTGTTTTGGAGTGACCATTCATAGCTGAGTCAGGCAAAGTCCTTGGAGCCATTCTGTCTTCAGCCACCAACTCCATAAAACAACGCATTCACCCTCAGGCATCTTCTCAGATCTGTGGTCCAGATCCAGCATCCCACGCACTTCACTTTCAGCAGGAGTCTCTGGTGATGCTATCTCCTGCCTCTAATCTCTAGGGTGGGCTAACCAGCTAAACCACAGACCTCCCAAGAGCTTTCTCAACACCCAAATCCCATGAGTTTACCAGATCTCACTGGGGTTTGACCTCCTGAAAGTCTGTTGTCATGAAGCTTGGCATCCCCACATATTCACTGAGTTCAGATCTATACCCAGGGCTAAGCCAGAGGCAACTGACTAAAGTAACCTCACAGAGAAGCGACATCTTCTGAACGAGACTTAGCTTTACATTCAATAAGTCAGAAACACACACCCTCGTGCCCATTGCTGGGCAGCTCATGGAAGTCTCCACATTAACATGTGCCAGTGTTAGTTTAACCCCCATGCTCCTTGCTGTGTTGGGTAGTATTCCTTAGGCACACTCCAACACGGGGTCTTGTTCCTGTTTTGCAAGGTGTTAGCAATGATAATATTGTGAAAGTTCCCTCAATGTGACACCAGCCAACGCCTTCGCCCATTTGTGGTAATCTCTAGTTTTGGGAGAAAGTTGCTAGTCCTTGCTTCTAGTTAGGGTCAGCTGTTAACTTGACAGCCCAGAGTTATCTGAGGGAGCCTCCAATGGGAGATTGCAACTGTCAGATCAGTCTATGGGCATGTCCATGGGGGCATTTTCTTGACTGCTAATTGACTGCTAATTGTGCCCTCGCACAGCCCACTGTGGGTGGTACCGTTACTAGACAGGGGTCCTGGGCTATGTAACAAAGCCAGCAGCTGCGCAGAAGTTAGTCAGTAAGCAGCGTTTCTGCTTCGCTCCTGCTTGTGCTCCTGCCCCAACTTCCCACAATGATGGACTGTGACCTAGAAGTCTAAGCCAAGAAAGCTCTTTCCTCCCCCAGTTGCTTGGTCAGTGTTTTATCACAGCAACAGAAGGGAACCAAGAACAGGATCCAGGCCAGTGGAAGGATGCAGGGGGCTAAGTGAAGATGCACAGAGAATACCTGCATTATTTCATCATATCCTTGCATCTACTTACCTATTTCAAAAGCCCACCAGTACATGCTCATAAATGCTAAGGGTTCTAAGAATGAACACTCAAGCCCTGCTCACTAACATGCGCACCATGAGTTACACACCAGAACGCTACTTTGCTCCGTAGAACAGCACACATTTGTCCACTTATTTTACCCTTATTTATTTGGTCAGTTATTTTGCACTGTTGCCAACTGGCTGCCATGCTAGACATGGGAGACACAACAGAAGACAAAGCTGACTTGTCACTTCCTTCATGAAGTAGGTGCGTGATATCAGTCAGCAGTCCCACCAACAGAACTGTGCCGTGGGAACTACGGAAAGAAAGCCAAAAATCAAAGAACTGTGACTCTGTCTGACATGTCAGGGAAGCCTTCTTGGAGGAAATGAGAGGAAGTGATCTTGGCGCTTAAACTTCCAAAGGAAAAAGATAATGAAGTCAATGTAGCAAGGAAGGAAAAAATAAACTAAGCAAGATAATGTAACTACAAAGCCCTTTTTTTTTTTTAAATCCAAACATCTGGGGCTCGAGAGATGGCTCCTTGGTTAGGAGCACTGGCTGCTCTTACAGAGGACCCAGGTTCAATTTCCAGCACCCACAAGGCGGCTAACAACTGTCCATAACTCCAGTTCCAGAGGATCTGATGCCCCCTTCTGACCTTCGCAGGCACTGCACAACACGCGTGCACTCACACACATGCAGACAGTACACTCATACACATAAGCCGTTTAAAAGGTAGAGGACAGTTACTGGGGTATTTTTTTTAAGATTATTTTTTTGTGTGTGTGTATACGTGTATGTGCATCATGTGTGTGACTAGTGCTGATGGAGGCCAGAATAGGGTGTCAGATCCCTTGTAACTGTAGTTATAGGCAAGTCCAAGCTGCAGTGTGGTTATAGGGAACTGAACCCAGGTCCTCTGAGAGAGCAGCAAGTGCTCCTAACCACTGATCCATCTCTCCATCCCCAGTCACAGTTTTTCAAAGTCCCAATAGAGTGGTCTCTAAAAGGTTCAACTGGAGACTGTTTCATTCTCCAGATGAAGGCCAACAGGCTTTTCTGCGAAGGCCTAGATCACAAATCCTTCAAGCTGTAATCTTTTAATTTGGCAGCACTGCGTGCCTGTCACATATTTTCCACGTTTTGGAGGATTGTTTCCACAATTTAAATGGTTTTGGAAAATCTTTGTTCTCAAGATGTACATGCTAACACGGCCCCAAGCTTTATGCAGTCTATGAGCCATAACTGGCAACTTGCATTCTAGGAGATACATTGATATGCCATATTCTTTATTATCAATTAGGATGACGCACACACTGGAAAATTGCAGGTAACTTGGAGATGTTTCTGTTTGAGGGAGATGCAAATTATTTCTGCTAGTTGGAAACCTAACCCAAGGTTACAGACTCACTGAGTCATGTCACTTGACGGCATTTGTACCTCAGTTATCCATCGTAGAGAAATATTCTCACTCCAATGCCAATGTAATTCCAAAACTCACTTGAACCAGTTTTTCCATTAAGTTCCTCGTTCATGAATTAAATAAATCTTTGTGCTTGTTCACTTTTTATGGCCGATAATCTGGTTCCTTTTATAAATTAATTAATTGTGTGTGCATGTGTGTGTGCATGTGCATGTGTGTGCATGTATGTGTGTGTGTGCGCACGTGTGTGCATGTATTGGTGGTTGAAGACAGAAAAGCTCCAATACTATGTGTGGAGGGGTCAGAGGACTTTTGGGAGTGAGATCCCCCCCCCCTGCTGAGACAGGGTATCTCTTGTTGTTTCTGCCACTGCACGGCTTATTCCAGGCCAGCTGAACTGTATCCAGCTTTTTTAAAAGACATGGTCAGTTTTATTATTTTAAGCATGTCAGGGTTGAGCCCTTCTAGACATAACCACATTACTCAAGGTTCTGCCTCTTAAACTTGCTCCATAAACTTTCTGTGCATGAGTCTTTTCAGCAGACACTTCATATTCAAAATATTCTACCACCATCCACACAGACTGATGTACATATTACAATGCAAAAATGCATTGAGTCCATGTTGAAGAGCATTGCTCAGAACTCTAGGTCTATAGTCTGTTCTGAGCCTCAAGACGGAATCTTTGCCATGAACCCATGGAATGCTTCAGAATCAAGTTACATGCTTCCAACATGCAATGGTGGAACAAGGTAAAAGTATTCCGCTCCAAAAGGGATACGTAGGGGTCTGGAAATGCGGAACATGGCCACAACAAGATGGAAACCCATCAGGGCAAACATGGGATCCTGTTGGTCTCTGTATAACATTCAGGAAACATAGGCCGCATGATACAAACTCCAAAGACTTGGTAAGCCATCCTCCTGTGGCCTGGAGACTGCTGTCCACATGTCTTCTCTACTTGCTGGCTGCTCACTGCTGCTTTTCACAGCAGGTGCCCCACGATCTTGGAATTACCATGTCCCGGAGGTCTACACTGGATGTCTGGCTTCACTCTCACAGCTTCACACACTTCCCTGTGCACTTGAAGCATCACCTGCCATTATTACTGTTGAAGTTAATGGGTTTTCTTTCTTCTTTCTTTCTTTCTTTCTTTATTTATTTATTTCTTTCTTTTTCTTTCTTTTATTGAATTTTGTTGTATTTTATACAGAATATCTCAAACAATCTGAATCATCTTTATAGCCTCATCCCTACCAGCACCCTCCCATAACCCCACCACTGGAACCCATGTACTCTGTCCTGGGTATTAAGGCCCACTGTGTCAAGTCAGTGTCCCCAGACACTCCCCAGTGTAAGTCCATCACTTCCGGTCTAGTCAGATCCCTCTCATCTATCTGTCCAAACACCTATCATTTTCTTTCGTTTTTTTTTTTTAAACAGAGCATAGGGTGGGGTTTTACTTACAGAGGAGTGGGTGCCCCCCATTTACCGCTGCACTGGAAAGTTCACACTCAAATATAGATCCTGTGACTTCCTGACAGCCACAGAAAATGGCCAAAGAGGTGTCTCCTGTCAGTCTCTGCTTATATGTCCTTAGCCCCTCCCCCACATGCAGCTAAGGTCAACTGATTAGGTGGGAGGGGTAACCGACTCCCCCCCTTGACTCCTTGATGAGTGTGTGAAGGTGTGACTACAGCTTGCCAGCACAGGAGGTAAGAGGACACTTCCAGTTAACTCTCCACCCTTCCTCCAGCTCCTACATTCTTTCCACTAACCTCTTCCTCAAAAGTCCCTGAGCCTTGGAGGGGGTGGTAGGTATGGGATGATCTTCCTCCTATTGTGGCAAGGCACTGAACTTTTGGGTCTCTGCATCATCAGTTTTCCATGGGCTATTGGCCCATTTCAGTGGAATTCCATCTACTATAAAAACACAAGCATCAAGAAGCAAGAACATCTAAACAGTGGCTGCTATAATAACTTAACCTGTATCCAGCTTTTTACATGGGCTTCAGGACCCACACTCAGGTTGTCAGCCTCACCTGATAGTGCTGGGACTTATCTCCCCAAGTCCAGTAATGAATGTTCTTTTGAAAACTGTGCTTGACAGTCTCCATAACAGTGGGAGAGGGGTATTGTTTTAAACAAATGACTAAGAAAGAATATGACTGGGACAGAGAGTGAGGGGCACGTGATGCAGAGCTACAGCAGTACATGGGTAGATGCCTAATCACAAAGGATCTTGGTATGTTGAGAACGGTTGTCTTGAAACTGAGAGCATTAGATCACTGTGGTTGTGTGTGTGTGTGTGTGTGTGCGTGTGTGTGTGTGTGCATGCGCTTGCACATGTATGCATGTCCATTTCCAGGAAGAGAGAATTATCCATTCACAGGACATTATCAGGCATAGTACAGATCAGATTTGAGGTGTCCAAGATGGTGGTGAATCCAAATATTAGGCACCCAT
Organism: Nannospalax galili; assembly: GCF_000622305.1. Lineage (NCBI taxonomy): Eukaryota > Metazoa > Chordata > Mammalia > Rodentia > Spalacidae > Nannospalax > Nannospalax galili. The sequence continues at coordinate 485,327 of NW_008333777.1, forward strand.
TGCAGTAGCTCATTCAAGACACGGTGATGCCTTCACAATGTTATGGGTAAGGGAAATGACCAGACCTGGGTGATGCTCAGGGTTGTTTCTGGAAGTCTGAGGAGGGCTCGTCAAGGACGCTTGGTCACTCCTTCTCTCTTCTGTTTTATGGATGTAGTGTGTGACATGAAAGAAGTGAAAACTCACACGTCCAGAGTTTGTCCCACAGTGCACATATCTTTCTGTAGCAGTAAAATACATTCCAGGACCCGCTTTCACATACCGTTACTGCCACCCAACCTCTTACCAGCAAAATGGTTTTCTTTTGGATAAGTTACATTCCCATTGACTTGCATCTCATCCCGATGTTCTGGAAGCTTTTCTGTCTCTTTCATTTGCTATTGCCCGTCTCTTCTCTGGTAGCAGAGGGCACACTGCCTTGCTTTTGTTTTTGGATCCACGGAAACATCTAACTCTAGCTCCTGAGTATAGTAGCATCTGTTTCAAGCACTGTTCATACTGTCAAAGTCAACCATATTTTGTATTCCATGCAAAATATTCCTAGGAAAATATGGAATGTGTCTAGTAAATAAAACATATTTAATGAATGAAGTGCTTAGTATTTCATAAGCCCAAGAAAGTGTAAACTGACTTCTACTACCAACAGTTTAAAATCAATTTGGAGGCATTTGGAAAGCATTTTAAAGAGCAACTAGACATCAATAAAATTTAATTAATTGGTTCTATGGATGCACATGTAAATTGGGTGTTAATTATGCTAGCAATGCTCTTCCATTAAAAATTAAGCTCATGATTAGTAACTGAGAAAAAGAAGCCATCATTCTATAAACAAATCTTACTCAGTTGTATTTGAACCCAACCTTTGGGTAATTAAATCATATCTGCAGCTCCTCATATGAATCTGAGCTGATGGATGGGCAGGAAGTCAGCCAAGTGATCTTCACTTGACTGCTCCATAAAACAATTGATAATGGTGGAGATGAGCTATGTGTGAGTGAGCTGCCCTTTAATACAGAGCTATTGAATTATTGAAAGCCCTTTCTTATCAAATTGACACCAAATAAAAGAATGGTCAACAATCACAAGAGATGGAGCAGTGATCAGTGATCATTTCAGAGCTGACGGCATCTGAGGATGGAAGACCTAGGACAAGAGGTCACAAGCTGGCGGATCTGGGTCCTTCTACAACTGTCCCATCCCTCCTCCCTAGCAAGATGAAATTCTTGTGCTTGGTGATTAAGATGGAGTGTGTTCCTCAGGCAGAGACAGTAGCTAAGACACCATTCTTGTGGGTTTCTTCAGCTGATATCCCTGGACTCCTTAGGGATCCAAACCCTGATCTAGACTTGGAGCTAGAATAACTCTAATGGGCTTTCATAACTGACATAGAACTAGTGCTGTCCTGCAGAAGTGGAAATGGAGTAAAATACTTGAAGCACTTCACCCACACTGATGATTTTCCTTTTCCCAACAGTCTTTTTCCAGGGTAAACTGAGTCCATATGCTTCTGATCCATCTTCTCAAAACCCATCACCCTGCTGTTTTATTAGAGCGACTTGATGGGGCATTTTATCTATTTCAATGAGCCCTTTGATGTCTCTTTTCTTAATCGTGGAAAACTGGGTGTTCAAAAAAGTTTAAGATAAACCTTCTCACTCCCCACATCTAATGAAACAAAAGAAAAAGAAAGGAAAGAGGGAGGGAAGGGGAGAGGGAGGAGCTTCCAAGACGCGGAAGGGGGAGAGGGAGGAGCTTCCAAGATGCCGAAGGGGGAGAGGGAGGAGCTTCCAAGATGCGAAGGGGGAGAGGGAGGAGCTTCCAAGACACGGAAGAGTTCAAGGAACTAGGGGTTTTTCTAACTGACCAAATTATGATATCTTGGTAAGAAAAGGAGACATTAGGAAGGCATTACCAGCAGGCTCTGCTTTAGGTCATCTTTTAAGGGGGTCTATCATCTTCATCTGAGGCTGGTCTCTGGCTCTCTTTTCCAAAATGCTGTGGGGAGAAGAATCTGGCAGGAGGTTGGCGAGGGGTACACATAGGGAAGTGCGTAAGGAAGAACTCATCAATGCAGATGATTTCGAACTGTTCAGATTTTCCTTCTATAGTTTACATTTTATGGTGTTAACATTTTATTATATTCTTATATTTGTTTGCCTTTGATGGGATCCCAGCAAAACCCTTATCTTGGATTTTGTTCCATGCAGTGCTAATACATTTGAATTAAAATCTGACCACCGATTGTATAACATGTACAAATACTTCTCTATAAAAACAAACATGAGTTTCCAACACACAGCCCCCAAGATGTGCTTCCTCGTCACGATCCGGCTGTTACATCTGAAGAATAAAAAGTCAAACAAAATAAAATAACGCTGCTTCTGTTGGGACTTCCAGCCCATCCCAGAGGTGCCCCAGGTTGTTCATTCAAGCTCTGTTGAGTGCCATCTATAGACGTGTGTAAAGGGAATGAGGACCAAAGGTTTGTGTAGTTCTTTGGAGATCTGAGACATAAAGACCACTGGCTACGTCCCTCTTTCACCGAGTCCACAGGGGTTGCTTCCTATGAGACCAGCTTTGTGCCAACTGCTAAGGTGTGTAGTAAATGAAAAAGACTGCTTTAACCGTCCAGCGAAAAGAGAGGAGTAGGAATCGAAATGAGGGATAAAGCCCATACCATCCATTAGATCATCTGAGACTGCATTTTGACAAAAATGTGGATTTGTATAAAAATAGAGGCTGGAGAGATGGCTTTGTACAGTGCTTGCTGTCCAAGCATGAAGACTTCAGGCAGATCCCCAGCACTCACATTAAAAAGCAAAAATAATAACAAACAACAGCAACCAAAAAGCAAGCAGAGGAAGGTGTGTGTAGCTGCAAACTCAGCTCTCGGAAAGCAGAGTCAGGAGAATCCCTGGGCCTTGCTGGCCAACCAGTCTATCCAACCAGTGAGCTCCAGTTTGAGTGAGCAACCCTGTCTCAAAAGATAAGGTAGAGAACAGTAGAGAAAGACACCTAATACTGACCTCTGGCCTCCTCATTCAAGTGCACACACAAGAACACACACACAGTCACATAGATACACACACATATACAAAAAGGAATAAAAAATTAAGAACTTTTAAAAAGGTGTATCAGTAAAAGGTAAAGATTATAGTCATTAGTCATTCAATGTGTGAAAACTTGTGAGGAGACAGCCGGTTAGCTAGCCTGACAACAGCTCTTGGTACCAATTCCCTAGTAGGTTGGACTGAGTAGGTACTTAGATCACTGGATTTAAGGAAAAACTCAATCCCACGCAGTGACTTGCAGGCTAGGATGCCAAGTACCTCCTTAAGTTGTGTACCCTAGATGCCTGCCTTCAATCAAACCCCACCACACACCTAAACTATGACTCTGCCCTCTTCAAATCCTTCCCAAAACAAACTGGATCTTAACCTTGACTCAACTGAAAAACCACAGCTTCTATTATCTGTACATATGGAAGACACTGGCTGGTGATTCACCAAGACGTTTTCTTGGTTCTCAGTGCCCGTGAATGGATCCCTGGCCTCTTTGTCATCAAAGGTATCCTGTGATTAATGAAAAGTGGGAAGATGTGAATGTATCACTTCTGGAGTTGGCCTATTGAGAAGACTCCAAGGATATAGGGAAGAAGAGCCCTAGGAGGAAGGGGCCTAGGTTTCTGAGTTACCACGTGGAGCTCTAGAGCCCTAGGAGGAAGGGGCCTAGGTCCCTGAGTGACCACGTGGAGCAGAGGCCTGGTCCAGTCCCACTCCCTTGGGGTGGCATTATCAAGATATACACATTTATGTTTTAAGTCACAGATATGGGCAGGTGGAATGGTATGTAGTAACGTGTTAATCTTTCCTGATTAGCACAATATACAACAATTTTCCAAATCTTTAGCTTAAAGTAGAAAATTCAACTTCCATCCTGACTCACTGGAAGCAGTATAGGCACTTGCTGCATGGCATTATTCCAGGGGCTATAGGAAACCTTAATCGTGTCCCCAGCATCTTTCTAACATAACTGCCACATCCACTAAGACCCCATAATTAGAGTTGTCACTTTGGAGTAAGGAACCTTAGACTACCTCTAAGGACCAATATGCTAATGGGCTCTGTCCCCTGCCCTCCTCTTAGACACACACAATACCACAAGAGCTTTGCTGGAACGAGCCTGAGCACTTGCCTGATGTCTAACATGTTGGGCAACTTTTTGTTATGTAACAAATACCTGTAAGAAACAACTTAGAGAAAAGATTTATTTTGGTTCACAGTTTCAAAGGTTTCAATGCACAGTCTGCTGGCTTCTATATACACACACAATACCACAAGAGCTTTTCTGGAACGAGCCTGAGCACTTGCCTGACGTGTAACATGTTGGGCAACTTTTTGTTATGTAACAAATACCTGTAAGAAACAACTTGTGTCCCCAGCATCTTTCTAACATAACTGCCACATCCAGTAAGACCCCATAATTAGAGTTGTCACTTTGGAGTAAGGAACCTTAGACAACCTCTAAGGACCAATATGCTAATGGGCTCTGTCCCCTGCCCTCCTCTTAGAGCAGCTAAATTTCATAATTTGTTTACAGACTCTGTGCCCTGTGAGGTGTATGTGGGGAGGGGAACTGTTCTCAACTTTGTAGTCGAAATGAACATCATCAGCTCACTTTCCTGGGGATGACAGAGTTGTGCTCGGAGCTTTGGGGTTATCAGGGGAACAGGAGAGCACGTTTTAGGGTTATAAGGGGAACGGGAGAGCCCATAGTGGAAAAGGAGGAGCTGAAAGCATTTGCTATGTACGAGACCCTTCCTGGGTGCCATTTCATTTATTTCTTACAAATAGTTATCCACTTTTATAAGTTATGGAGTAGAAGAGAGGTCAAGA
>NW_008333777.1:491474-505042 GCF_000622305.1 Nannospalax galili
ATCCAAATTGATTCAAGTGTCAGACCACTATGCAGTATATTTTCTCCATCACATAACCAAAATCTGATATAGAAATCATTATTCTAAATTATTAGAGCTTTAGTTATTTCTCAACAAGAGCTGCATCTCAGACATTTCCTAGTAGCTCCGTTTTTGACACCAAAAAGGAAGTGTGGGAAACTGAAAGAGATAAAAGAACGTGGAAATAGCAAGCTTGGGCTTCTGGGACAAACGTAGTGTCAAAAGAAGTCAATATTTATGCCTAGCAACCTTGACAATATCCTTTTAATTAAAATCAATGGAGAAATAAAACATGCATTAGAATGCACTGGGGATCGCTCACCTTGGGAGAGAGCGGAGCCCAATACATGCACAGTGTGATTATAAGACACGCAGCCCTTTGTTGGGTCCTACTCTCTGTGGTTGTAGGGTCTCTTCCCCTCAAGGCCAGGGCCAGCATTTCACTTTTGGGTTTTTTGTTCGTTTGGTTGGTTGGTTTGTTGGTTGGTTGATTGGTTGGTTGGTTTGTTTGTTGGTTGGTTGGTTGGTTGGTTGGAATTTTTGTTTGTTTGTTTGTTTGTTTGTTCGTTGGTCTTGGTTTTCATTTAGAACAACTCTCTCAAGATAAATATTTAAGGAAAACCTTTCAAACCCGGATAATGCATCAGCTGCAAAGTACAAGCTTGGTTTGATGAGAAATGAAAGCACATAGTTCAGAGACTGATGTCATCTTGGGGGTTCATTCTCTAGCTGGTCTGATGACTTTGGGTGGAAATGGGGACAGTTATGAGCAGCATCTAAGTCTCAGCCACATATTCTATGAAACGAGATGACTAGGCTGTATTCTGAAAGGCTCCTTCTGGGTCCCTACAAACATTCTATTAGGCGGATAGTGATAAAAATAATAAGCACCTCAGGTCTTTGAATATGCTTGTATAAAATGTGTGGCTCTCACATTTAATCCTACCAAAAACCTGTGAGTTAGAGTCCATTACTAATACCATCAAATTCCAGGAAGCTGATGATGGAGTCACTGTCCCATGTCACCAAGCTGCTTAGTTGCTGGGGTCAGAGTGCATTACCATAGTTCCAAACCACATCCCTTGAGTCTGCAGAAAGTGGAAGGACTCAGGTCTAGGACATGGTACCTTCGTTACCCCATAGACTTTGAAGAGTCTCCTGACAGCTTGTGCAGCTTACCGAATTCTCTACAGCTCCCATAACGTGAGGTAGTGTAGCTTTGCTTCAGACCATGCCCTTTGCCTCAGACTTTCCCCACCATACACCAAGACAACGCTGATACAATTTCAAAGGCTTTGATGAAGGCAAGCTTCGAAGTGACAGGGTAAGTTGCCCAAGAATAGAAGACAATTTAACACTGTCCTCTCTGGCCAGGCTGTGCAGATTAAGGTCAGATAGCCACACTTTTTAAACCTGAGCATTGTGTTTGTTTGCTTTCCTCCTGCATCTGGGGTCCTCTCGGATTACAGAAAGCTCCCTCTCCAGGGTTTGCAAGATGACTGTCACACATTGTGAAAAACTTCCCAGCCTTATCTCATTTCCTAATCAACCAAAGAGGGATTTGAGAGCCTTCAACACTGATGTTTCCTCTTCGGGGTCTTTGAGTGCCAGTCTAATTAGCGGAGAAGTTTGTAGATGAGTTCCCTCAAAAATTATGGAATGTTCTAATCAGATGGGTAAGCGAAAAGTTTGACCTCTAGGTCAGGGGGTCACTTGCAAATAATTCAAGGGATTCAACTATTACTGTCAATTTCTGTATTTCTCAAATAGTGAGGAGGGAGTTTGAAGCAATAAGAAGAGAAGGGATCCATATGTTTGCTAGGGGTGGGCTGTTAAGGATCATTCTTTCTGCTTCCCCTAAGGCTTTGAAACCCAGTTCTGCCCATAAGCATTTTTATCTTGTCCATTTCCATCACTGGTAAACTTTTCACTGGCCCTCTGTCCCCTATGCGGTTCTGTCTCTCACCCTGTAACCAATCTTCTCTCCCAGTACCATACAACTCCCTGCTTTCCTCCACTGAGCATTAGCCTCCAGCTCTCTACATTCATGTTCATTTTCAAAATAAAAATATATTTTTGTCAACTTTAATACATTTTTCCCATAAAGAAGACAAGAGGAAACCAGGTGTGGTGGCCCACTCCTTTAATCCTAGAACTCGGGAGGCAGAGGCAGGCAGATCTCTATGAGATCAAGGCCAGCCTAGTCTACATAGTGAGTTCCAGACTACAGGGAGACTCTGTCTCAAAAAAAAAAGAAAAAAAAAAAAGAAGGAGGAGCATAATTTTCTCTGTTCTATTAAGTACAGCCAAGAAATCTTCAGCACTGTATACAAATAAATTTAAGAAGATGTTAGAAGTTGAAGAGAAGACAGACTTGCCAGAAGCTTCTGGATTATGGAGTAACGTGGTAGTAAGTTGCCTGGATTTTCTCTTTGTCTCATGTACCCCAGACTCAAAGGTAACCCAGCACACTAGTATGGTTACCACTAGATGTGGATTCAAAGAACAACAAAATCATGTTTTTTCTAGAGAAAGAGTTAAGGAAAGGGGTAGCTTGCCAAAATAATAATAATAATAATAATAATAATAATAATATAATGATGATAATAGCTCTACCTCATCCAAACCATACAGAAGAGGCTGGAGCTCCTCCCCTACACCAACAAGAGCCAAGCAGAGAGTAAGATGGCTGGAAAAGGCATCCAAGGCCTCACACAAAGTTGATATCAGAAAATATTAAGTAGAGACCTGAGGCTTTGCTCCTGTTGGTGTTGCTGAGTACCCTCCTTCCCACCCCACAATGCCAGTGGAAGCTATGTAGAGATCTTGGACTTGAACCTCTACCCAGCAGGAAGAAGGCCCCTCACCTACTCCCTTCTTGGGTGTACTGAAGGAGGACTCCTGAAGAGTCAGGACATTCAGCACTGCACAGCAGTAACAGACCAACCTGCCCCTGCCCGCAGTCCATTGTAACCCTGTGGGAAGCAGCCACAGAGAGCTCTGTGAGGGCCTCATAGTAACCCTCTCCCTGTCCCTCACAGTAATGAGGACCCCACCCCTATCCAGTAGGCCAGTGGGGATCTTAGACTCCTGTTTTATCCTGACAATAGCAAGAGGACAAAGCCTCTTCCCCTGACAGAGCAATGGTGGAGGAAGCCAGCTGCAAACAAGGTTCACAGAAGATCCAGAGCCTCACAGCATAATAGCCGCTATCTAGAGATCAATAAAAAAAAAAATCACTCATACCAAACACAAGATCTTGGGCTGAATTTTTTAAAAAGCAATCAGTGGGTGTGAATGCCAAACAGATGACAGAAAAATATCTGACAAGTGTTTTAAACAGCTGTGCTAAAAAAAACCTCAGCAAATACTTAATTTTCTTTAAGGAACTTTTAAAAATGAAGCTGGGTGTGGCAGTGCACGCCTTTAATTCCAGCACTCAGGTGGTAGAAGCAGGGAGATCTCTATAAGATTGAGGCCAACCTGGTCTACATAGTGAGTTCCAGGACAGTTGGGGCTACAGGTATAGCATCTCAAAAAAGAAAAAAGGAAAAGATTAAAAATGAAATAGAAACAACAACAAGTCTTGGAGAGAAGAGGGTAAAAAATGTAAGAACTAAAATGAAACATTTAATAAATGGGTTCAACAACTAAACAGAGGAACAAGGAGGGAGAATAAGTGAGTTGGAAAAAAATGCCCAAATTAAACAGACTGAAAATAGACAGAAAAAGAAAAGAACAGGGATCTCAGGAAACAGTAAGACTCTAACAAACTTCCAATTTTGTGTCATCTAAGTTCTTGAAGAGCAAAAACAACTGAAAAAATAACCTTGAAAATAACAGCTCGAAAATTTCCAAATTTGTCAAAAGAATTATAAACTACAGATTCAAATTAAACAAAGTGAAATCTGTGCAAAAATGTACCATAGTCAAATTTCTGAGAATTAAAACTAAACAAAAAAACCTTGAAAGTAGACAAAGAAACGTCATCTAACTACAGAAGAAAAAAGACCGAACTGAAGTATATTTCTCATCAGAAACCAGGGAGGGAACAGTAAAGCATTTAAATAGCTAAAGGAAAAGAACTGTCACCCTAGCGTTTAAAACGAATGATATTCTTCAAAAATGAAGAGGAGAATGGGGCTTGGTGGCAAATGCCTGTCATCCTAGCACTTGGGAGGTAGAGGCAGGAGAATTAGGAGTTCAAGGCCAGTCTCAGTTTGGAGGCCAACCTGGGTTACATGAAGCCCTGTTTCAAACAAACAACGAACAGAAACAAAGCAAAAAACAGGAAATCAAGACATTCAGGAAAACTAAGAGAATTTGTCACCAGCAAACAAACCCTAAACAAATAGTTAAAGGAAGTCCTCAGACAGAAAAATCTATGTAAATACAATATAGGCATGAAGGAAGCAAAGCTTTTACACTTTAAACCGATAAAACGGCAACTTTGGCAGACTGTAAGTATGCACATATAACTCTTAAAGCAACCGCTAAAAAGTATCATAGAAAAGAATAGACCCAAAAGATCATAGGCAAATTAAACCAGAATTCAAAAAGTATTCAAATAACCCACAAGAAGGGAGGAAAGGAGAGACAGAGAAAAACAAAACCAGAGATGTCAGCCTTTCTGTTTTAAATGGTCTAATCATATTAGTAATTGCACTAGTTGTAAATAGTTTAAAACTACCAAATAAAAGATAGGGATTGGCAGAGAGGCTTATAAAATGCAGTGAATGTCTATACTGTCTATAGAAAATCACTTCATTTAAAATAATATAATAAGCATACTTAAAGTAAAATAATAAAAACTACATTATGAAGTATTAAAGCAGAGATGAGCCATGTTGATATAAATTAGACTTCAGAGAACTATCAGAAACAGAACAGCACACTCTATTATAGTAAAAGGGTCTATCACAAAGAAAATTTAGTAATAATAAATATGCCACCTATCAACTGACTAAAACAGCCAGGAATGGTGGCATGGCTCACGCATTTAATTCCAGCACTCAAAAGGCAGAGGCAGATGAATCTCTGTGAGAGTGAGGTCAGCTTGGTCTACATAGCAAGTTCTCCCTGGACTACAGGGAGACTCTGTCTGAGAGAGAGAGAGAGAGAGAGAGAGAGAGAGAGAGAACATATACAAACACATCTGATAAATTCAAAGAAGAAATAAGACATATCATAAAAATCAGTAAGAATATAAAAGCTTAGTAACTGGATACTGATAATCACCAATGTGCATTTCCAGAACATTCCACACAACAACGACCATGAGTTCAAGTAGATATAAAATATATACTAAGACTTATGATATATCCTAGATGGTAATGACAAAAAATGCCAATTTTAAAAATTGAAGTCATACAGAGCATGTTTCCAACTGCAATGGAATTAAATTGGAAATCAGTAACAGAAAGATAAAAATGAAAAACTTGAAGCATTTGGAAACTAAAAAAAAGACATACTTTAAAATAATCTATGAATTAAACAGGAAGGCTTACGGGAAATTTTTTTAAAAATACATTGAACTAACTAAAAATAAAATACAACATATCTTAATTTGTGGGAACCACTTAAAGTACAAGCAAGAGGGATGGTTTCAGCATTAATGTTATGTAGTAGAAGGAAAAAGTCTAAATACTTTCAGCTTTTACATCAAGAACCTAGAAAAATAGCAAAATAGACCAAAACAGCATAATATAGAAATAACAGTAGAATCATTGAAATTAGAAAGAAAAGCAGCAATAAGAGTCATTTACGGGCTGGAGAGCTGGTGCAGCTGTTAAAGGCTCAGGCTCACAACCAAAAAGACAAGAGTCATTTACACAGACTGATAAGACTCTAGAAAAACTGACCAAAAAAATTACACAAATAGCCCAAATCCAACATGGTACAGTGACTTTCACTGGCACTCCACCGATCTCCAGAGGATGTTAAGGAAATACCACAAACATCTATATCCACATGACCTTGACAACATAGATTAAATGGAGCAACAAATAAACTACCAGAAAAAATAGACTACCATATGTGATCCAATAAGAAGCAGATAATCTGAATAGACTTATAGCTATTAAGGAAATGAAATTCATCATTTTAAAATTCTCAAAATAGAAATATACAGTCCTGAGGGTAACCCTGAACAATTCTAACACATTTAAATAATTAGCACTAGTTCTACTCAATCTCTTTCAGAAAAACAAAAGATAAAATTCTATCCAATAAAACACAAAAAAATAATGCTAGCATCACCCTAATATCCAAACCAAAGACAACCTGGCCACCTGAGGGAATGGAAGACAGTGACTATGTAGCATGGCCACCTGAGGGAATGGGTGATAGACAGTAATTGGGGACAACAATAAATAAACTACATCTGGGGTCTCTGAAAACTCCGGGTCATATCTCAACTCAAACAAGAACAGAAGGCAAAGATATAGTTCTGTACCAGCTATTTGAGTGTTGAAGATATTCTCCAATAGCCACACAGAGCTATTAAGCAAAAGTTGAGAGACTTATTAGCTCCAAGCTTTTAAAGAACTTTTTGTCTAATCACTAGCTAATCATAGCTAATCACTTTATTGACCATACAAAGATATAGATCTCACAGAATTAGTTCAGAAAGTCTAAACACACAGGTACAACTACAACAGGAAACAACAACAAACTCTGAGGAAAGAAAAAGAACGTGTTTTCCAGAGTTACCACACTGTATTATTGGAAATGTATCATTTTCAATTACAGAGAGAGACACACACACACACACACACACACACACACAAACACATACAAGTATATACAGACTGCAAAAAAGTGACCCATATACAAGAAAAAACAATCTGTAGAGACCATCCCTGGAAAGCTCAGGTCTATACTTATAAGACAAAGACTTTAAATAAACTACTTTAAATACATCCAGTGCTAAAGAAAAGTATGTGAACAATATGCAATCACAAAGAAATAAGCAATAAGAGATGCAAATTATAAAAAGCGATCAAGTGGAAATTTTGTAATTGCAAAGTATAAAAACTGAGATGAAAAATTCACTGGAAGGGTATGAGCAGGCAAAAGAGTCTATAACTCTGGAGTACGTCAATCAAGAGCATTCCCTCCCAGGAACAGAAAAAGATGAAGGAACATGAGCTCTTCACAGGAAACCTGTGGGACCCTCAAGGGTGCAAACATATACACAGTGTCAGTCCTACTAAGAGGAAGAGAATATTTGAAAAAAATAATTCCTTGACATTCAAAAGGCTCAGAAAATTCCAAATAGAATACAAGGAAGTTCACACCTACACACATCAGAGTCAAACTGTCAAAATTCAAAGACAAAGAGAGGGTCGTGAAAGCAGGAGAGAAGCAATTAATCATGTACAAAGAATCCTGAATAAGATTAATAGGTGGTCTCTTATCAAAAATCATGGAGGTCAAAAAGCATTGGAAAGACCTTTCCAAAGTTCCAAAAGAAAAAAAACCTGTTCACCACACTTTTGTTTGCTTTGTTTTTGTTTTTAACCTGATAAAACTATCCTTCATAGAGAAAGGAGAAACTAAGACAATTTTTAAAAATCTGATATAAAATAAACCTAAAAAACTTCAGAGCTTCTTGCTAACAGATGAGTCGTAAAAGAAATAGTAAAATGAGAAGAGCATTAAACAGGGAAAAATAAGACACAGAAAAGTAGTTATGTTAGGTAAATGTAAAAGAGAGTGTAGATTTTTTTTGCATAAAATTCTTGTTCAACCTGACTTTAAAAAAAAATCATAATGGTAAAAATCCAAAGATAGAAAAACAATGTATAAAGATGCACTTTATGGGGACAAAAAATACAGAAAAAAAAGAGAAGGGGGAGAGACCCATATAGGAGCAAAAGTTTTATATATAAATTGACATTAAATTGGTATTAAAATAAATCAGATTTTTATAAATTGAAATATTAATGGAAATTTTCAAGGCAATCATTCAGACAATAATTCAAACACACATGCAAAAAGGAGAAAGAATCTCTGAGAAACCAAAAACTATTTAACACAAAAGGAGACACTAGTAGAGGAATTGAAAAGACCGAGAAAAAAGAACAAGGTGGCATTATACACCCTATAACATTAGTATTTTCATTCAATTAAGTTTGTCAAGCACTCCAATTAAAGTGTAGTAAATGTCTGAGTGGAAATCTTAAAGTTATTGACATATCTCAGTGGAAGAATACTTCCTAGCATCCAGAAAGGCTTGAATTCAATTTGCCCATTACTGAAGAAAAGAAAAAAAAAAAAAAAAAATACCCATGTATATAAAACACATTTTTAGATTCAAAGACACAAAATAGGTTAAAGGTATCAGGTTGCATAAAATGAGACATGCAGGTGGTAACCAAAAGAGAGGTGGACTCACTATGCTAATTTCAGACACAATAGACTTTAAAAAGATGCTACTAGACACAAAGTAGGATATCTTACAATGATAAAGAACCAATTAACCAAGAACATATAACAATTTTAAACATATATGCACCTAACAACAGAGCCTCAAAGCACATAAATCAAAACCTGACAGATTTGAAGGGAAACGTGGAAAATTCAACTATAAATAATTGGAGGCTTCATGTCCTACTTTTGGTACCAGACAGAACAAGCAGATAAAAGATAAGTGAGGAACTAGAAGATTCAAGCAACACTCTACAGCAACTCGAACTAATGGAACTGAGTTCACCATCATCTCAAAATTGCAAACAGAACATTCTGGAGGACAGACTTTACATTAGGCTGGGAACAAAAACACATCTCAATACATTTAAAAGCCTGGAAACCAATATGTTTACTACAGTAACAATGAGATGCAATTAGAAATTAATTTTTTAAATATTTTATTTATTAATTTTTTATTTTATTTTATGTGTATGCATGTATTTCCTGCGTGCAGGTAAGTACATCCGTGTCACACACCCAGCCCTAGAAATTAATTTTAAAAAAGAAAACCAGGGAGGGGCCAGGCAAGATGGCTCATGCTTTTAATCCCAGAACCTGGGAAGCAGAGATAGGTGGATGGAGAGATGGCTCAGCGGTTAAGAACACTGAATGTTCTTGCAGAAGACCCAAGTTCAAATCCCAGCACCCACATGGCAGCTCCAGTTCCAGGGAATCTGATAACCTCTTCTGACACGGGTGCACTTACTTACATGCAGGCAATACATGCATACACATAAAATATAAATAAAATATTTAAAAACCACAAAAACTGGGGAAACTAATAGATATATGGAAATTAAAGGCATTGTTAAATAACTAATGGCTTGAGAAATAAAGCACAGAAATAGAAATATTTTGCAATAAATGAAGTAGAAGTTTAACCTCTTCTGACACGGGTGCACTTACCTACATGCAGGCAATACATGCATACACATAAAATATAAATAAAATATTTAAAAACCACAAAAACTGGGGAAACTAATAGATATATGGAAATTAAAGGCATTGTTAAATAACTAATGGCTTGAGAAATAAAGCACAGAAATAGAAATATTTTGCAATAAATGAAGTAGAAGTTCAGATCAAACTGTAGTTCTTACAAGAAAACGTTAAACTGTAAAGACCACTTTAAAGAAAAATAATCTCAGCTCAATGACCAACCTTTTCACCTTGAGAAACTAAAAGTAAATAACAAACTAAACCCAAAGCTAGGAAAGGGAAACAAAGATCATTAGATACAAGCAAGTCGAATAGAGATTATTAAAGCCCTATAGAAAAAAAATTAGTAAAATTGATAAAATTTTTAGGCAAAACAAATAAAAAGAGAAAGAAAACAATAAAAGCCGTAAGGAAAAGAGTGATATTACTTTTCTTATTTTGTTTTGTTTGTTGGTAAAGGGTTTCACTACACAGTTTGGCTGGCCTAGAACTTGCTATCTAGATCAGGCTGCCCTGGAACCCACAGAAACCCAGCTGTCTCTGTTTCCTGAGTACTGGGGTTAAAGTCCTGTGCCACCACACCCAGTTTGTGGAATTACTTCTGATTTTACATAAGTAAAAAGGATTGTAGGAGAACAGTACAGGTGAGCAGCTATAGCCTACAGATCAGGAGACCAGATGGAATGGACATATTCTAAAACTAACTCAAGATTGCATAAAAATGTAAATATAACAAGTGAAGTTACTGATTTAGTGACCAAAATGACAAAGAAAAGCCCAGGACCATGTAGCTTAACTAATGAATCCTATCAAGTGTAGGAAAAAAAAAAAAATGATAACCAGTTCTTCACAAGTTCTTCCCAAAACATGGAAGAAAAGGAATGTTTCTTAATTTAGGATGCCAGCACTTTCTGATACTAAAAGAAGACAAATGCATCAATAGCAAACTGATAGACCCAGGGCTGGAGAGATGGCTCAGTGAGTCAGAGCACTGACTGCTCTTGCAGAGGACCAGAGTTCTGTTCCCAGCACCCACATAGCAGCTAACAACCATCCGTAACTCCAGTTCCAGGGTATCCAGTGCCCTCTTCAGACCTCTGCTGGCACTGCACAACATGGGTGCACTTACATACACACAGGCAATGCACTCATACACATAAAATAAAAACAATAAATAAAATATTTTTTTAAAAAATAGAGAACATAGAGGCAAAACATAGAAAAAAAAAATACCCACTAGCAAATCACATCAGCAGCACATGGAAAACACATTGCATTACAACAATGCAGCGTTTACTTTAGTAATGTAAAATTGACTTACTATACAAAAATCACTCAACATAAAGCACTAAGAAAATAAAGGTGAGATTCGCATGGTCATCAAATTGATGTTAAAAACACATTCCACAATCAAACCCTTCCATAATGGAAATACAGCAAAGAATAGACAGCAACTTCTTCAACAGTGGTGGTAAAATTTCCACCTATGATTACACCAATGCAGGGGATTACTCTCACCACTCTGTTCAGTCCTAGACTGGAGGTTCCAGTCAGGCAATTAGCCAAGGAGCAGAAATAAAACACATTCAGATGTGTTTGAATTAAAAGATAATGTAAAAATATCTCTTTGCAGATGATATGACTTTATATAGAGAAAATTCATAGATTCCTCTAAGTAAGAGCTGAGATGGATGAGTTCTGCAAGTTTTCAGAAAACGAGATCACATTAAAATGTTGCATTTCTATACACTGAATAAGCTGGCTGAAAATAAAATTAACAATTCCATTTCTACTAGCACAAGTGACAGCAAAACCTTAGGAATAAATAAAGACATTCAACAGTCACGCGCTTCATATGCCGAAAAATGTAAACATTCTTGAAAGATATTTAAGTCCTAAATAATTGGAAAGTTATTCATGTGGTCATACTGAAAGATAAAATTAAGATAGTCACTCTCTCACATTGACACACAGATTCAATGCCGTCTGTATCAAAATTCCGACTGCCTTTTAAAAATACAAGCATGTTGTCCCTAAAGTTCATACGGACTGGCAAGGAACAATAAATACCAAAAATAATTTTTGAATAAATGAAAACAAAGTTGGAAGATTTACCATTTCCAGTTTCAAAATCCACTAAAAAGTTATGATAACTAAAACCATATAGTGCTGGGACAAGAGTTGATACACAGATCAGATGGTAAAATCAGGAGTCGAGAAAGGAGCCTGGGCAGCCCCCGTCAATTGATTTTTGACACAGGTGCCAAAACCATTCAAAGGAAAAGAACATTCTTTTTACCAATAACAAAACAGCTGGACATCTGTATGTAAAAGAATAAATCATCACTACCTTTGCAATATGCAGATTTTAAAACCAAAGGAATCCAAGATCTAAGTCCAAGAACATTAGTAGTAAGGTGAAAAGGGCTGTGACTCAGTGCAGCTAAGGGTTAGATAAGACAAGACACCCAAAGGGCTGTGACTCAAATGCAACTGACAGATAAAGTAAGACACCTAATGCACACAAAACTTATATATAGATATAGATATAGATATAGATATAGATAAAGATATAGATAGATAGATGTACATGTAGATGTAGATGTAGATATAGATAGATGTAGGGACTTTGAAATATAAAACTTTTGTGCCTTAAATTATACACTCTTAAAAAACGAAGACACAGACCAAATAGTGGGAAAATTTGTCAAACTTGACCGTGGTAAGACAGAATATATAAAGAACTCTGGCAGCTTAACAATAAAAAGACAAACAAGAGTAGAAAAAGCATCTTTAAAATTGGTCAAAACCTTTGAATAAACATTTCTTCAAAGATTATTTACATGTGGTCAAAGAAAGTGAAGAATTCTCAGTATGGTGTTATCCTGATGAGGCTAGTAAGGCCTGGGGGAATAGCTCAGTGCGTAAAGCATTTCTGCACAAACATGAGAACCTGGGGTCAGACCCCCCTGTACCCATGTAAAAGCCAAGCACAGTAGCACACACCTGTAACCCCAGCTCTGGGAAGATGGGGAGAGACAAATTCAGGACTTTCGGTCGGGCCAGTATAGCCAAAAGGGTCAGTTTCTGGTGCAGTGAGGAACCCTGCTTCAAAAGGTAGAAAACCACAAAGGAAGCCACCTAGCACTGACCTCTGACCTCCTCATGCACACACTTGGGCACATATCCCCACACATAAGTACATGTGCACACTTGCACATAACACACATACAAATAAAAGTTAAATAATAAAATGAAAAGACACTAATCAACCCAACAGTGAGATGCCTCCTTATACTCATTAGGGCTAGGGAGAGGGTTCAGCAGGTAAGGGCACCTGTCACCAAACCTGATGACCTGCATTTGTGCCCCAAGATCCACATGGTAGAATGAGGCAATCACTCCCACAAGCCTTACTCTGACCTCCACAGGCACACTGTGACATGCATGCCCTCACGTGAACAAATACACTCACACAAAATGAAAATATAATAAAAATGTTAGAAACAAACACATTTTGACAAGGATGTGGAAAAGTTAGATCTGTGATACGCTGCCTGAATGAGTAAAATGGACCATCACAGTGCAGAATAGTCTGGTGGTTGGTTCCTCAGAGGAGTAAAAACAGTTAGCGTCCGGAACTTCTGCTCATAGATACATAACCAAGATTGAAAGCACACATTCCTTACACTATTCATAGGAAGCAAACATAGACGCAGCCCAAATGCCCATGGATTAATGAATGGTTAAATAAATGTGCTATTTCCATAGTGTGGACTGTTAATCATACCCAAAACATTATGCTGAATGAGGGACTGAAGAGATGACCCAGCCATTAAGAGCACTGGCTGCTCTTGCAGAGGACCTGGGTTCAGTTCTCAGCACCCACATGGCAGCTCACAACTGTCTGCAACTCGAGTCCCAAGGAATTTGGTACCCTCTTCTGCACTGGGCATGTACATAGTGCACATACATGCAGGCAAACATACCCACAAAACAAAAATAATACATTTTAAAAATAATTTTTTTAAAAAATTTTTATGTGTGCGTATATAGCCTACATGTATGTAAGTGCACCATGTGTGTGCAATGTTCCATAGAGACCAGAAGAAAACATTGGATTACCTGGAACTGGA
>NW_008333777.1:505351-506873 GCF_000622305.1 Nannospalax galili
CAGTCAGTATAGAAGGCCAAGGCAGAGGAGAATGCCAGGCTTCTTGCTGCTTGCCTTCTCTCTCGCTGGTGAGTTCGTCTTGCTGCTGTAGACTGAAGACTAGCTGACCTTTGGGAATTTGTCAGACTTTCAGCACCAGACTGGGACTACTGAGACATCCAGCCTTGTGGACTGAGTGACTACGGATTCTCAGCCTCTCCAGTGTGGTGCAGCCATTGTTGGACTACTCGGACTCTATCCTGTGAGCTAAGCTGATAAATCTCTATACATATATATTCATTCTACCGGTTCTGTTTCTTTGGAGAACCCTGACTAATACATCATGATTCCACGTATGTGATGTATCTTAGAGACTGAATTAACAGTTGCCAAGAAGTAGGTGAGGAGGGCCAGAGAATGGACTACACATGAGGGCCAGGCTCTGCTTTGGGGTGATGAAAAAGTTCTGGAACTTGAGGATATACTAAATACCCTCAACTTTAAATAGTAAATTATATTGTTCATGATATACCAATAAAATAATAAATACATAACAATAAATTCATTTATGGGTGGATTTATTAATAGCTTTACATACTTAAATGTAAGACCATAAAGCTTTTCTGAAAAGTAGGCTGTGATTCTTTGGGATCATTGGCTAGGCAGAGTCCCTAGACTTGACAGTGAGACATGAGCCATAAATCATAATCAAAATCTTCTGCTCTGAGAAAGACCCTGTTATGAGGATGAAAAGATCCTCCGTAGAATTGGAGTAATTTTTGCAAATCTCTCTGGCAAATGACTAGTCAACTACATAAAGAACTCTCAACACACAACAGAAAAGTAAATAACCGATGTAATGACATGAAGAAACCCCTCCCCAGAGGACAGACCAAGAGGGAAGCAGCAAGCTGCGGCATCAATCCCCCCATCCCCCCATCTCCACCCCCCCCCCCGGGGAAACCACAGCAAGCATCCCTGCAGAGTGTTACAGTGGGAAAGGACAATGACATCAAATGTGGGACCAGGATGCAGAGTGGCCAGATGGCCTGATGCTGCAGGTGGGACTGTGTCATGCACAGCTCTGAGCCAGTTTGATATTTCTATGAAAACCTGACATGCAGTTGCCCCATGCTTGTGATCGCCACCCTGTGCACTGTTCCAGGCTGGTGCGAATGTTGACAGCAGCTTTACTCATGAGGCCTGAAAACCAGAAAACGGATAACAAATGAAGAAAGATGCGGGATGTTCACATCACGGAATACTTGGCTATGGATTTTCAAAGGTGACTTCAAAGGTTTGGAAAATAACAACGGACTCTTGTCTCCAGTCACTCATCAGAGTTTATAATTGCTAATTCAATTTCTGTTTTGCTTTAGATCTGTTTTTTTAATTTTTTATTTATTTTTTTAATATTTTATTTATTTTTATTTTATGTGTATGAGTGTATTGCCTTCATGTATGTGAGTGCACCCGTGCCATGCAATGCCGTGGAGGTCAGAAGAGGGCTTTGGATTCCCCTGGAACTGGAGTTAAGGACAGT
>NW_008333777.1:506938-538585 GCF_000622305.1 Nannospalax galili
CTGTTTTTTTTTTTAAAGAAACAAAACAGTATCAATATTCTTAAAGTGGTTCTTTTTTTTTTTTTTCAGCCATGAGGGCTGAACCCAGGGTTGATTTTATTGATTTTTAAAAAATTTTTATGTGTGAGTATATAGCCTACATGTATGTAAGTACAATGCCCCACAGAGGCCAGAAGAAGATGTTGGATCACCTGGAATTGGAGTTACAGGTCTTGCACCTGCCAGGCAAGTGATCTACCACTAAGTTACATCTTCAGCATTTAAAAATTTTATCTTGCTTAAGTTTCCTAGGCAGATCTTGAACTCACAATGTAGCCCAGCCAAGTCTCGAACTTGCAATCCTCCTGCCTCAGCCTCTTGAGTAGGTGAGACTGTAGGTGTGTGCCACTGTACCTAGCTCACTCCACCTCAAGTTAACCTGTTTCTCCCAGGTACTGAGCAGAGCCCCGCTGAAATAGATGTTACCACAGCACCAAATCACACTGTCGTGTGTGCTTTTTCAAACATGACATATTTTTCTACTGTGCTATGAGATGCACAGCATTTTACAGCTTACTTTTCCTCCTTAAAACCATTGATACTTAACTGCTGATGCAAGAAAATCCAGAATCTTTGTTTTTACCTTCCTTATATGTTAATGTATTACTGCAGGCCAGTCATTGTTCAGAAACCTATACTATAACCTTTGATGTTCATGAAGATGCACGCAACCTGTATTGCAATTGTTCATATCTTCCCAATGAGAAAAGCAAGTTGCGGAGCAGTTAACCACTGTCCGCGGTTGCGTTGTTAGTAAACGGGGAGCCTGTGCCTCCGTGGTGCAGCATAGGTGCCCAGCTGCGCATCCAGCACACCATTGATGGGTATTCGGGCCGCTTTTCAGCCTCTGTTTTCACCAACAATGAAGGTCCCAGTCCCGTCTCCTTGTGCTGTGCACATAAGAAATGTTTTCTTTAAAATCTGTTTTGTGGTGGGGAACATGCCTGCCACAGACCATGTGTGTACATTGTAGAGCAACTTGCCAAAGTTAGCTCTTTCCTTCTACCATGTAGTTTCTGGGAATTGAACTCAAGTCGTTAGATTTGACAGCAAGGGACTTGACCTACTGAGCCATCTCCCCAGCCCAGGAATCTTTGTCAGCGTACACAAACAAGAATAACCACGGGTTGTGGTACATACTGAACCTTGGGTTGTTTTATAACACGGGGTACCTCCGTTGGCTGTTTCTGCGCAGAGCCATCAGCACTGCGTCCTGTGAGACTCCAGTTGGTATCATTTTGCTGCCCATGGAAGTTAGTTAACCCAGTGGTGGTTACTAATGTGCATTTCCTTTGTTATCAAAGAGGCCGAGCTCTGTGCACACGCCCATTGCTCCTCTGAATTCCCTCTTCTAAAAATCACAGGTCATATCCCTTGTGGTTTTTTTTTCTGATAAGTTGTTTTTACTTCTTTTTTTGTTTTGTTTTCTGGCAGCACCGGGGATAAATTCAGGGTCTCCTGTAGGTACATGCTAAGAAGCACTCTGCCCAGCTACATCCCAAGTCTTACCTTATAACTTTTATAAATAATACTCATTGTAATAGTCATTACAATATATTCTTGCAGGCTACGGCTTAAGATGGTCAATAACATACTGAAGATTTAGTTTCAAGCTGGCAAATTTTTCTATTTGCATGTGTATGTGTGGACCAGTATTCATATTGGTGACTTTATAGTCTGAAACTTTTGTACAGATGAATTTATTTTGTATCATCTTTATGGATTTGTTACATACTATCAAGTATTTAAGGATAATTTATTTTCAGGTCTATCACCCATTCTATTAATTGGTATATTATCTTGATTACAGTCCAGGTCTCCTGTCAGTATCTGTTATCGCTTTTTCTGAGTGTTGTGGCGCTGGCCTGTGCTAAACTCCAAAAGCCCTCATTGTTCTCCTTTCTTCTTTCACAGAAGGACATTTTGAGAATAAAATGAGATCATACCTCTCAGGCTGCATTGTGACACACTTCTTTGTTTAATGACATGTCTTGGGTGTCTTTCCATGTGGTTAAAGGCATCATTTTTCATGCCTACAGAATATTCCTTAGCTTTCGAAATTCTGTATTTTATCTAATGATTTCTTCCTGGTGAGTTTTAAAAGTGTTTCTAAAATTATAATATATTGGTGTAGGCATTATAAGTGCGCCTGTCTTTATATTTCAGATATAATTATCTTTTAAAAAATTGATGAGTGGAACTTTGGGACTCAAAAGAGTGATTGGAAATTTTGGGTTTGTTACAAAATGAATGGTAAAGTGAGCTCTAAAAGGTCTGGATCAATGTATTCTCTCTCTCACACACACATACACACACACACACACACACACACACACACAACACTGAAGACTCCGGCAACAGAAAATGGTAAGGATCTCCATGTATACAGTAGAACGCTCATCCTCACAGTGGCACAGATCAACACAAGCCACAGAAGGCAGCAGGGAGGAAGGGTGCTCTGGGACTACAAACGTAAAGTTCTTTGTATGTGTCAAGGGTACTAAATACCATAGAGTGCCAGGACCTTCAAGGTTCTCCATCCTGTGCGAAAGGTTTCAGCTGACCACTCCAATGGAGCCATGACCAAAGGGCCATGCCACCACTGATGGCAGTCCTGAGGCATCTTGGAGCCACCTTCATACCAGACAGGCACAGGGTCCCTCCATCGGCCACCCACAATACCCCACAATACCAATAATAACTGCTTTGATGGTGCCATCTGATGAAGCAGACTTTTTCATAAAGCAAGTACCAGGCTACCTGTTCTCTAGGAGTCCCCAAAAGATCTGAGTGATCTATAGCCATGTTCTGTTCCATTGCACCCCCACTCTGCTAAACTGGCCCAGATGCCTCGGGAAGGTCACGCTCCTACTGGAAGGTCTCCTCAGATGTGCCTTCCTTCACATTCCCACGCTCCTCAGCCCAAACTGTGCTGAAGTTAGAACGAGATGGAATTTGCCCACATGACGACACCAGGAGAGAAAGGACAAGCAATGTGCGGACTATCTGCAACCTCCCCTTCCAGAAGCCAAAACCTAGATTCTCCCTTTTGATGATATTAAAAAGAGGGAAAGCATTTTGCATGAAAACATGTTTTAACAGTATTTGTAACACTCAATAAATAAATTACAGGTTTTATATCATTCAGAGAGAGCTGCCAGTGATTTATTCAGTTATTAACTCCACACGCTTGGGAGAATGAATTAAATACCGGCCCATGTTGAAGGTTTGGGCATTATTCGGTTGGAATCTGCTACCAAAAAGTTTGTGCAGTCTGCCGACATTTCA
Source organism: Nannospalax galili (assembly GCF_000622305.1). Classification (NCBI taxonomy): domain Eukaryota; kingdom Metazoa; phylum Chordata; class Mammalia; order Rodentia; family Spalacidae; genus Nannospalax; species Nannospalax galili. The sequence continues at coordinate 510,266 of NW_008333777.1, forward strand.
AGATGAGCACAGGCAGCTTGGTAGACACCACAGGAAGCAGAGCCTCTGTCCTGTCCATTTACAGCAGCTTTTAAATTCCATAAAAAGGAAATGAATTATGCATTATTGGGTTTACATAAGGTCACCCAGTGAACTTTGACCTCTCTCTTTTCTCACTTGGCTCAATTATTAGATGAAATGACAGATTTGATCTCTTTTCAAATTGTATTAGAAAGGGTCTCTTTATTTCACCCTCTAGCTGCAATCAGCTGACAGGGCTAGGCAAGTGCATTAATTATGATTGATTTAGAGTGTCTATAAGGTGATTATTTCTAGAATTCAACTCCAGAGCCAAAACCTTTTGACCTATTTCAGGCCACCCACCAAATTAATCCATAGGAAGAGTTGGGGGAGAGTATTCTGGACAATAGCCGCCCTCACGCATTTGCAATCAAAACATTTAAGACACTTGGAGCAATCCAAAGGGACAGGAACACTTCATGGTGAAGACATTTAACAACATGACAGCTCAGTTTAAAAACATCTTGTGCATGATAACCTAAAATGGCACTGAATTAGCCCCCAAGGAGGAAAAGACTCCTAACATTCTCTAACACTCTCTGGTCTAAGCCTATAGGACTATATTATACATATCATGACTGTGAGTTTGTGACTATTGGAATCTCAGAAAGAACATGCCTGTTGCTGGGACACTCAATCTCCCTCTCTGCTTTCCAGTGGATTAAAAATGACAGGCCTAATTAAAGATGGAGAGAAAGGAGACCACTGTCGGGTGCAAAGCACAGGCCTGAATTACAATGAGGCTCGAATGAAGAGAAGTTGGGGAGGCATCATCATTAGAAGTTTCCTTCTAAGTACTGGGAAGCATCCTACAGATGAATTCCGTCCTGCAAGAGGGTCTTTAACCAAAATTACCACCTCTGAGTTATCCAATCCTAAAAGGATCAAAAGGGAAGATTCTAGACTTGATGCCGGCAAATCAATGAGCTCAACCATACTACCTCTAGCCAATGCCCCACATGGTAAGGAAAGGCTTTGGAGAAGGCCAAGTACTCGCTCACCAGCCGTGACCTAAAGGACAGGACTTTGACCTTCCTGAGCGCTAACCATTGTGCTACAAGGCCTGCCTAGCTCACTGCAAAGCTGGTGGTGAGAATTAGGCATCACATGTGTTTGGGAAGAAAAATAGTTTATTGCTGTTAGTTATAATCCGCCGTTGGCCTTTATGGAGGCAGGTCATGGGAACTGAAGGATCTTTTGTTTGTTGAGGACAAACAATTACAATCCTTACACTTGAAAATGGTATTAAGGGGCAGAAGGTAATAGAAACGGGAGAGCTGCAAAGCTCGCAGAGCAGAGAAGACAGAAACGCCCAGGCAGGAACAAAGTAAGCAGGAGAGGAACCTGGCAGGTCACAGGCAGAGAAATGACACAGAGCAAAAAAGATAAAGACCAAGGGCGTTGTCCCCAACTCCTTCACTCACATCCATCCCTAGACCGCCCTCGCTACAGTGCTCGCCGAAGCCTGCATCTAGTTCTGACAGACCAATAAGAAGTCCTTCGGATTAGGCAAGAGACAGAGCAGAGGCCACGGTGGGTAACGGCTGGCGAACAGGTCTACAGGTAAGAAACCCACACCTTAGTAAATACTGTTGTACTTCTCAAAACATTCTCAGAGGAAAAATGTTGCTTGAGACTACATGCCAGGGAAGAGGCAGCGGGGTGAGTGCGGGTGAGTCATGGTTCAGGTTTCCCCTGCCCATTTTATAATCCCAGCCTGGAAACACGGGTTTGCAGCCTAGCAAACCATGGCTCTGTCTCTGGGATCTATACTACACGTGCCACGTTCCCAGGAGTTTCTGCTCTTCCGAAGGAATAACGGCTTTCAGAGCAGACCCATATGTGCACCAAGCAGGTTAACACAGGGAATGAAATAGACCAGCTGTAAAACAAAGGGGAGTGGTAGAGACTGTGGCCAACTAGAGACTGCAAGGGTTGCTTTAAAATGTTAAAAATCGAAGTTTTGGGTTTTTTCTTTTTGGTCTTTTTGAGACAGGGTCTCCCTGTAGCTCCAGCTGTCCTGAACTCACTCTGTAGACCAGGCTGGCCTCGAACTCACAGAGGATCTGCCTGCCTCTGCCTCCTGAGTTCTGGGCTTAAAGATGTGTGCCACCGTGCCCAGCAAAAAAAAAAAAAAAAAGCTAAGTTTCATTAGAAGCGTTGTGCAGATTGATTTCATCTGCCCTCTCAGAACCAATTGGGTCTTTCTCCAAAGGGACACAGCACAGGACCTGCAGTGTTTAGAACCCGATTGGTTCTTTTAAGCCTGAAATCCGCTCCCTCCCATTGACTCAAAAACATAGAGCCACAGATGCATTTCATTCTTAAGAAATCAGTTACAGTAAACTGGGCAGCCGTCGGGCAGCAGGGCTGTCATCATCCCGAGGGCTGTCCATCCGTTATAAAGCTAATAAGTACAAGCAGCAAGTCAGCAGCAGGTCTCAGACTCCAAGACATCATAACAGGATTGCGTGTGGCTTAATGAAAGTTAAGACAAGCCCAAGCAAGCTGTTCATGGAAGACCTTACAGGGTAGCAGACATGCTGCTAAAGATTGGTGGGGAGGGGATACCTTTCCCAAATCCCCCATGTCTGGCAGCTATGAGAGTCTGGATTCTGGGTTTCTGGAAGGTTTTCCAGAGAAAGTTAGACAATGGACAACTTAAGGGAAGGACTCACTCATGACCACTGGGCAGAGGCCAACTGAAACCTATCAAATAAAAAGCAGCTAGCAGCAGCCACTTCTAACAGGGTCTTGAGGGTTAAGAGGTTAAAATCTCGCCTTGTCCTAGGAAAGAGGCACTGTGTTACTAAGCTGAAGGAACCATTTCTTGAGAGTTACCCTCAGCAAAGCCATTTGCAAAATGTGTTGGAGACACAGGAAGAAGGGACCCACATTCCAGGGCTGGGGAGAAGGGGAAACAGCCATGCCTGGTAACCACAAGATGTCTGGGGGTGTAGCTCCTGAAGAAAGGAGAGAGGCAGAGAGAAGGCAACAGAGCTCAGGGAGGCTGACTTACTGAGCTCCCCTTGGAAGCCAGGTGACATCCGAAGTGGTCTACATGTCCTAATATGTTGATAACAACTTAAGGACATTCAGAAACTGGAGCTGTAACAGTCTCCACTTTATAAACAAGGAAACAGAGGCATCTGGACACGGTGCCTCTTTGAGGTACTAGACCACAAGCTGAGGGGTCTTCAGGCAGCCGAAGGAGTGTTTACAGGAGCCGCAGTTCACAAACCCGTGGGTGAGATGAGATTTGGAGACGAAAATCATGTTCTGTTTTAGGAGTTTGTAGGAGATTTGCTCCTTACTGTGAGCAGGTGAGGAGCTTGCCGAGCAGGAAGAAGTCTTCACTGGGACAGAAGCCTGTCCAGAGCATAAGCGGAGGCAAGAAGTGTCTGGTACACTCAGACAGTGTCCCCTAGGGCCTCATCCCTTGGGGGACTCTCTCAGTGACGTATTGATACCCCAGGTTCTAATAGGCATCTCTGGCCTCTCTGCCTCACACACAGGTTCAGCTTGGGTTCTTGGGACCATCAGTCTTTTCAGGAACCCATGGGCATGATGGAAGAGCAGCAAATGGATCTCTGGTCATGGGGAACGGAAGCTGAGGATCCGACATTGCTTTGCAGATGGATTGGCCAGTGGCATGTGAAGGGGGCGGGCGGAAGGGTGCGCGGTCCTGCTCACACTTACCAGTAGCAACCCTGTTTTCCTTTCTTTGCCTTAGCTGAGTGCAGCTGTTGCAAGGTTGGGAAGGTTCTACTTCCCTACTCCCCAAGGCCTATTCCACCCAGTGTCCACAGCTATTCTGTGAAGTGCAAACAAAATGCAAGAAACTCAGACCTGGGAGAAAGAAACAGCTCAGCAGTTAAGAGAACTTGCTGCTTTTGCAGAACACCCGGATTCAGTTCCCAGCACCCACACTGTGGCTCACAACCACTTGTAACTCCAGTTCTAGGGAATCCAATATCCTCTTTTGGTATCCATGGGCACCAGGCACACACATCGTGTACACATATACATGCAGGTAAAACTCTCATATGCACAAAATAAAAATAAATAAGTCTGGAATTTAAGAAAAGGGAAGAGAAACTCAAATCTCAGGCCAGCAGCTGGGTCACAGCATCTTCAATGGCTGAGAAAACCAGGAGCTGGACAGCAGACGCAGTCACATCCTCCAGATGGGCAAAGATCTTGGCCTACAAGGAGCAGCAGACCATGTAACTGACCTCCTGTTGTGAAGCCGGGGAATGTGCTGGCACTATGGCCCTCTATGCCATTCATCATAAGTCCCGTGGTGCCAGTTTTACAGAAAATATATTTCAGCTACACACTCGAAGTAGTCATGTTAGTTGACAATTATATACCATGAGAGATCCTTTTTCTTCTTCAAGTTGTATGTCCAGCCTGGGACTGAGCATGTAAAGGTAGCATGTGCTGCAGGCTATGCACCAGAAGCAGGGAGACCCAGGACAAATGACTCGGTTCCTCCATCGACACAGATAGTTGTGGAGAGGGACAGTTGTGCACTGGCTAGAGCTGCCACTTGACACACACATTTCCACATGTTTCACACTGGGGGCTTTCATTTTAGGGGTGGCAAGATGTTTGAAAAGAAGCCTGAAGTATGGGAGGAGCTGGAAAAAGGAATGAATGAACTTTTAGCCAAGGTCCTTGTCCTTAAATTAGATTTCACTTGTTCCTTAAATAGCTTGCTATTTATTAGCATCTTTGAAAAATACATTTATTGCATCTTTATTTATTTACTTTGTGAGTATGTCCACACTCATGTCAAAGCCCACGAGGGTAGAGGCCAGAGGACAGCTATCAAGAGTCAGTTCTCTCCTTCCACTCTGTGGCTTTCAGGGATTGAACTCCAGTCTTCAGGTTTGGTGGCAGCATTGAGCCCGCTTGCTCCTATTAGCATTTTAAACGGTGGCATCTGAGATTAGCACTGTAGAGGGTAGGGTAACTGCAAACTCACTTGAGCACCGTTCAGTTCCTCCCACTTCTTCCTCTTTCTCAGCTAAGCTGAGGAGAGAGAATCAGAAACTTGGGCTACACTTAGGGGATGGGGAGAACAGATATGCCCCCCCAGGTGACCATCCTGTCTCTGTAAGACCTGGCTAAGCCCACTTCTCCTGAAGCCCTTCTGTATATAGAAAGAAGCGCTGTCCTCAGACCCGGGTGGCAGCTTTGCTAGTACTGAGTCATTTCTACACAAGCATGCATGTACCCACGCTGCCTGTAAGCCCAAAGAATCGTCCCTTGTGACTCTCCTCCTTAAACAGGCTCCAATTAGACACCACTTAATGGCACCTCCAATTTGACTGTCTGTCCAAGATTCCACAATGCATGGGAACTCTACCCGAGATTTTTCCTGTTTTTCCCATCCTCAAAACAAGAAGGGAGGAATAATACATGATTGAAAACTAGCCACAAAATGTTAAAAAAATAAATTTGCAGTTGTGTTGCTTTGAAAACTTATTGCACAGCTGGGGGCATTTAAAGAACTTAATTAACAAGCTTTGGCCGCAATGTGCCCCTCTTTGGGAGGGGGAAAAATCACAGTTAAGATTTGTCCAATTAAATTATAGAAGAATTGGTGAATTCAAAAGGAGAGAGAGAGGGAGGTTGGGGGAATGCACTTCCAATTTAAAAAGGAGATTTCACTCTGATGGGAGACCTATAGTCTGATTAATTCGGTGCTAAGCTTTTCTGCACAGTTTCCACAAACTCATAGGCACTTAAGAATTTTTAACCAAATGTAATTATAGGTTTTGATAATCAGGCTTTGGTTAAATAGAGTCCCCTCTTTCCTATGAAAATTGAGGGTGAAATATCCTGTTATATGGAAGCTCCCTCAGACACCACATTTTCACTTTCTGAGGAGATTCTACCTCAGCCCAGGATGAGGACCCCAGAATAGCTTCAGGAGCCTGGGCACTGTGGCCTCCATGTGCACGTTATTCCATGAAAGTGTGTTAGAGTCTGTATTTTACAACGGCATTGGTAGGAAGGTGATCCTAATCCCACTGGACTCATTTTTACTGTGCTCATTTGTTTCCTCTTTCTTTGGATGTAAAAAGAACTTCAAACATTTTCACGAGCCCCTGAAATATGATAATTGCTGTAATTCCTATCTACACTGCCTAATGGCACAAACAACTCACCCAGGGTTGCCACCTTAAACCAAAAGATGGATATTTGGCTAGCTAAGCACAGGTTCCAACATTCCAACAGCGTGGACATCAAAATTCTCAGTAGTGTGACTGGTGTCAGCCTGGACACTGTCCTCACAGGCACACTAACCCTCAGCCCCAGCCCATGCCCCCACACCAAAAAAAAAAATGTTATTCTGACATCATTGGTCTGGAAGAATGGTGAGTACAGTGCACTCTTGGAATGACGAGTTTTCTGCCTTTCCTGGGGATGCTCAGCCAAAGACAAAAGTGGGTTAGGGCAGCAGAGAAAATTCATTTGTATAAGCTGGCCCCCCTACTGTGGAATTTTCAATTATATATATCTAATTATGGCTGTCAGTTGATGGATTCAGAAAAGACATGTTGGTCCCCCTCCCTTTTTTTGTCTTTTCGTCATCTCTTCTGTTAGAATGATTATAGCACACTTACACAACTAATTGCCTTACTGCTGATTACTGATACAATTATGCAGCCCCAGCTCCTTGTGTGAACAACCATCTGCAGAGAAAAAAAGTGACACTATTCAAAAACTATCCATAATTTAACCAATGTTATTCCAATGCACTGAGCCCAGACAATCGTCTAGCCTTCATATTTCATACCCACCCTGGCAAGAGGAGGTTGGGTTTTGTGCGCCCAATTCACCTCTTCAGACACACTGTGAATCAGAAAGAAAGAGGAGAGAAGAAAGTGCTTCAAATGTCAACCCATAGTGGGGAATTGAAGCGTGGTTAACGTCCATTCCTCCTTTGGGTAATTTTTCTTCAAATTTTATACCACTTGGCAATTTTTTGTTTCCTTTCAAACTGCTGAGAAAGTGCAGATGTTTCAACTCCCTGAAGTAGGCTTGGGTTTGCTAGGGTTTTTTTTTTTTTCTTTTTCTTTTTAAAAAAAAAAAATTGTGAACTGTTCTCCCCAATCCCTTTTTTCTCTCCCCCCCATAATGTTTTTTAAAGTGTGTGTGTGTGTGTGTGAGAGAGAGAGAGAGAGAGAGAGAGAGAGAGAGAGAGATTTTAACAGGAGAAGGTAGCTGACATATGACATTTCAGTAAAGTCTTTTGTTCCCCAAGGCAAAACGTACAGGACACCGAACTTTTAGGACCGCAGGGAAGGAACAGGTGGACTGGGTGAGATGCTATCTGTTCCCACTCTATGGCATAATAAAGAAAGTTGGTTGGTCTTTCCCAACATGCAAGGCTAAAGCAGCTGTGTTGGTAAGGAAAAGAAAGAAGAAGGAAGGAAGGAAAGAAGGAAGGGGGAGAGAGAGAGAGAGAGAGAGAGAGAGAGAGAGAGAGAGAGGAGGAAGGAGGGAGGGAGGGAGAGAGAGAAAGGAAAAGGAAGGAAGGAAGGAAGGAAGGAAGGAAGGAAGGAAGGAAGGAAGGAAGGAAGGAAGGAAGACCAGTTACAGGGCCAGCAGCCCCAAAGCAAAGTGTCAAGTTTTCCTCAAGCTGAAAATAAGGCCGAAGGTGGTCCGGGCGGAGAAGGAGACAGCTGAGCTGTCACAGTGTCACTCTGTCTAGTTTAGATGTTCATAAAATGACTTTTGAGATCAGGCAAGATCCTAGACCTTAAAAACAGACATTAAGAAGGCATCCAGAGATCAGGTGTCTGGTGCACCTGTCTCACTAGCACAAGGCAAAAAAGAGAACTTAGAAGTTCCGGGGGCTTCATATGGAGAACCCTCGTCTCCAATCCCAGCCAGTGCATTCACCTGAACCTGCATTCCAGAACCTTAGAGGTCACCCCAGCTTCCCAGACCTTAGGAATCATTGTCTTCATGCAGGGTTTGGGCTTGCGGTCTGGCCAGCTCCATCTTCACTTTTCTTCCATCCTCTCCTTTCTAGCTAGGCCTTGTCGAAAACTCAAGCTTGATAATTCTGTTCTTTTTAAAACAGGACTAGTAATGGTTCCTCTGAGCTTCTTATAAATAGTAGTAACTGACATTACAGATGGTCCTCCTAGGTACTAGGACCAAACATAAAATAAACTCTGAAATATAACAAAGACATGGCCAGGCAGTTTGATCTCATTGGTGAGTCTGTAGTATTAGAATTACTAACACCCATGAAATGACGTCTTGCAGTATGTGCGCTCTCCTTTTGTGCCTTCTGTTGATTACGTCATCTTGAACTTCATCCCACCCTCCAAAGCAGGCACTGTGCTAACCTCCTGTGGGGAAGAGAGTCCTTCAGATCTCAGAGCTCATTGACTAAGCACAGCACCTCTTGCTGGAGGGGCAGAAATTTAAGCTGAAGCCTAGAATGTTCCAGTACTGGCAATCATCACCAAGTCCCCTCTGACCTTTTCCAGTGCTGTAAAGAGAATTCCTTTGTGCTTGGTAACTCTGTTAATAGGAGTATTTGTTAAACAACTATGGGAGGAAAAAAGAAAGGAGGAAGAGAGGGAGGGAGGGAGGGAGGGAGGGAGGGAGAATCAAGCTACCTACCACCTTGTAACAATCCCTTGGACTTGTTGCTGTTGCCCTGTGGCTCCATTCACTGCCTACCCCAATAGATAAATGACTTGGGCAGTTACTAGACAAATCCATATGTCTTCACCATGAAAAGACACTTGGAAAAGGATGAGTTCCTTCATTTCAAATATCTCCCAGCCCCTCTAACCTATTCTGGCATCCTTTCTCATGTACAGAGGTCCCAGGGTCACCTGGCACAGCATCCCATCATGAGTGCCTTAAGGTCTTTGATCATTCCACGAGCACTTGCCTTGCCAAGCTGGGGGAGAGTAAGATTTTAAAGAGTAAGAATCTTCTTTCTTTTTTGCTCCTCCCCAGTTATCCCTGTAAAAATTATTTTAGAGTCAGCACAAAGTCTGCCCTCCCCCTTTCTAAATTTCTTACCAAAGTGCTGATGCTAAATATGTAAGCCCAGTTGGGACTGAATGCATGCTTGGTGACTGATAGTTCTTAAGATTGGTTTTAACGGATCACTGGAGAAAAAAAAAACAGTGAAAACCTTTATTTGTAGGATAGATGTGTCTCTGAGAGGGACAACTTACACTCTGAAAGTACTTGTAAGCATGGATCCTTTAGCTTGGCTTCAGGCAAAGACAAAGGGAATCATTGGTAGTGTGACAGATTGGGATTCCAGTGACTCTCACCTGAGTACACTGAGATGGTCGGCTCATTGAGTCTAAGTGCCAGGAATCTGGGTACCTCCAAGAGCTCTCCTTGGCCCAGAGGGAAGAGTCTGATAAGGAGGAAGCCAAGCAGAATCCTTGAGGGGCAGAGCCCTTAAGGATAAAGATTGGATGTCGAGACCCTTGCTGGATCTAGTGATCTGCCGTAGCAAGCTTCTGTCACATTTGTAAAGCTGTCGGATCTACAGTTAGAGCTTCCTTGCTCTAGCTGAATCTGAACTAGTTCCAAGCCTAGGTCCTTCTGTGCCTTCTTCCCTCCTGATACAGACCCCAGGACATCTAGCTTTGTTCAGACATTCCTGACAGGGAGCTGAGCAGTGGGTCTCAGAGTAACGTTTTGGCATTTCCATGTATCCGAGAAAGTAGAGGATCCTGGACCGCAGCCCTCCACCCAGTGTGCAGCCCCAGCTCTTTGGGTTCTGTTTTTTGTTTTTTCCTTTGTCATCTGTTGTCCACCTTTGTCGTGCCCCTTCATCCTTCATGTTCTCCAGTTTCTGGTGTAACAGGCAATACATCCCAGCTAGCAGAGATACCCGGGCCTTTGCCCCACCCACTGAGCTGGACAGCAATCATCCACCCATTTCTCCATGTAACCATTACCCACTCATCCATCTGTCCATCCAGCGTCAAATCAATTACTATTTATCTGACACTGGGGTAGGCACAAAAATCAAAAGAAAGAATAGATGCTATTTTTACATTGAAGGTGTTTGTGGCTTGGAGGAGATAAAAACCATAAGCACATCAATACCCAGTATTAAATGATGTATCAGATATGGTTATGGGGCTAAAACATCATGGTAAGATTTACTGACATTCCAGCCCCATGCTAATGGTTAGCATGCCTCTCCTTTAAGCTTCACAGCGGTCCTGTGACGTAGGTATTCTTTCTTCATTTTATACACACATAAATTGGCACCCCCATGTCATGTCTATGAATAGGAGTCATTCCTTGAGGACTTCTCATAGTTCATCCCCAGACCCTTTGTTATTAAGGAGAAAGCCATACGCAGCTACACAGACCCGCCGATGCAGATGTGGCTCTGAGGGAATATAACAAGCTTACCATAACGTATTCTTTACGTTGGACCTAAAAAGATGGATAGTTCACCAGAAAGAGAAGGAAAGAACAGAGCATGCAGCTGGAAGGCTGAGCGTGTGTGTACTGGGATCAGCTCAGTAGGCCTAACGTGTGTCTGTGTGTCTGTGTGTCTGTGTGTGTGTCTGTGTCGAGAGACTAGTAGCAGCAACCATTGTGAGTTCCAAGCTGCTTTCTCTACTATCTGCCATGGCTGCACACTCTCTGTACTTGCAAGTTTTACATCCCTCACAAAGTAGCATCATTCCTAAGATCGGAGACTAAATGACTTGCACAAGGTCCATACCCAAACAGGCAGTCTAAGAAATCAAAAGAGTGGTCTGCTCCTCAAGTCCATACACTTACTGAGATGGAGTGCACGGCCCTGAAATACCAGCCTAGTACTAATACTTACTAATTACGTGGCCTCAGACAAGTTACTGAAACTTGCTGTGCCTCAGTTTCTCCATCTGTAATAAGAATCACTTCATTCCCTGTACCTGAGTTTTTTATGCTGTGTGCTTTGGGGTTTGTCCTACAGATTTGAAAGGTTAATCTGGAGGTCATTGCTATAGACATCTAAGTGCTGTTTAAAACAAGAGGGGAGTGGATATAGATGAGAAAAAGAATTCAAAATGGGGTGACAGAGAAGTCGTCAGTCTTGGTGGTTGGTCCAAGCCCCAGGAGTAAGAAAGAGATAGCATCCACCAAACATTGTGTCAACTAAGAGAAACCTGTCGCAAGTTTCTCTCAAGATTGTAAAGCAATCCACAAGGCCCCCCACCCCCAAACATCCAGCAAGCAGCTCTGGGGCATTCTGACCTCAGCCCAGGAATGATGCAATGTGTCTCTGTGCCAGCCCTCAGCCTCTGGCAGGGGAACATTGCCTTATGAGGAAGCCTGTGCTGTCTCAGCCGTGGCTTCCTGGTTCATGAAGTGTTGAGGCTCCACATTCTTATGCGCACCTGATTCGGTTTTACTTGACTTTGCCAAGTTCACACAAGTTCCCCAAACTCTGAATGCAAGCCTGGTGATTTCAAACCTTGGGAGCTTTCTTCATAAGTACCTTGTGAGACTGTATTTTCCCGATGAGAGAATGTCTATCAAGATGTAGCACTCTCTATTGGTCATATCAGAGGTCCCACAGATCTGTACAAGGGCAGCCAGACATAACCTGTTCGGCTCATAAAGAAGATATCTGCCTCTTAGAAAGAATGAGAGGAAGTATCATGCTTTCTTAGCAACTCCATGGCTCTGGGTTGAGACCACCATGATGCTCCTCCACTGAGGAGAGAAGTAATCCTCATTTAGGTTTCTTCCAAAGGAACCCAGAAACTTGGGTTCAAGTACAGACAAAGTATCTGAGAACAGAAAGTCCCTGCAGAGAACCAGGGAAGTGAGCTGGAGAAGGGAGGTGGCCAATAGATGTTGTTTTCTAGGTCAGATGCCTTTATGGGCTCAATTGGTAGACAAAATTGCCAAGAAATGGGGTGCTAGGAGCTGACACAGCATCTCCAGTTGCAACTTGCTTCCGGAGGCTGTTAATTTTCCAGTACTTTGAGTCTACCTCATAGTGAAAGAGCCTTTGGGCATATTGGAGAAAGTCATGGGGAAGTAGAGAAGTCAGTTAGAAGAAGCGATGACTGAGGAGAGAGCTCCCAGGGAAAGGGTGAACACACACAGTGCCGCTGGTTCCAGGAAACGCCTGCTTCCTTGGCACCGTCTCCAAATACCATGGTTAAGCTCAGCTGTCAACTCAAGTGAGATCTAGAATCACCTGGAAGTTGGGCCTCTGGCCGGGCCTGTGGGGATCATCTTGATTATGTCAACTGAGGTGGGAAGAACACCCCACTGTGAGTGGTACCATCCCCTGGCCTGGGATCCTGGACTGTAGAAAAAGGAGAAGGTGATCTGAGCACAGGCATTTCTCGCTGCTTCCTGACTGCGGGTGCAATGTGACCAGCTGCCCAAAGCTGCCACTGTGACGTCCCCACCAGGATGGACCTGTGAACTGTGAGTCAGAAGAAGCCCTTCTTTTCTACCGTTCTCTTGTCGGGGTATTTTGTCATAGCATAGGAATGATAATGAATGTACCAAAGGAAACACATTGTGACCAGCTCCTTATCCAAGGAGAAGACGCTCCAGTAGTCCCATATCTTTCATCAATAGCAACGATTTATTCATTTCGGAACTTTACAACATTAAATGACATCGACGATTTTTTCTGAGGTTTTCTTTTACTATCATTTATTTATGAAGCTAAAACTCGGGGGTATTAAGGAAAACCTGCCGTACAATTTAGTCTTATTTGTTTCATTCTCATTTTTTTCAGTTTATCTCCCTCAACAGATGACCACGTACCAAGCCGGTCCTGGGGTCGGGGTGGGCGTGGGAATTGGGGAGGCTCGGAGGAGGGGGAGTGGAAGGAGGAGGATACCTGCAACATCCACACCTGATCCGAAGAATGTTCGAATTCTAAAAATCGAAAAAGAAATAGCAAGAGTGAGTTTTTTTCCTTTAAAAACAAGTTGATTTTAAAAACCAGAAGAGAACCCTGGGATGGGGGAGAAGGATCGCTGTCCCTGGGGAGGTGGCCTCACAGAGGCTGGAGATGGATTCTCTATAGATCATTTTAAAGCTTTTCTTTGTTTAAGTTTTAAACTTTATTTTTTGACAGAGATTAAATTTTCTCTAAGTTCTCAGCTGGATCAACATGAAGGACCTTGATTTAGGATGGGAGAAGGGGGTGAGACACAGAATGAGCAAGAGTCTCCACGAGGCAGTCCCCCAGCACCCTAGGCGGTTATCACTCTCACCAAACGCCCACAGGCCAGCAGGCCCAAGGATGTCTGTCTGTCTGTTTATCTGTCTGTCTGGGGAACTCAGCTGAAGTCACTGTTCCTTGGTGGAGAAGCAAGAGGAAGGGGATGACCAGAAGGAGGAGCAAGAGGAGGAAGGGGGGGGACCGCCTGTGAGACCGCCTGTGAAGGTCGCAGAAAAGGGGGAGAGGGAGGAGGTGGTGGCTAGGCACATCACAACATCAGCACAGATCACATGGATATTGATACAATTTTTAACTACTTCATGGAGACTATAAGGAAAAGATGAAAAGAATAAGAAATGACAACCTATAACTAAAAAATGCTGTGTGAAAAATGGCCTTCAGACCCAAGTTCGAATCCCAGCACCCACATGGCAGCTAACAACCATCTGTAGTTCCAGGGGATCCTACACCCTCTTGTGTCCTCCAAGGGCACTGCATGACACTGGTGCACTTACATACATGCAGGCATAACACTCAAACACATAAAATAAAAATAAATAAATCAAAAAAAGAGAAAATTGACCTACATACATGCAGATGCATGTTCACACAGTTATATGGAGGGATGTTAAATGCATGTTTACAATAAACTTATTTTAATGTTTTATTTCATTGTTACGTGTTATGTGTGGGGTTTTGCCTGCATGTAAGTGTACTATGTGCACGCAGTGCCCACAGAGACCAGAAGAGGGCATCAGATCCTCTGGAACTGGACTGTTGTTAGCCTTCAGGTGGGTGCTGGGAACCAAACCTGGGTCCTCCGCAAGAGCAGCAAGTTCTCTTAAGAGTTGAGCCATCTCTCCAGCCCCTGAAACAAACATTTTTAAGGAAAAAAGGAAATGGCCTAAATACCCAACAGTGGAGGGAATGGCTAACTAAAGGCTTTGAAATCTTGCTTCTGATATGATAAATGATTATAATTACTTATAAAATTATAAATGTAATTTCTTATATCAGGGGAAAAAGTTTAAGATGAAAGTGAAAAAAAGTCTTGCTATACTATGATTCCCATTTATGTGAAATTTGTGAATATATAATGTAAAGTTATTACCATATATAACAGCATGTATAGATGCATACTAAAAAATCATGAAGGAACTATAACAACATGTAATAGAGATATTCTAGGAAATGAAAACAGGGTTTTTATTATTTAATTTTTTCATTATATGTATGAGTGTTTTGCTTTCATATATGTAAGTGCACCTATGCGTGTAGTGCCCATGGAGGCCAGAAGAAGGTGTTGGATCCCCTGGAACTGGAGTTACAGGCAGTTGTTGGCCACCATGTGGGTGCTGGGAACTTGAACCTACATCCTGTGCAAGACCAGCCAATGCTCTTGACCACTGAGCCATCTCTCCAGCCCCAAGAAAGCAGTTTGAAGGATGCACTCACTTTTAATCAATGTGTTGCTTAAATCATTTACTACAAACATGTATTCTTATATTATTTTTGTAACTAAAAGCATGAATGAGAGCTGACATCCTTTCTCTAATGAAGACTAAGAATCAATCAAAGTTGAAAGAACTAAAATGTCATAGATGTTTATGCTGTTTAGTGTATGAGAAAGGAGCACCAACCTTCAAGTCTCCTTTCAACAGAGCACCTAGCAAACAGCACCCAGCAAACAGAGCACCCAGCAAACAGAGCACCCAGCCAGTGCTCAAGGAAATATTGAAAGGGCCTCAGAAGGTCTGTTTGAAAGACAGCATGCTACACATGATTTAGAAAAATGTCCACCAAAAACTGGGCAAAAGTATTACACAATAATAAAGGACTTGCTAGTGAGTGGACTGTGGGTCAGGCGTACGTATAAAGGACACTTGTACCAATCAGGCGTTTGGTCAGCAAGCCCAGTAACAGGAGGAGTTGCAGAGTAAGCTTTGTGTTTGAGGCTTTCCCCTTCAGTCTCAGCCAAACAGCCACACTGTGTCCTACCATCTGCTGGTTAATGCGCGGCTAGTGCTGGGGAAGGAGGAAGAGGGGTCTGGCTTGCAGGTTTGTGGTTTTCAGGGCACAAATGTCCCCTTAGAGGCTGCTTTGGGGACACTGTGACATGGGGCTAGAAAGAGATGCACAGTCTACAGCGACTCTGATGAGAACCAGCCCTAGAGCACACCTGACCAGTAACAAGAGGGAGGACCACGAGGAAGTGGTGTATACGAAGGCTGATCACCTTTGTTTGTTCACAGAATGTGTTCAGCTGTACAATGTGGGTTTTAATAACAGCTGTGTTTAAAAGCCGTTTGCAGATTTCTGACCATTAGCTCCCTAGAACCAGTGTGGACAGCTCTGGCACACACTTCTGTAAGAGCTCAGAGATTTCTGTCTGCAGCATCTCCACGGAGGATACTTCAAGGAAGGGGTCAAGTCGATGCTAATCAGAATTACAGAAAACACTGTGCTTGGCTCTAGAAATATAAATAGACAGACTGTTTTTGCAAAGCCTGACACAAGTTTGGGTACAGAGCGATGCTCCCCCAATTCCCAGAGCAACTTACGTTGTGGGAAGAGTGAGGACTGTCACTTCCCTGCTACCTGGAAGAGGCTGCACCTCCAAAGCCTGGGATTGGATGGAAATTCACACTATATCAGACCTAAACTGCCCTGTCCCCAAATGCTTTGGGCACATTCTCTCATGAGCAAGCCAAGAGTAATTGCTGCTCTTTTGAATAGGCTGGATTTTTACCCTTTACTGATTTTTCAGAACAACAAGCCCCGTCACCTTCCTAGAGATCCTTGGTTTCTCTGCTTCTCCCTCACCATGTGTATCTGAGTGTTGTGAAAGCAGGGTTGACACTGGCTATCCCAAAATGAAGGTGGTTAAAGCAACCGGCCTTAGCACGCCTCCTTTCCTTTGATCGTAAAATGCAGTGGAAGAGGACGCTGACCCTCCAGTGACAAGGATCATTTTAACGGTAAAAGTAGATGAATTTTTGTTCCACGTTTTTATGCAGTTAAAACATAACTGATGGCAAGTGAGGAAAGAAAGCAGGAAGGAGAACGGGTGAGATCCCAGCACCTGGGGCATTCTCAGAGTCTAGTAAATGCCAGATTTACTGCCAAAGTGAGATTGATAAATTCTAACTAAATCACAGCCACGCTTGGGGGCAACTCATTCATTTTTCCACCCCCAAAAGGAACACAGAACATGGAACTCAAGTCAAGCATGACCAAACCCAAAGAATTTGACTCTTCCATCCTGCTGCTAGCTGAGTGCCTCGTGATTTGGGCAGACTGTGGGGGAAGCCTAGGGGCTGGGAGGCTGAGGTGGGGGCTGGAACAAATGCTTAATCTGGCTAGGGTTCGGGGAGGAAGGAGTTGCAAGGGCCAGCTCAGCTCAGTCTTTCATGAATAAACACGCTAATTGGGGACATCACAGATAATGGGTCTGACTTCTTTCACTGGAGGGCCAGATCATGATTTGCTAATTGGATATTCCTGGGGTGGTGGAGGCACCCTCACTGGCCCTGAATGATTACCAGTTAATGGGGTTTTAGAAGTTCCTGTTACAGACTGATAGAGCCACACTAAGAAGAGGGAAAAGGAGCAGTGGCCCATCCCAGAGTGGCATGGGAAAGGAAGCCTGTGTCTGGCACAACACGGTGGCACCAGCTGGCATGCCCCGCACTGACTTTTTGAGCCGGATCCCGGCCCTATGAGCAGCCCGGCACTGACCCCTCATTCCCTGCTGGAATGCTTGACTGGAGAGATAAGTGCCCTTGCTCCAGACCTCCAGACTCCACCACTGGCCTTTGGGCCTCTTCCTTTGAGTAGGAAGCCAGGCTCAGGGCCTGGTGCAATGTCATGGAAAGCTCTTCATGGAAGGCAGAGGAAGCTGTTCTCAAATTTCCAGACTTAAGTTAGAGCCAGAATGCCACCGTTTTTCAAAAGTGGATTCAGGTGTGAGGGAAAGGACAGCAGCACCCAAGGGTGGAGCCTCTAGGGAAGGACAGAAGGTGGCACTCTGGTGGGGAAGTGTCCAGAGTAGGCTCAGGATCACAAAGTTCTTGACCTTTCCCAGAAAAATGGGTGCTAAAGGGAAGCAGAACTGGAAGAGAAGCCACAACAGAACAAAAACTAAACAAGAGACCTTCTTAAAGCAAAACAGGTCCATCTCTTAACCCCATCCTCCCTTTATAAAAAGTCTTCTAGCTGGACATGGTGGCGCAGGCCTTTAATCCCAGCACTCGGGAGGCAGAGGCAGGTGAATCCCTGTAAGTTCAAAGCCAGCCTGGTCTACACAATGCCAGTTGGGGCTACAGAGAGACCCTGTTTCAAAAAAATAAATAAATAAATTTTTAAAGTCTTCTAAAGCAAAGACTAACCTCTCTGGTCAGAGCACATGGTGTCCTACTGAGCACCTGATTTCTCTTTCATCAAGAAAACAAAACTTTCTGGTGTAATTTATGTATAATCCGTATGTATAATCCGGGATCTTTGGGCTCTGCCTTCTGCTGAGCAGCAATCCCACTCAGCTAAGCCCTGATGATTTGTCTCATTTCTAGGGGACTACTGAACTCTTCCTGGATCTCAACTCCCACTACTGTTAAGGTCTGGTTTCACTTACACGTGAGAAGGGCCTTGAGGAGCTGGCTTCAGGCGGTAGAGGAGGGTGGCCTCATTCAGTGGAGCCATGGAAGGAAAGCTTCTGTTGCTTCTGTTTCTCAGAGGTGTCCAATGCATGGACAACTGAGAGTTGGCGTCTCAAAATGTTGACCTTGGGCCCTTTATATGTGCGAGGCATTATGTTGTATTCTCTGTCTTGATCACTCCATACTGTTCCCAAGAAACTGGTAATAATATGAACTATAATTACCTCCATTTACAGATGGGAAATGGCTTCTTTAACAACCCAAGGTCACACCTGAGTAACAGGAAATCGTAGAACTTGACCCCCGATTCACTGGTCCCCAGAGCCACTGGCTTTATCTCCTGTACTCTTGCTTGAATTTTGCTCTGTAGATATTTCTTTCCTAAAGACAAGAAGGCAGGTGGCAACCTGGACCCGATGAAGAAAAGCAAAGAAAGAGGTTTTATTTTAGAACTCCTAAGAATAGATTTCTAATAAAGGATACAGTTGGAGATCACAGATGAAAATGATTTTTTTCATATTTTTATGTTATTTTTATTTTATGTGTATGAGTATGTTGCCTGCACGTATGTGAGTGCACCCATGTTGTACAATGCTGCAGAAGTCAAAAGAGGGCTTTGGATTCCCCTGGCACTGGAGTTAAGGATGGTTCGTAGCCACCACGTGGAATCGAACCCGGGTCCTCTGCAAGAGCAGTCAGTGCTCTTAACCACTGAGCCATCTCTCCAGCCCTGTTTTTTGTATTTTTTAATTGATGACCTTTAAGAATCTTTTTCTACATATAGCAATAGTAGTTGTTCCTCAGAAATCTGAAATGACCAGCTTATCATCAAAGAATTTTGTTGATGACCTCAGGAAAACTGCTCAAGTTTTCAAATACTGATTTTCCCATCTGTATGAAAAGATTTATTGTAATAGGTCATTTAAAAGTCCGTCGCAGCCCCATGTTGATGTATCAAGAATTCTGAGCAGAGCATGGTGGCTCAGGCCTTTAGTCCCAGCACCTGGAAGGCAAGAGGTAGGCAGATCTATGTGAGTTCTAGACCAGCCTGGTCTACGTAGAGGTTCCAGGCCAGCCAGGGCTACAAAGTGAGTCTTTCTCAAAAAAATAAATAGAATTCTGTGTGTTTATATAGTGCTTCTGCCAGCTCTAAAGGGACCTGGTTATAGAAAATCTAGATTTACAATAGAATGGCTCTCTCTCTCTCTCTCTCTCTCTCTCTCTCTCTCTCTCTCTCTGATTCTGTTTCCTTAAGCTATCTCCTGGCAACCTTGGTACAGTCCCATCTGGTTCATTTGTTATTCATGAGTTAACATGTGTTTTACATGTATTCCCCTTTTAACAACTATCTACCATACAACATAGTATAGCAACCAATGTTTCCATGTTTGCACATTTATAGCATCAGTCAAAAGTGTGTGTCGACTTTCATCCCAATATAGATACAGTTACTTAAATGTCATGGTCATTAAGCAAAATATACATAAACGCCTATTTTATACTAAACACAAAACTAGAACATACAAAGTCCAAATTTGCTACTATACCTGAGAAAGTCCAGCCTGCCTCTTTGGAGGGACCCATAGCATTCTAGATGGGGGTAGCCTTGGTTACTTGGGACTTTGATGACAGGCATTTGATAATGGACCAGAAGTGTCTGCAACTCAGAGGCTTAGAGACAAGCAGTGAGAGAGAAATGGAAGGCAGGCCTCAATCTTTCAAAGAAGGCCAGACATTTACAAAGGCTACTATCCATTTTTTGTGGGCCTCACATTATGGAGGTGTAAGAGCCAAATCTGCCCCATATTCTTCCAGCCTGTTCTCCTGGTCTGTATTAGTCATTTTTCTGTTGCTGTGATAGAAACACTGACAAAAACAACTTATAAAAGGAAGAGTTTATCTGAGCTTATGGTTCCAGGGGAATTACAGTCCTTCACGGCAGGGAGGCATGGCAGCAGAGGTGGCCGGAGGAGGAGCCGAAGCTAAGCTCTACATCTTCCAGCAGACACAGGAAAGGAGAGCAACTGGAGAGATTGGGCAAGGCTTAGGAACTCTCTAAGCCTCCAGGACAGCCACACCTTCTAAGACCTCCCAAAACAACATCACCATCTGGGGACAAAATGTGCAAATATTTGGAGCCTATGGGGGACATTTTCATTCAAACCACCACATGGTCCTACAGTCTAGAGGCACTCTTTCAACCTCATCAAAACCCAAATCCCTCAGGAAGATTCCACATGAAACGGGATTAGTGCTTCACAGTAGAGTGCAGATCTGACAGGTATAGATAATGATGAGGAACAGAGAAAACTAATAAGATCAATACAAAGAAGGGTGCACAGCTACAAAAGAGCAGCACTCTGAGGCTCAGGATCCCAACCTGGGCCTGGTCTACATGTGACCTCTATCCTGGCTCTGATCACAAACAGAGGCACCCATTCCCTGAAGAAGCACCTTCCTTCTGTGTGGCCAAGAAACGCTTGAGGTCCCTGGATTTGTCAAGAACTTAACAGCCTATTTAGAGGGCTTTAACCCTGGCAAGTCCCAATTTCCTCAAGAAAGTCTCTGTCTAGCGTGGAAAAGATAGAGTATCTCTCTAGACTTCGTTAATACCTCACAGTCCTGCCTTAAGTGACCTCTCCAGTACCATCACCCCTTTCTTATCAAGGGGAACATGCAAATTTTTGCTAATGATCAGATACAAATGAGTCCAATAGCACAGTGATGAAGATGTAGAGATAACTCAGAGACAGAGACAGAAAGCAGGACAGAACACGAGGAGCTTTCCTACCATTTGCTGAAGAACAAGAGAGACATTGTCAAGGAGTTTGCCATCCACCAAACTTTGCTGATGTGTGGAAACTATGTCATCTCCATGAGCTGAGTGCCGTCATTATTATCCAAGTTTATAAATAAGGAAATGGAATCACAGACGTGGTAAAGCCTTCCTCCAAGAGTCAGAGTTGGAAAGAGGCAGATCTGGGGCAGAAGCTGAGGTGGTCAGGCTGCAGGTCTGACCACCTGTCCACAAGCGCACTGCACACCTGCTCTCAAGAATCTGCACTGAGATATCATGGGTCGAGGGGAGGGGTCTCCTGGTCAGATGCAAGGTGCCCTTAGCTCTATGTCGTGGTTCCTCCTGTTACCTTGGATTTAGCCGCCACCAGGGAAAGGAATTTTGGTCTATTGGTCATGTTGGGTTTCCTTTGGGGGACTAAGTATGTTTAGTGCCCAAAGATTCTATGATATATGGGTTAACTACTACAACTTGTTAAAGGCATGCTTTAAATAGGGTTAAGAAATCAACTCAGCACAGACAAATAATAATTGAAATCTATTCATTTACAAGACTAACAAGCAGATTCCTCTAGAAGCTCAAAGATTCATTATACATGGTAAATATTTGTTTGGACAAATTTTAAACTGAGGACCATTTGATTGATGGATAATTGTTTCCAATGTCAGCTGCGTATGCTCAGCTGTCGCTGACAAATCATGAATTGATGTGTTATCTTTTAATGTTTTCTTTCTTTCTCTCTCTTTAAAAAAATCGTGAATACTGTTTTCTTGTGATCAGTTCTTAAGTTAATTTCTTCACTAAGAAAAGAACATTTGACACTTTTCTTTACCCAAGGGATTGAGGCTGTTAGGAACCCTGGGGAAGGACTGTGAACTGAATCTCCTAAGGACTCCAGGAGAGCTTCAGGATGCAAAGGCCACCCTGCCCCACCCTCTGAACCCAGCCACCCCACAGCCGTGTCTGCAAGAATTCCCAGAACCCACAGTTTCTCCGAAGTTCACCTTCCCACTTTGCAGATGAGATCATCAAGACTTTGGAGCAATTTGCCCACAGGCCTTTACAAATATTACACTTAAATTTACACATATTATATATACACATATGGCCCCCAGTATAGAAGGCCTAACGGTTAGAGGCTGGAACAATTGATTAAAGTCAGGAAAACTGATCTAAGTTGACGTCTATAAAAGAAGAGGAAGCAGAGAAGGACCTATCTGTCAGTTCTTCTCCATCAAGCTGCATGAGAAAAGAAATACTCTGTTTCTCTCAAGCACATGAGCCATATTAGATCTGCTTTCTGATTTCTCTCAGTTCTGTGGTCCACAGGCCAGGGCTAATTTCTATGGCTCCTTTATGAATAATAAATATTATTTTATGGCTAACTGACACAGTGATCTTTATTTTACTTTACTCCTCACTTCTGGAAAAGTTAGTGGCCAGAGGAGGAGTGGGGAAGCTATGTTCTCTGAAAGGTAATTTCTCTCTTTATTTTTTTAAATAATAAGTTTAAAAATCTATTATTATAGAGTAATTGCTCATCAAATTTCTTTTTAAAAGTCAAAGCAATTTTCAAATTATAAAGAACTTCTCAAATGTGTCTAGATAATTATGAGGCTGCATTTTATATAACTCCTATACCTCAGGAGGCTGCAAGACCTGTTATAGTCTTTGCTTTGGAGCCCAAGATTCTATTGACTGTGCTCACCTGCAGAGTACCATGTGATGCATGTTATACAGACAGCGTTCCTGTGGTTGCAAACATGCATGTGGAAATATCCATCAGCTCCCTATAGCAGCGACTGTCAGGACTCAGCACAGATTCTGCTCCCCCAGTTGATATCTCAAGGATGCTGAAACTGCATGAAAAGAGGTGGACAGATGCAGAGAGAGATGGGCAGGTGGGCCTGGCTTCACTACTCATCCCTTTCATGAGAAAGAGAAGTGATTAAAGGCCGCTGGAGAGCTGGACTGTCCAGAAAGAACCTCCCCAGCAATGAGACAGCTTCCCCTGGGGTCAGACCATTTTAGATGATTTCACAGGCCTCTCAGCAAAGCTAAAAGGTGCCACAGTTTCATCTCATTTCACAGAATCTATGCTGGGGGTGACAGTGCACACTTCTAATCCCAGCTGTAACGTTAGGAAGGCTGAGGAGGATCACAAATTCGAGGTCACCCTAGGCAATATAATGAGACCCGATGTCAAAACAATGAAAAATAAATTAAAAATAAAATAAAGTTGTAGATACCTATATTCCAAAACTTGAGCGTCCTCTGAAAATGTAAATGGAGGCCAGTTTTGAATTCTGTTGGTTTACAGATCACTCAAGCAGGGAACTTCATTCTTACTGATTCTTAAGCTGCTCGCCCACAGGGGACCGCGCACATCCACATTCACTGTGCTTCCTTCCTCCCTTTCCGGTTTAATTTTTGAGTGAATTTTACTTTGGAGTATTAATATTCTGGGGCTTCTGGAAGCTTCCAATGGGCTGTGGTCATCTAATTGCTGCTCCCCTACAAGCCAGAGAAGAGGAGGCATCTAGGATCAGAAAATGGTCTGGTTCCCTTTAAACATTACTTCGCATCATCCCCCCCCCCCATACAGTTGTCGGCTGTGATCTGCTGCCTTTCAACTTGGAATAAAATACATTACTTATGCAGAGAATGTTTTTAATGTAACAAAGCAAAGGAGTAAAAATGCCTTACAACAGTTTTATTAAAAACAAATTCCCACAGTAAATACATATACACTGAGTTTCTGGGAGCCAAACAGCCAAGGACATCCCTGCTAAGTGCTCTGGGAAGTGCTAATAAATTACTTGAAATAAAAAACATTGTTGCCTGGACATCAGGGATGAAATGCTGCAGTTTGTAATAAATTAACAGAGAACTTTACTTCCCCTCCTGCAACAAAGCGGCCATTTGTCTGAATAACCCACATTCAGCTGTGAGTTATATTTTCACACTGCAACTGCATTCATTTGCAAATTATTCTGCAGTTTTAATGTTCAAGTTTTAAATACCTTGAGAACTACTAAATAAAGCAATGTAGAGCAAACAGTTAGCTTGTAGTTTAAAAACTGCTCTTGCTTCTGCTTGTCGTTTGGCTTTTTTCCTTCAAAGCTTTTTTCTGATAGTGTAAAGTTTCTTTAACATACATTTAGAAAATAGAAAGTTAAAATGTATTTGGGGATATTCATCAAGGAGAAGTTTCCGTAACACTCTTAACTATGATTCTGGCCAGCATTCATTTTACATTTTAAGACTCTATCTTCTACTAACACTTCAATTAGTGACAGAATAATTTATAACTATCTTTGAGGGTTTTCCTATTGTTTATTACTTTTGTCTGCAAGTCTTGGATTTGGTTAGATTTTTTTCCTTTTTTCTCCTTCTTCTAGACTTTGACCAGGAAGAAAAAAAAATCTCAAAAGAAAACTCATTTCACTTCCCTTGAATTATTTTGATTATAAAACAAAAACTCTGCAAGAAAACTCTTTTCACAACCTGTTCAGTAAAACAAAATGAATCGCTTTCCAGGTTCTTGAAAGAAAATTTGATAGAAACATTCACAGATTCAATTTGAGGTTTGAAGGTTATTTTCTTGGAAGAAAAAAAAAAAAAGTGACAGGCAGGCCCTGCTTCCCTGTGCAGATACTGGCTCTGGGCTTTGAGAGAGTTCTGTGGCATTGTTTTAAACAAGGTCCTTCCTAAGCAATCAAAGTCATGTCATCGTTTCCAGGAAGCCATCTGAGGAGGAAAACTTTAGAAGCATAAAGCATATTATTTTCCGAAAAGTGGCTCATAAAATATTTTTATAAAGTAGGAGTTGAAATCATTTAAAAATCACTCTCTTTTATAAATCTGTTTGGAGAAAGCTCTTTTGATCCCCTCTTTCTTCTGATCCTCAGCTTGTATTTTACTTAGAGGTAAACAACATTTGCCTCATTTAAACAACAGCATTTACCACTGAGGGTCTTAAACAGTTCTCTAGTCTCCCTACGGCAATTCATCACATGGGGAAAAGAAGAAGACTTTGCATCCAAGACTTTTATCGCCTCCCAGAAAATGTTTGTTGTTTTTTGCTTGGTTGCTTTTTTTTTCCTTTTTTTTAACCCTCCCTCCCACCCCTATCCCCTCTCTGAGGGAGATTGTTTTAGGACATTTCAAAGCCTTTTGTGACAAGAGAACCAAAGTCTTTCTACAGAGAATAAAAAATGCTTGAATACACCCACTGAAAAAACTGGAGATATTTCCAAATTCCTTTCTAATTAAGATGTCTAAATAGTCATTTCTTTGGAGAGCGCCATTTCCAAACAGTTTAAAAAGAAGAATGCACAATTGCGACAGACACCCGCCCTCTCTGACCCTGGAGGAAGAGAACTGTCTCTTGTGGGGGCTGTGAGGTGGGGTGGACACTCACAATTCCGAAAACGTCAGATAGGAAGGGGCATTCAAGTAGGAGGCTGTGATGCGAAGTCATCCTGAGACTTGGGCTTTAATAACTCGGTGGGCTGCAGACAGGAGAAAATCCCTTCTCTGGTTAGCTGGGTCATGTGTACAAATATGTTCACCTTTGTTGTTCTTGTTTTTTGGTTTTTGTTTTTTGTTTTTTTTTTAAATCACTCAGCAGTGACTGGTTTGGTGCTATTTGGTTCTCTGACCATCCACACCTGGTTAAGAGCATTTGCTTAGGCTCTAAGGGCATCCTAGCTGGCCACCCATCTGGTGTTAGGCTCGCATCCATGAAAATCCCCCAGCTTAGCACTGAATATTCTTTCTAAAGACGGTTAAGTAAAAGGGCTGACATTAGCATATGTTCCCCCCAAGTGTCCTGTTGAACTTTCTGCTGGGCATTACCCTACCACGGGCTTTCTGGATGCTATCCAATGAGAGATTGGCTTGGAACTGTAAAATTAGCCATCTGCCTATTAAAAATGTAACCAGCTGCATCCGATGAAACACAGTGACTATTGAAATGAACTCATCCGGGAGAGAACTCGCGTCCCCTGCTTGGACACTTTTCCAATCTACCGGGGACTGAGACACTCCAGCAGAGCCTTCGGACCTTGTTTGGAGGAAAACAGTCTGACTCTCGGGAACGAAGAACTCTTATGGGTTTGTTTCGTTACTACAATTCTGGCATTTGCTGGGGCTGACTTAGACTTCTAAGCACAGAATTCTCTATTTCCCAGCCACTTGCTCAAAGCACCTCCCTGGGGGTGGGGGGTGGGGGGAACGGACATGGGACAGAGGCGAGCAGACCCCTAGGTTTCTTCTGTGCTTCGGCTTTGGTGTCCATTGACGATGAACCTTTATTCCAAGTCTAAAATACTGTTTCTGCAGCACAAAATACTTTAAAACAGAGAAGTGGAGATACAGTAATTCCAGTCAGAGCTACATTTCAGCAGATAGCAGGCATTCTGTATTTACTACAAGGCCTGTTTATTAAAAATGAGAACTTTCAATAGCTTCAGCTATTTTTTTTTTCTAAAGCCTAATGGAGCATTAAAAAATAATTCATTAACTAATTAACAAAACTGTGTTTATTTACAGTATATAAAATGTTTCTATCAGGCAAATAACACACCATAGCACAGTGCTGTGTTGACAGTAAAACATCTGCAGCTTAATTTAATGCATTTACTAAATGACGAGGGGAAATCAAAGGATGTTTTTTAAACAGCTACTTCTCTGCCTGGGATTTTTGTTTCTCTGCGGAGGTCAGAGGCACTGAGGAAAGATGCCCCTTGGGGAGCCAGAGCCACATTCAGAGGCTCTCAGTACAAACACCCTTAGACAGTGATGGAAGGCCAGCGCTGCTGGCACTGTCTGGCTTTGGACTGGGCCTTAGTGAACACAGATGGGCCGTGCACGTGTCCTAATTGGGCCTCTTGGAAGCCCCTAAGAACTGGTCGAATAAACCATGGGAAGTTGTCTTTTTGTAGGTTAGTCAATCAAATGTTGACAGCTTCATTGTACTCAGTAATATTTCCCATCTGGATTTCCTTCCTTCCTTCTTTCCTTCCTTCCTCTTTCTCTTTCCTTCCCCCTCCCCTGTCTCAGTTCTGTGTCTGTCTCTGTCTGTGTGTGTCTCTTTCTCTCCTATTTTACTACCAGGAGGATTTTTTTTCAAATATAGAAATAATTAGGCCCCAAATAAGTTTGGCTTAGTACACTTACCTGTTAGGTGACCCTATGGGAAATATATATCCCCCCCTCCCCGTGAACCTGTACTCAGTTCCCTCCTGAAACTTCTCAGAGGGCCAAGAGTTTTCTGTCTGTTATAGGCTTGTTTTTCTTCCTGACACTCTCAAGAACAGGGACATAGTACCAGCTCAGTTACTGACATCCCACTCAGGGGGCCAAGGAACCATGACCTCCCAGGAGACATTATGGCGGGACCTAACAAACACGTTTGGAGGGGAGGGCAGTGACACAGGCAAATGTGATGTCTGTTTTCCCTGTGACCCCCAGTGCAGGCTGAGTACCTACTGTTGTCAGTATGTAGTAGAAATAAAAAGTCCTGTTTCAACTCAGTTATGCAGCACCACCCCTGCAGGCTCCTTATAGTGGAGCCCTGGATAATAACCCTCAGGAATCAATCTCCTGGAACAGTTCAGCCTGGGGTGCACATGCAAAATCTTTTACACAGAGCAAGGATTGGTGTAACCAGAGGTCTACTTAAAATTACACTTAAAAACAGAAGGCTGCTTCAGCAAATCATACTTACTGGTCAGAATGGTTTTAACCACATCCCTGTGGATTCACACATAAGGAGTCATGCGTCAAAATTCATTAACTCCCAACTGCAATGTGTGTTGTAGAACCATATGGATGAGGTCATACTGTGTTCCTGTATGTTCAGCATGGGTTGGCTTGGTTCCCTGTTTAGAGCCAGGTCAGGGGACCATCCACATGTCCTCAGTTATCCCACACATGCTTGTTCTAGATTCTGATGTACAGAGTTAAAGGATGTCAACATGTGCAACATGTGTCACTTTGTATTAGAGTTCCTGGTTGGTCACAGGAGTTCCTTGACTGCCTCTAGTTACTGCCTCTAGTCCTCCTGTGACCGTAGCCACAGTGGACATTACCGGTAGACTAGGACACTCCTTCTCACAGCCTTGCAAGGCTTCCCAAAATCTAAAAATATTAATCTATCAGAATTAGATGAGCATAAGAAATTCTTAGGCGAAAATAACAGATCCACACCATCACTTTTAGGACCGTCAAACAGCCAAAGGATTGCTCCTCCCTCCCTGCCCAGAGCAGCGCACCAGTCCTGGCCCACCAGCTCCAGCAGGGAGGCCATGTTGTTTCTCTCTAGGCTGCTAGAAACAGGCACAGGAGTGGTCCAGTTCTGCGTCTGGAAGTGCCACCATCACCCAGAACGCCATGCCACCCTCCCCCAGGACAGGGTTTGTCGTCTATCTACCCTTGTACTTGTTCTTATCCTGGAGCCTGACAAGGCATAGGAAGCCAGGGGAGGTCTACTGTGTGACTTGTTAAATGAATAAGAAAACAGAAAAAACGACGAAAAAGAGAAAGGGGAGAAAGGGTGGTTGAAACACAGATTGTATAAAAATAGATGGAACGAA
>NW_008333777.1:538600-554845 GCF_000622305.1 Nannospalax galili
TTTTTGAGACAGGTAGCCTGGAATTCACTATGTAGACCAGGCTGGCCTTGAGCTCACAGAGATCCATCTGCCTCTGCTTCCTGAGCACTGGGGCTAAAGGCATGTACCACCATGCCCAGCTACAGGATTTATTAAGGTTTTCTAAAATTTGAGCCACTTGCCTCATCTAATTGTGTATGTCCTAGAAGATGGCGAATTCCAGGTAAGTTCAGAAAAAAAGTGTCTTAAAGACATCTATTCAGCAATAAGTTCTTAAGTCTAAATCCTTTGATAGTTTGTTGAGAGGGGGGAGAAGGAGAGGGAGAAAGGAAGGGAGAGAGGAAGGAAAGAAGGAAGAAAGGAGAGAGGAAGAGGGAAGGAAAGGAAGCAGGGAGGGAGGACATGTTGCCCTACTTATACATATATTGTTTAAATAATTGGAAATATAGCATCTTTCTCATGACCACTACACACAACCACTCATAAACAGAAAGCTCAGAATTCCCATTTCCTTAGGAAACCACACAGTGCTTATTTCCCACCTGGTGATCAGGACAGAGGGTTGGGGAATCCTGAAGCTGAAGAACAGTCTTTCCTTAATGTACATTGACCATCAGGAATCTGCATATCTTCCTGTCTGGGAGGGAAGAGCTCAGTGATAATGAGCCAGCAGATGGCAGCTGTCCCATGAAGACAGCTTCTAAAGCCAGGCTGCCTGGGTTTGAGACCTATCCACAGCACCCAGCCTCTGGTTGACCCTGAGCTAGTTACTCACCCTTTCACATTGGTCACCTTATCTTTAAAATATGCAATGAGGTGGACATGGTTTCACAGGGTTATTGTGAGGGGAAATGAGAAAATTGCCCAAATCCCTCAGCATAGCACCTGGCACAAACCGGGCACTTCCTCAATGTCATCATTATCATCTGAGGCTTCCTGGTTGGTACAGCTGGAAGGGAGGTGGGGAGTCTCCAGACCAGAAGAGATGGAAGGATGCATTGGCAGAGGTGGGAAGCTGCGTTCTCGTGTTTGCATTGGCTTTCAAAACAGCACAACCTCCACTAACCTCCATCGCAACACCGCACTGAGATGTGACTCCCAAGATCTGACATCTCCTTTCTCTTCTTACTGCTGTTTGCTCCTTTGCTGCTGAAAATATGAATTAATGATGAATACTAATGAGCCGGTGACAAGGCGAACTTCTATCTAGACACCAGGAACATTGAGAGTGTCAAGATTTGTGATATTTCTATAGAGGGAAAAATATAAGGAATCCTAACCCTGACTTCCAAGCTCAGTTGGCCCAAATGCATTTATTCCTCTTTCCTCCCATCCAACTCCTTCCCTTTAAACAGTTTCAAAAGAATCTTCATGAAAGCTTCATAAATGAGGCTTTGAAGTTGTTCGTAAGATTTTATGTGTCTGGTGTAGACATGAAGTTTCTGGTTCTTTTTAGGCATGATTACACTTACGGAACCCTTTCTGAGTGCCTTCTTCATCCTGGGCTCTTTTGCTTCGTATTCCTTTTGTCTCTGATGCTGTTTCATGGAGCCTGGGGATTTGTGAAGCAGCCAAGCAGAGGAACCCTGACTCACTGACACTGAACACACAGTGACTTCCTAACCAATGCCAATTGTCTTCTCCTTTCAATAAAAAAGACAATATTTGCCTGTTGCTGGCATCAAAGACAGCATTTATAGCGTGGTCTGAAAGACCATCTCAACACTTGATAGATTTTTGAACAGTGAAAGGGAAGGAGAAGAGGCTGGAAAGATGGTTCAGCGGTTAAGAACACTGACTGACTGGTCTTGCAGAAGATCCGGGTTCGAATCCCAGCACCCACATGGCAGCTAACAATTGTCCATAACTCGAGTTCCAGGGGATCTAACAACCTCTTCTGTCCTCCACGGGCAATTCACAACATGGGTGCACTTACCTACATGCACTCATACACATAAAATAAAAATAATAAATTATTTTTAAAAAGAAAGGGAAGGAGAAAGCCAGGTGTGTTTGTGACTGTGATCCAGGGAGTTGTGACGTAAAGGCAAGACCGAGTTATAGGCCAACACAGAATGACCTTGAGTCTACACAAGACATTTGGCAAGAGCCTGAGGCCTCTGAGTCATCACAAATGAGACCCTGACTCCACTGAGCCCCCCTGGGAGGCTCTGCTTCTAACTCGGTAGACTCAAATCCTAACTAGCCACTCCATGACCTGGTACTTATGGCCCCCAAAACTCAGGATGTTTAACTGTCAAATGGGGGTACTCTAGAACCTCCTTCCTCTGGTGGTGAAACTGAGAAAAGCTTAGTACAGTGTCAGGTAAGGAACCAATGAGACCCTGTTGTTGACAAGAGCTAAGCTGTGATTTGTTCAAGAAAACAGCGTAGCCACGATTTAGTAAAGGAAGGTGACTTTCTCCCGGAAAATCTTTATTGGGGCAGGAATCGTTTCTAGTTACTGAAATGGCTTAGCTATACTTCCTTAACTGGTATCATCATTTCAAGAGCCAACAGAAGTCTCATTTACCACACCTACACCTTTCTAATGGTTTCTCCACCCAATAACATGCCACCTATTTAGGCTATTCACTTACTCAACAACAAACTTGTTGGGATCCCTCAGTTCTGGCAGTCGAGGTGGGTGGAGGATGGCAAGTTTGCAGAGAGCACCAGTAAAACAGAAAATTGTTTCTCTCCTCAAGAAAGTCACAGGCAAGAGGGGTGTTGACACACACAGACAAATGACACGAGTCACAGTTGGGAACAAAGATTAAGAGTCTGGTCTCTGAACCATACTATCTGGGCTCACATCCAGGCCTTACCACTAAATAGCTGTGTGATGGTGGGCAGATCCCTTAGGCCCTCTGTGCCTCACTTTCTCCATCTGTTACAAGGGGATGAAAATCACACCTATCTCACAGAGCTGAACACTGCCATCCAGCACGTGATAGCACATAAGCCTCATCTTAAAACGTAATAAATTAGCTGGCTGTGGTGGTACAAACCTTTAATTCCAGGAGGCAGAGGCAGGTGGATCTCTATGAGATCAAGGCCAGTCTGGTCTACATGGCAAGTTCCAGGTCGTTTGGGACTTACAAGAAGACCCTGTCTCCAAAAAAAAAAACAAAACATAAAAAAAATTTATTAAAATTTCTTGTGCCTTCTGTAGCCCAAGCCCCGGATGAATGACTACCTCATTTCATCCACATGAGACTAAGCAAACTCAGGGAAGGTACTTGGCCTCGGTGATACATGGGCTTCTCGAAGTCCCTGCCTGTAAGATCCTTGGAAGGATTCAATGAATTGCTCTGCGTGGAGTGACCAGGGATAGGCTAGCATGAACAAGGCCTTAGCAAAGGAGCCTCGCCACTTTAAGTGTCACTCGGATTCACAGAAACAGACTGGAACCATGATTCAAACCTAGTGCCTTAACATGCCTTCTGTTGCTCTAAGTGAACAATAGACACTAGATACTTTTTAAAGAAAAGAGGTTTTTACAGCTCACGATTCTGGAAGTCTAATAGCATGGTGCCATCATCTCATGAGGCACCCTCAGAGGGTATCACATGGAGAGACAAATCCAGCTTGCCACCTTGGGTCTCTCTTACCCTTATAAAGCTGCCCATGCCATCATGAGGCCTGACCTTCATGACTTCATCTAGTACCAATCACTTCCCAAAGATCCTTCCTTCAAACACCATCAATAGACAGCATTGGAGATAAGTTTCAGCATGTGTTTGAGTGTGGACAGTCAGGCCATAGTTCCCAAGCGTGCTCCCATCTCCTGGCCAGTCACTGGCTCAATTAGATGAACACCCAGAGGTCCAGAGCATTATGAAAGCTCAAACCCTTCAGTCCTGCCTGGGAGGGTCAGAAAAGTTCATATGGAGCAGATGGTCTACGCATCTTCCTTCCTCCTTCCCTCCCTCTGCCCTTCCCTCCCCTCTTCTTCCTTCCCTCCCCCCTCCCTCCATCCCTCCCTTCCTTCCTCTCTTTCAGCAATGCACTCACTTTGGTTTGACGCAGTAGTGATGACTCAATACACATTATAAAACATGTTACAGACTCTTGCAGGTCAACAGACATGCTCATTTATTAAAGGCCGAGATGCAGTCACATGTCTTGTGCTCACACTGAGCTGTAAGTGGCTTTGCTCTGACTCAGTCTGAAGGAAGGGACAAAGCAGATGTGGTTCATGAGGACTGCGGACAATGCTTAGGTCAGTGCAACTGGCGTTCCAATTGCAGTGACCAAAAGAGACGTTGCCAGGGAGAGACCTGGGAGATGTTCTTAGCACTTTAGAGTTACTCTGGTGGCAAGCTTAAAGAACACTGAATTGATAAGAAAAGCCAAGGAGGAGCTCACAAATCATGTTTCTACTTATGCTTTGATTATCATATTACAGGAAAAGAACACAACTTCTGGGCCCCAGTATATATGGGATTAGTAACAGTCACCTCACTGTTGCTCACGAAGGATTGTTGAATCCAGTGACAAAGTAGAGTAGGGCTTCATCTTGTCTTCAGTGGACCAGGAGGGATATCTCCAGGCTCTTTGTTTACTGATTGTAAGTAAGAGCGTAGTCATGAAATGTCAGTAGTTTTCTTTCCTAATGACTCATAAGTAGGGCAGGACCTATTGGGTAAACACACCCCTAAGTTGTTTTTAATCTTCAAGGAAAAACTAATTTACCCTTCTGCTAGTTGGTCTTTTGACTTCAGAAACCAATCAGCTAGCAGAAAACAATAACCAAGGGCTCAGGACTGCCACCCTCCAAGCCTGAAGCCAATGACAGTGCCAAGCAGACTGTAGTAGCACGTTTATTGTGTGTGACTCCACAGTCCCCAAACACACTTCGCCATAGCGCTATAAACATGTATTTGTATAGATTAGGTGAACATTTTACTTACATCTATGCCTATAGCAAGAGTGAAATGGATATAAATTCTGAAGAAATTATTTCCAATAAGGTATATGTCACAAACTCTGGACTCAGCTGGCTTGTGCTGTGTTAAATGAGCCCGGGTCTCAGGTGAAGTGAGAATCTACTCCTCAAGTATCATGATTTGATACCTGTGGGAGGGGTAGGCTGGGGAGGAAAGCATGTGCCAGGTGGGGAGGATCTATCAGTTGCTTTTCTGTTGCTGTGATTAAAAAAAGAAACATGACCAAAGCAACTTATAGAAGGAAGAGCTAATTGGGCTTACGTTCCAGAGGGTTAAAAGTCCACCATGGTGGGGAGTTCCTATAAGAAGGTCCTGACAGGCCAGGAGGCCCTGAGAAGTCACTGTATGAAGCCGTGAAGGTGAAGCCTGGTTCATAATGGAGACCCTAAGATGTTGGAGATGTCAGAGCTGTGCAACATCTGCCAAGGAAGGCCGCATCCAGGGAGTGGTATCACTTAGGAGAGACATGTCGCATGTAGCAAAGCTGGAGGGGTTGAGCCATCTAAGTCCTTTGGAACTAAAGTCCCAGATGTCAGACACGGAGCTACAGAATGCGTTCTTTGCCTTGCTAGTTAACAATTTGGTCTTGCTTTGTTCCAGTATTTCCTCACGGTGCCCGCGTTCCTTCCTTTGGAATGGGAATGTGCATTCGGTTCCACTGTGTGTTGGGAGTGTGTAATTTGTCTTTTGATTTTACAGGGGCTTATAGTTAAGAGATTGCCTTGAGTGTCAGGAGAGACTTGGGATTCTGGATTTTTGAATAGTGTTAAGACTGTGAAAGACTATGGGGACTTTTAAAGTCAGACTAAATACATTTTGTATTTTGAAATAGCCATGAACCTATGGGGGCCAGGGAGTAGAATACAGTGGTTTGAATGAGACAGTCTGCCACAGACTCAAGTATTTGAGCACTTGGTCAGTTGGTGGCGCTGTTTGGGGAGGGTCATGGAGCTTTATGGCCATCATTGGGGGCGGGCTTTGAGCTCTCATAGCCCCATCCCATTTCTGGTCTCTCTACTTCCTGTGCCTGCTGTAAGCACTCAGCTTCCTGCTCTGACCACCACAGCCACCATGCCTCCCTGTCACA
This sequence comes from Nannospalax galili, assembly GCF_000622305.1. NCBI lineage: Eukaryota > Metazoa > Chordata > Mammalia > Rodentia > Spalacidae > Nannospalax > Nannospalax galili. The sequence continues at coordinate 544,619 of NW_008333777.1, forward strand.
ATAGACCCTCATCCATCTAGAACTGTAAGCCCAATAAGCTTTTCTTTCTATATGCAAGTAATACAGGGATGCTCCAGATCAATGAGGTGTGAAGACCATAGAAGAGGAGGAGGATGTGCAGCTTCCGTCAGCTCTACCATGCCCCAGAGAGCTTCTCTGAGAACTGAGGTAGAGCTGGTTACAGCCAAGCACTGCCTTCGTGAGCAGCTCTGCGAGCTCCAGCCACTGCTTGGGTTGATTCAGACCAGGTGGCAGGGAACATGCTGAGGGCAGGAAGCTCAGGGGAGCTGCTGGGGCTGGGGTTGGGGCCTGACAGGAGAGAATAGAAGCTCTTGAAAAGACTCCCTCCAGAGCCCCTGGTGAGCACCACCTTCCCCAAGAACCCCAGGACAACTGGGAAAGGTTGAGCAGAGCTGAGGAGGATGCCAGCCAGCTGACACAGTCCCAAGAACCAAACTGGCCAAATGCCAGACACTTCTGTCTTGCTCTGGATCCCTCAGACTTGTTAGATTCCGTAGACTACCTTGACGTCATATACACTTCAGTCCCTTCCTTCCTCATATCAGGTGTCCCTTCATTGTGGCTAAAATCGAACCACACCGTTTGAACTTTATCTATAAATACATACTTAGCACAGTCCACGTAAAGTTGCTTTATGTAGTTTCTTTGTTTTCTGAATAGGGATCTTCTCTGGTCTCTGGAACGAGTGCCTTGTGGATGCTACAGTCAAAGCTGCTGTTGAGCTGTGGAATAGGGAAGGGTTAGCATCAAGACATACCTAAACATTAAAATAAAACAAAAATGAGCTTATAAAACCAGACCAAAAATGCATAATGTGATATGGTAAGAGGGACTTGTGTTCTTGCTAGAAGAAATGTTTACCTGACTATAATTATGAGAAAATAGTCAAATAAATCCAAAATGTGGCTTGTTTTACAAGACCCTGCCTGAGACTCTTCAAATGGTATGGCAATGCTAAGATCAGAGAGCAGTGGTAGAAATTATCTGGATAGGAAAAGAAAAACATACTACAGCCTGTGAAATAGACAGACTCTGACTGAATCTTGGAATTTTTAAAAAGAAACAAAAATCAAAGTGTTTTTGTTCTTAATTTTTTTTTCAAGTCTAAAGTTCGACTGGCTTTTAACAGGTGTTACTGAATTAATGATATTCAAAAATGGGATCGTGGTTTTGACTTGGGAACAGAAGGTCTCATCCCTGGGTGATGCCTGCTGAAAGATAGAATGGGGGAGGAAATAGGAATCATGTTTGTGTGTGTGTGTGTGTGTGTGTCTGTGTGTCTGTGTGTCTGTGTCTGCGTGTGTGTGTGGGGAGGGAGAGAGAAAGAGAGAGAGAAAGAGAAACAGATGTACTTTGTGTAGTAAAATGGAAATGGTGAATTTTGTTGAAGACACTGTGTGATTCCTCATATCATGTTTCAACTTTCTTATGGATCTGAAATTTTTTAATAAAAAGAACTAATTTTTGACACAAAAAATAGGAAAGAAGAAAAAACTCAAAGAAATTGCCCTATGCAAAACCTCTAGCTCTCTTCAGCCAGGTTTCCTGCTGAAATTATCTGCCCCCTTTTTACAATGTGGCTCAGGCAGGTATTTTATAGCCTATTAAAGAAATAATGAAAGACTCTAAATGAGGATGCTTTCTTCTGCTCGCCTCTTTAATAAATGTTCCATTCTTGCACAGTTCTGCACATCAGGAGATGCTCTTCCTGGTCCATCCCATGCTATTGTCACAGACAGAGGTTTTTTGGAACCAAGAAGTTGGACTTGCACGTTATGGAAAGCTGAGAGCCACTCCTGAGCACTGTCAGTCATAGGCTACAAGTTTACCTTCTCAAGACTTATCTGCTCTCCCTAGCTGGCCTCTCTCTGTGTCCCAGAGAATTCCAATGGAAAGCCTGCACCATCTTCCCGTGGCAATACCCCACTCTCACACCATTAAACGCCCTCTTAGAGGCCAACAGCAGAAGCCATGAGTTTTCACTACCATTGAGAAGTCCTGATGCAGATTTCTCAGGAATAAGGACATGCAGAGTTAGACACAAAGTCATGGAAAGAAAGATTGAAGGAAGCAGCGACATTGGCCAAATGAAGATGAGTTCGCCAGAACACAAGTTTCCAAGTCTCTATTGTATTGTACTAAGAGAAATGAGATGAGTTCTGTATGGCTAATAAATATGATACCGGTCAATTTTAAAATACCTTTAAAGGAAATTGGCCAAAGGGAAACTGCTGTGGTGTGTCTATAGGCTCTCCATCAAAGGAGGGATAAAGTGAAAGACTATGTGAACACGGAGTGAGGACTGTGTTCAAAGTCAAGCAGCAAGCAAAGGAATGACTTGGAAATCTCGGATTCCTTCCTGCCTGCACATTCCTCTCTTCTTTAACTGTCTGGTGAAAGAGTAGTCTTCTTGAAACAGGACCTACGACCGTCACATGGGTCCCTGAAGAGCCTGCTCTCTGTATGGACTGGGTCCTTGGCTGCAAGGAACAGCCCTGGAAGCCTGTGACCTGCTGCAGCTAAGGTGCCTCCAGAGGAGCGGTCTACCCTTCTTGGTCTTTGTTCACCACTCCAGTGATCACCAGGCCCCTTCGACAGCCTGCTGAAAAGAATTCACAGGCTCTCAGGCTCCCAGCAGGGAGACCTTGGAGCCCTGTTGTCGGAAATAGTTCCCAACCTACATCTCAGGCAGGTATTCTTAGGTTCTGTCTTGAAGACACAGAAACTCTCATACATTTCAGCTTCTTTGTCTGGAACCACTGCAACCCCAGACGTGTCATTGAAAGGGGGTATAATTGTGGTCTCCTCCACCCAGCAATCTGAGCTCGTCTGAAAAGAGCGTCCCGCTGTGCAGCCGGGGGTTGGAGAGCCTTTTCTGGCAAGAGAAAGTCAAAATGGATTTTTTAAAATAATATGTTGATCAAGAAGAGGAAAAAAAAATCTTTTGAGGAGAGGGAGCTCTGCAGTGGGGTTGATCTGAAGAGGAAGGTTACCTATTGTTTTGAAACCTGGTCTTAGTTCATCTTTATAAGTTACAGAATTCAAGCTCAGAGGAGCTGAAGTCTCATTTTTAAAGATAGGGAATAAAAATGCTTGGAATCACCAGTGTTAGATCAATGGCTGTTATTAATATGAGGCTTTCTGGGGAATAATTATAATTGTCAATCACTGGGCATAACCTGGCATTAAAAGAAATAGAAGAGAAATTGAATTGATGCTGGGCAGGTACGGAGCCAACAGGGCATGTCAATAGTGTGTCATGTGTCAGAGCTGGAAGAAGGGATGTTTGAGTTCCCAAGAGGTCTAAGAACTGTCTCAGGCAGGTCAACAAAGGTGACCTGAGACTGTTTTCTGGGGTCAATAAGAAGTATCTCAAGGGTTACTGTGCTAACTGTAGAGTGATTGAACTGATTATCTGAAAGGATCCCAGATGCCTTCGGCTCATGGGACCATGAAAAGCAACATTCATCAAGTGGCCCATAAGGAGACAGTCATCCCTGATGCCATTGTGTTTTGAAATTATACAGTAAAGCAATGTTGACTGAGGGGAAGGGTGCGTGTGGAACTGGTTTAATTAAATAAATGCTGGGATTTTTTTTCCATAAGAGTAAAATAATAAAGAAGTCGCTCACAACGTCCAGCAAGATCACAGGTCACTGATTCTCTACGTTTACCCTGAGCAGAAAGCAAAACCTGCTCCAGGTGAGACAGAAGGAGGCTCTGAGAACATCCACAGTGTCTGCCAGACTTCCCTCAGGAGCCCGTCACAAAAGCCAAAGTCCACTTTAGTGGACTTGAGATAGGAGGGTGCCATGATTTGCAGAGCTCCTTATTCAAAACTGAAGGACTTGAAGATGACCAAGGCCATGTGTGAACCCGAAAATAGGGTGCTCCTGAAAACAGGCCCCCTGCAACTGTCCCAGTCCCACACCCAGGAGGCCGTCTCTGTTAGAGTGAATTCTCAGTGGGTGATGGCTGAGATGAGGAACGTTAGGAGACCCAGGACCAAAGAGACTGGTGAGAAAAAGTCAAAGAGGGCTTTTTAAATAGTGATATGTTAATCAAGAAAAGAAAATGAAAACTCTAAGGGGAGAGGCATCGAAGCCCAATGACTATGCTTCTGAATGGTTACACTGCTCTGTGGGGGCTCATTATTTAATAGTAGGCATTTAATCCAGAGCTTTCCTTACCCTTGTTAGGCTTTACGTCCAAGCTCTGTCTGTCTCTTTTTCTGTGTCTGTGCCTGAATCTTCTGCCTCTGTCTCTATGCTTGTGTCTCTGTCTCTCTGTCTCTGCCTGTCTGCCTTTGACTGTCTTGTCTCTGCCTCTGTCTCTACCTTTGTGTCTCTATCTTTGTCTATTTGTCTCTCTGTCTTTGTTTCTGTCTTTGCCTCCCGCCCCCCCCCAAACCTAATGCTTGCCAGCATTTACTGGGTACTTAGTATGTGGCAATCTGAGTACTAAAAGCTTTTATCTGGTCTTCATACCTACTCTGTAAAGAAGGGCTTATTACCCACCCCCCATGAAGATGGGGGTAGTGAAGGTTCGTGGAATGAACCATCTGGCTCAAAAGCCAACAACTCTGGAGTGGGCAGAGCTTGACCGTTCAACTCCTGATCTGGATTTCTGACCACAGTCCCGTCTCTTGAAAGCAGTTTCCCTTTGTTTTTCAATGACTGGGTGGAGTCCTCTGCCCCACTTGACAATCAAGGGGAGCAGTTGAGCCTCTCTGAAAGTTACTTGGGAAATTCGTGGGCAAATCAGTTTCGAACAGGCCCCAGACTGAGCATCTAAACAAGAACAAGGGAAGGAAAGGATCCATGTCCCACATTCTGCGATTCTGGAAGCCTACCGCAGAACCGGGCAGCCAATCCAAGAGAAACAAATAGAAAAGACGGAGGGAAGCCAGGTGTGATAGCACACACCTCTCTTCTCAGCACATATGACAGAGGCAAGAGAATCCTGACTTCAAGGCCAGCCTCAGTTCAAAGAAAAAGGAGAGTCGAAGGGAAATGCCTGTCAAACTTTGAAGCTTCAGGTTCTTATGAAAACCAGAAATTTAAAAAAGAAAGAAAAGGAAAGAAAAGAAAAGAAAAAAGAAAAGATAAAGACTGGCTGGCCCACATCCATAGTAAGAGTTCAGAGCTGAGCAGAGAAGTGGTCTCATGCTAACTTTCATGCTCAAAAGCAGAATGACATAAAGGAAAGTTAATTAAGTCCCAGCTTAGATGCTGAGAAGATTTTGTTCCAGGGTAGAAGGAAATCACCCTAGGGTTGGAAGCAAAGCTGTGCAGAGGAAAATGGAGTGCTGCTTATTTTAACCTCTTTTTCCTTTTTTCCATTCTCTGCCCTGGTGGCAAGATCAGGGAATAAGGGGATAGAAGGAAAAGGAGCCGAGGGCCTCCACCCCAGAATCTGCAAACTGCACTCTCTCGGGAGTGGAACTGTCTAGCAATCAGAAGCAAGCCCAAAGCAAGAAGCAGATGGCCTGCAGGCCAGTTCCAGCACCAGCCAGCTGTGAGGAGTCTTCCCTCCATTTTGCTGGAACTTCTGTCTGCTGTGACATCCACTTAGAGGCTCAAAAGAGCTATGACGGATTGTTAATAACATGACCCTTTTTAGTAAAACGTTATACAAATGTCAAATAAAAGGAAATGTCCACCTCCTCCTGTCATCTTTCTGTGTCTTCGGGTTCTCCATGCTTGGAAGAAAACACCTTCTTGGTGTTCTCGTCACATCTTCATGGCCTAACCACCTACCAGATAGCAGCCTCCAAAATATTAAGCTCAATTCTTTAGAGGCAATAACTATCCTTTGCAATGTAGGCTATTAACAAACCCCTGCAATAAAGTGCAGGGAATAAGAGTCAATGCCATCACTATCTTTCAGTCCTGGAATGCTTAAAAGATGTTGAACAAAAATAGTGCCTTAACATTTGCTGTTAAAAACCTTGCTTTGTAATTGTGTCTGTTCCTGTTTGTCCTGATAAAGCTCCAGGCTTCAGCGAAGCCACACATTTTTATTAAGCATCTCTTATGCAAGATGACTGTGCTCACTCTCCAAGGGATGGTGGGTCTTCAGTGTTCAAAGTGAGTTTCTGCACAATCCAAAATGAGTTAAACACTTTAGGTGGATGCTAACGTGCCTGACTCTTCCAGCCCCACAAAAGGCCCAGAAAATGAAAAGCCATAGCCGCACAGGCCCTGATTTCACCCCATCGCCCGCCACCTCCCTGCACGTGATCTCTGGATCTTACCAACCCTCATTTTTCTATTCAAGTTGGGGAAGATCTGGACAAAAAAGAAAGAAAATGGGGAGCTCTCAGCGAGGGCAGCCCCACATGCATGTGTAAATGTCAGGTTGTATGGCAGAGTTATAATTAAAGTCCAAGAAGACAGATAGCTATAAAATCAGATTGGTTCCTTTCCACATGGACAGGAAACATACTGTTGTCGTCCAACCCAAGCTTTTTTGTAAATTGAAATTACAGTTTTATTTGGAGTTATTTTTAAAGGTTCACTAATTAAAAATTGGAAGCCAAGCTAATGCAAGAAATTCCATAAATGGTGTCAGATTTGATGATCGCCAGCTTAGGGGTACTAAGTACAAGATGACGCTATCTGAATATTGACGCTCTGAATCTATGTTTGCTTTTTATTGAAAATAAACAAATTCAGGAGCAAAAAAAAAAAAAGAAATAAGAAAAAATATGTGCAAAATGTAATGATAATGGTTGACTTCTAAACAGCCAAGGAAATTATAGTCATCGTGTGTGGGAAAGGAACAAACACCTCTTAATTGCATTTCATTATAATGTACCTTTCTTTGCTCAGTTGTATATATTAATTATAAAAATCGTGTTGCAGAGTGGAGAGGCCCTACAATGGTTTCCCCCCTTCCTCCCTTAATTCTGTCTGCAGCAGGGTAGGAGAACAATGTCGTCTGTCATCTCAGAGAGAGCTTCCAAAGACAAAATCATAAAAAGAATGAAAGGCTATTATACAAAAAAGAAAAAAAATGCTGTGATTTCACAGATTTCCCACTTATTAATGTTTAAGGTTATCTGTTCTTTCAGCAAAGTATCTTCTCAAATTGTTTTGTGTATGTGTGCTCAGGTTTCACCACTTTCTGATAACTGGATCACATGGCATATATATTACGTAGACAGTTGCTACCAGCAGGGGGGTGGGTGAGAAGACTCCATGCAGGACTTGGGGAATTTCCAACAATGAGCAAAACAAGAGGTGGGTTGGATATGAGTGTGATGCTTTGATGAGGACCACTGGCTGCTTGCTCTTTCCACAAAGGGCAGGGATGGAGGTAATGGATTTGAAGTACAAGAAAGACCATAAGTAGATAAGTAGACCCCCCCCCAACATCTGCCAGTGAAACCAAAGTAGCTTTAGGCACTATACTTTTATCAGGAATTTGCAGAAACAGGTGAGATCCATCTGTTTGACGCGTTAAGAGGCAATGAGAGAGAGAGAGACAGAGACAGAGAGAGACAGAGAGAAAGGGAAAGAGAGAGAGAGCTGGGATTAAAACCTGGCCTCTTAAGAAATATATGTGGATAACTGAAGTTTCCTGGGCAGAGTTCCATAACTTAACGTCTCCTTGGCTGAATGGTAACTGCTCATCTAGGCTCCTGGTCCTCAGCGCATGCTCCACAGAGCGGCAGTCCCTGCCTCAGTGGGGGGCTTGCTGGAACTGCAGATTCCCTCCGCACAGGTGGACCTGTGGAATCGAGACTGACATCAAGACCCCACATGACCAAGGGTATTTCAGCATGAGGAATGGGCTGATTTAGGAGGTGCAGTAATGAAAACCTACACCTCTCCAGGGCTCTGCAGAGTAACAGCTCACATCCACAGTCCATGTCTGTGGATCATAGGGGACATGTAACCCAGGCTAGTCTAGAACTCATGATTCTCCCACCTCAGCCTCCAGAGTTCACAAGTGATGGTGTGCACCACCATGACCCGTTTGGTCCCATTTTTAATTGTCACATCTGTTTGGAAGGGATGCTACTGGCATCTCATGAACAGAGACTAATGCTGCCAAATTTTCCAGTGCCCATCACAGTCTCTCACAAAGAATGCCCTAAAAGGTATGTAGTACCTTAGTACTGAAAAGCCAGTTCTGGAGCCAGCATGGATAGATCACCTGTCACTTTACCTTTCAATCTGATAAGGCAAAACAGAATTGGTGCCTCTAGCATACATACAGCCCACCGCCCTGCCCTAACACATGACCATAGACATCTTCAGGCTGTTCAGCCTTTTTAACTGCTTCCCTGTCCCACACCCTGGTGGTGGAAGAGGCTTAGTGGCCACATCCTGGATTCATTGCTGAGGGAACACTAAGCAGCCATCAACTCCCTGCTGACATCACCCACCCTACTGCCCAGGCCTTTAACCCTTCACTCCCCCTTAGGCCTTCTGGAAACCCTAGAGCCCTAAGAGGGCAATAAGAGCAAGTCACCCCCTCCCTCTTTTTCCCTTCCCAGCCTCCTCAGGTTCAAGTAATGCCCACACTGGTGAGAACTTTGGTCTTAGCCATAGCTGGCAAACTCTCCTGTTTGCTCAGTTTTGGAGTCTCTCCCTCTAAATTTCCATTCGCCATAGGTTTTTGTTACTGGAAATTTAGGGGGGGACTTACCAAAGTAGCCACATGTTACCAGAGAGATTGGGGTCCCCTCTTGGGGTTCATAGTCTTAGTAATAAAAGAATTTAAAAACAGACTCAAAAAGAAGGTCAAGGACAATTTTATTAGTTTGAAAGAAAAACCTCAAGCAGGCAAGATGTGAATCTCAGCAACTGCCCAGAGGAGAATGGGGGGGAGGGGAAAGCCATGCTGCCCATGCTGCCCCACGCCACCAGAGTTAAGCCAACATGGAGGTCAGCCACAGGACAGGGCTGGGGGAGCAGCGGGGGGCTTAGACAAGGAGTGAAGCCTGGAGTGTTAGAGAAAACAGGCTTAGGACAGGAACAGAAAGAAAAGGGAAAGTTGCCTTTTGGGGTCACTCAGAACTTACAAAGCTAGATAGCTGTGGCTAAGAGACGAGAATTCTGGGGAGAAAAAATACGGTATCTCATTAAAAGGGTAATTATTACTCTTTGACGAGGCTTAGAGGGCTGGTCCCTTAGCCAGGTGACTGACTAGAATAGCTCTCCTAATGGACCTTCACAGATCCCTGATCAAAGCTCTTATAAGTTGGATGGATGAAAGAGAACCTCCTCCACCCCAGTTTCCTCCTGGTATCAGAGAAGGCCTAGGGGATCGATCACCTGTGCTCCCCAAGACTAGTTTTGCTGAGCAAGGAGCCAGAGATTCCCAAGGAAAGTAAAGAAGGTAGAAGAAATCAATTAAATCAGGCCAAACAGGTCACCTTCCGAGGTCCTTCTCCACTGACTTACGGATGGGAGTGAGGGAGGTAGAAGGTTGTCTGAGTCCTTTAACTGACTACCCGAACTCATCTCCCTTAAAGTGTGGGACAAAGCACGCTGCAGAGAAGTAACTGAAAGGATTCTTGGCTTCAAGGATCTCCTGGAGTTTGGAGGAAACCTGGGCTACCTTCAGCTTTAGCCTCAGACATTTAAGAGTTGTCCTGGACCAGATGGATTCAAAGATGGCAGGCCTGGGGATTAAGTCTGAGGTCAGGGGTTCTATTTTACAGGCAGAGAGGAGCTGGGCCTGGAACAGACCCCACCCAAAGGGCTCTGAGTCTGAGGGATGGGTCAGTTTTCTCCTCCACCCAGGGAAGATCTAGGGGTGACTGAGATGTGCAGGGCCGCTGGGCTTTAGGATCTCCCAGCAGCTGAGGCACCCAGTGTCGCTGTCAGCCCACCCTGCATGAGTGAGTAGCACCCCTAGTCTCCTAAATTCGGCTGAGAGAAGCAAAATTCCCAGAGGTGACACTGGAGAAGGACTTGTCTCATTTACTGTGAAAATGCTTTGGAAAATTATAATTATTTGCATAAAGAAGATTGTTGAGAAAAACTCTTGGATCAGAAAAGAAGAAAGGAAGGGCAAGGGGAGGGATGGAAGAAGGGAAGGAGAGAGGGAGGGGGAGGGAGGGAAGGAAGAAGGGAGAGAGAGAGGGAGAGAGGGAAGAAGGGAGGGAGGGAGAGAGGGAAGGAGGGAGGGGAAAGGAGAGACAGAGACAGAAAAGGGAAAGGGAGGGGAAGAGGAAGGGAGGGGAAGGGA